>NC_090703.1:1240000-1549375 GCF_040954835.1 Lepisosteus oculatus
TGAAAAATTAGATACAGTAATCCTAAGAGATCACGCAATACTAATGTCTAATGTCCTCTCTCCTTCCCCCAAACGGAATTCATATGGATCTTAAACTTTAGTCTGACATAATCATATAACTGATTTTCATCCACAGCCCTTGAGCTTCAGGCTATTATATAATTGACACACTCCAGCAATGCATTCACATAGAAAATCAATGAATATATGGATTCCTTAATTTGTCAATTCACTAGTGGTTTATTTAATAATAAGAGATTATATTGCACATGTTCCACTTTCATTTTGCATATTTAAAATATGAAATAGTGTATTTGCCTCTCATAGTGAAGCTCTGTGTATATATTTCAGAATTACCATCATTGACTTTAATTATTTACAACAGGTCAGGGGTTAATGTGACTAATTGGTTAATCATTCTTTAGATCTGTTTCATCGGAGCAGCATGACTGACTGCTTGACTAAACTGTGACTAAACCCATGAATTCAACAGGCCTTTAAAAAACCTGATCTCTACATGCTATTACAACACAGGCTGCATTAAAATATAGAAAAGCTGTAATGAGAAAAGAGAATGATATTGAATGCAATTCAAATCACTTTTATATGTACTTTTACATAAAGCTCACAGACAACTTAAAACATCCCTGATCATATCATTATTACATCACTCTTTATAACTGCTTATAGAATTCAGGGTCACACTATCTTGGCCAGCATTGGGCGCAAGGCAGGATAGACCGTAGAGGGGACGTCAGTCCATGATTATATATGGACATAAAATAGTCTTTTCTTTTTGCCCAGGATTATGATTCCTAAAATATATCGCTTTGACACTCAAAGCTAAATAAGACTGGAGTTTTTCCTGGTCTATTTCTGAGTTCTAAGGGTTTAATAGCATTCTGAACTCAGGATGAGAGCCGGAAGCCTACATGACTAGCCAAGAAAAGGGTTCAAGTTAGAAAGAATGGCAGCACACTCTGCAAGAATACTAACAAATGAGTCATTCACAGTTTGTAATTCAGTTTGCTTGTGTTTCTAGACCATTTTTTAGCAGTATAGAAATACCCTCCGTATGCAACAGCCCTCAGAGATAGAAAGTTGCAAAATAAACGGTGCTGAACTGAACCAGGCAGGCAGTGACCCTCACCTGGAGAAGATGGATGGATGGATGGACCTGTCACCGCTTACATGCTAGATGGCTTATTTATGAGCATGTAATTTACACTACATACTTAGTAACACATTTAGTGCTGATACGATGACAATGTGGAAATATAATGAGTTTTTTATAGCACATTGTAATAAGGGTAACATCAAGTGAGTTATGTATTGCTTCCTCAGCTGTCTCCGTCTCTGCTTTTTGAACTTGAAAAATTAAACGTTTAAATCATCATGCCGTGGAAATTTAAATAATGGATTTTTTTTAAAGTGTAGAATCATGTCAATGGAATTTTTTCCATCCTTACCACAACAGTATAAATCTGTCTGATTCCTGGAGTTACTTTACCCCTGTCAAAAACATGGAAGAAGATACTTTCCATAAGAGCCTACATGACTATATTTCTTTTTTACTTTTTCTTCTTTTTTATTTACTTTACTTTGCCTTATATTGTAAGATTTTAAATATGTGGTTAATAAAACTTTTCCCACATAATAATTGTGTATAACAACAGGGATTTCCTTTCAAGCGATAAAGAGGAGAGATTTTCTCCAGTAAACCCTTAGACAAACAGTACTGTCCCCTTGAGAAAACAAGCATATTAAGTGATCTGGCAGGTAAGGAATCTAGTCTGCTACTAAATTGTACTTAGTCTGAACCACTAATTTGGCTTTAGATAGGAGGTTTAGACTGAAAACGGGTCTGGTATTTGAGAAACTCGAAACATAAACCAAACAAACGATAGTTCACTATTACAGAGAAACGGTAATTGGCCAGAAATTGATTCTCTTCATATATACATCCAAGTTAGAAATGGTATTCAGAACTGTGGTCTGTCACTTGTGAAACGTGTAGCAATCCAGAAGACTCAACACCTAAACTATATAAATTAAAATGGTCAAAAACTGCATTTTTACCCTGAAACTGTAGTCGTGCCTGGGTCGAAGCTGCTGCCCCTGAGATGACACCATGAGGTGGAGGAAAGGGCAAAACCCCCTGTCATGGATCTGTGCACCCCAAAACACCAAAGCTCCAGTACCGAGCAACAGACAGAAGGCAGCTGGTCCTCAACTAAATCAAATATAATAGTGTATACAGATAACATCTCATTACAGGTCCTGCAAACAAGCAGTCAAGACAGTCAAGGCTGCAGCTCCCAAAAATCAACATGAGATCAGACCAGACATCAGACATACTCTAGCACCTTCAATCAATGTGAGTGCCACCAAAAACAGAAAAAAAGAGAAGTGGTGATTGCTGGAGACTGTATTCTCAGGAGAACTGAAAGTGATTTATGCCTCAAGAAACTCATGTTAATAATAGTATTCAGTCTCCCTTAAGCTGATGTGGATAATATTGTCTAAAACGCAGACAGGCTACTGTTGTTCACTTCGGACAAATGGCATGGCCATACACAAAGATGCTGAAGAAAGCTTCAACTTTCTCGGCCACTAGAAAACCATCTATCTGTGTGGCTGAGATGGTTTAATTGATAGGTATTAATTAACATGGGGCAAACACCTATGGAGACATTTAATAACATTCAAACTAGAATAATAGAAGGGTGCAAAAATCACAGATCACAGATCTGTTTAACATGTTCTGCATGTATAAAGGAAAAAGTGGTTATCAACAGGGATGTTAATTTACCCCCAGCATCTGCAGTGGTAAACATGCAAGAATAGTTTTGTTTCTGTTTGTCAGAGACCCCAATATATCGCAATATTTTAGCATTAACGTCAGAAAACTATAAATGTGTGTATGATGGTGAAATGTATTTTTACTGTTGCCCATTCTTCTTTAGTTGACAGCAGACTTATGACATACAGTACAGGTAGGTGCTTTAGCAGATAGTGGACTAAACCTGTGACTTTACAATGTGTCTTTAAAAGCAAAGAGAAAGGAAACAAACACAAAATACATGTCAGACAGCATACTGTATAATATCCACTATGCTACAGATAAAAGAAGTTGTTGTATCTTCCTGATAACACTTTAACAGTTTTCTACTGGCAGGGAAGGTCCTTGAAGACTCCTTAACTAGTTGCGTTCATTAAAACCAATTTTAATTTGTTAAATCTGATGAGAATTAAATATGATATTGCTGCTTGGAGCTATTTAGCAGAGCTCTAGCTTTGTACTAAACATTAAGAGTTTAATTACTCTTGCTTTCACACATCAGTGTACACTTATGCTTTACAACAGGACAGAGTAAAAGCAAAGCCTGAGATTGACTAAAATTCAGACATTTCATTGTTACTTTTTGTTAATTTTTGAGAAACAGTGCTAAAGAATACATCTATGATCAAAATTAACCTTTGAGACTGACAAAATACAATGTCACAATGTTTTTAAATTATTACCCACTTCTGGGCTATTCTGCACATATCTTTAAATGTTCTGTCTACAGGCTTTAGCTGGATGTATTTTTAGCAATGATTTAATTTTCAGCTATTCAATTGGCCTGTGCTGGGACCTTCACCTCAAGCTATCTGCTGTATATACTCTATCAAACACTGCTGGATGTTTATGGTCTTGTCTATAGGCCTTGAAAGAAAGAACTCATTTTTAAAATGACTTGCTCAGTGACAGGTTTGAAAAATAATACAAAAATATGTGTGTTAGAAAGACCCATTTGTATTCTTTGCTTATAATATTGAAGCAAAAACAGACCTCTTACGCACAAGTAAATGCACACTCAAAAACCTCCTTTGATGTCTAAATACTGTTGCATAATGTATCAAAATTGACTGCATAAAAGCATGCTTTGTGAGAAAATATTGTGTGGAGTTTTTAAAGGAATTCATTACCTCGCATAAACCAATTCCATTGGATAAATGATTTTTGAAATGACATATCACACTCAGTATTTCACAGAGTTACTTCCATCAATGTGGTATGAATTAAAAGTCAGATACAAGAAGGATTCCAGGTTACCACAACCACAGTTACCCAGGTTTTATACAAGTATTGCTGTGAAATAGAAAGATTCTTTAGTGCAGTTCCAAGTAATACTTTAACAAACTGCAGCATAAGGCAATAATCTAAAGGTGTACTGTAAGTTACAAATACAAGAAAAGAACAATGCAAGCTTCAGTAACATTAAATAATGTATAGAAAATAACGTTAATGATGGTTGTGTTGATGATGATGACCTTGGTGATATTGATGCATGCATGCAGCACAACAAATTGCTGAATAAAAAAAAAGGTAATTTTGAACTGATCCAAGTAGTACAGTGCAGGTAATAGCAGTTTATAGGTTGTAGGGCACACAGTGTAGGTGAGATGCCATACAGTATATGTCAAAGCCTGCAATTCCAAATCACATTTTCAGCAGCACCGAACACTTTAGTAATTCAAAATTGTGAATCTGAATGGTCTGTTCAGATCCTTAGGGCTCCTAAACAATCCTTCTCAATGCTGAAGAAGACAAGACATCAGAAAGAGCACTACACTGCACGTCATAGTTCCTCACCCCTTCCTCAGCCTTTTTTTCCTGTTTTAACAGCTGTGATTTACAATGACGGCTCCAACCACAAGCTGTTAAAAACATTTTGCTTAACTCTCAAAACCAGTCACAGGTTTGTTTTCAGTCTCACTGCTAAACATTTCTATTTCATATTTTATTTATAGTGCTACAGCTATCACAGGCGTTTCCTATTAGTATGAGGGCACAAACCCTGAAACACTCACTTTCAAAGACATGCTCCCTCTCTATCAGGACTGTGCCAACATCTGTAAATAATGTTTGGTCAGACCAGGGTCACATGACAATAAGAAATAAAAATACAGACATTCAATATGAGTCCCATATTGTATTTGTTTTTCCAATGTATTACAACAGAATAATTGACTATTATTTTTCAGTTTATATCCCTTAAATTCTCATCTTGTTTTTGGCAGGGAAGAAGATGCTTCAACTGTGCAACTATTCCAATCAGCATCATGCAACAGAGATAAATGTTTCCAAATTAAGTTCATTTCGGGGGTCTTCCTGCTTTTTCTTAGCAGCATTATTTAATAAATGGCTGCATATTACTTGACACTTTCATGAATATATAGTCAGGAGAGCCACTAAATTAGGTTATAATGATCTCTCATTGAGAGATAGTTTCTTAGTCTTATCACAAAATGACTTTTAGATTCTGTGTAGGATTCCTCCTGTAACAAAATGATGATTTATCAAATATAAAATCGGTAACTATTTTCAAGGCTTGGCTTGAGCGGCTATGGTAATAATATTTGTTAACTCCATTCTGTGAAATTCACAATAGCCCCAGTACTTGACCACAGTACTGGGAGCTTTGCTGTGTATCACAGATGGTGTCAGCTGCAATCTGTCAATGCTGTCTGTATTTACAGTACTGCCATCAGTAGTGGTCCAGCATTTCTTCACCAGCTCAGACCTGTGATGGATTGTTTATGTTATACCTGCCAGGTGTTTTCCTTTAATGCATACGAAAAACACTGTAAAAAGAGCAGCTTTAGAAATCCGCATCAAATGTCAACCTCAAACTTTTAACTTTTTTGAACTTCTGAATCAATTTAATAAATCATCTGTATATACATCTTATATGTAATAGAAGACATTATATTTATCTTTAAGAGTACAATTTTCAATTATGCTGTTGTGGTAAATCAAACATAACAGTAATGGAGTAGAGCATATACAGTAAAGCGTGCAAAAAGGTCATAACAGCACTAGTCATTACATTACCCATGAGCAGGCAGACATATAACATGTAACACTATGGGCACACTGACTATTCTATATTGTCTATTCTGTTCAGATGGACAATTTGTCCACAGTTGGCCCAGTTGGGAAATAGGTAATTACAATTTTTGTACAACACATTTACTTTAAATTCATATAAAAACATTAAACTACAAAGATTGAAAATGAGAAGAGGACATTTAGCGCACTTTTGCAGTACAGATGCAAGTAACTTAGTGACATAAGAGCCTCTTAATGCTTTTAGCTGGTGGATTGTGGAGAATCCACCACATGGGCTGGCACAGTGTTCATGCTCTACCAGTGTTAGAGAAATACAAGCCTCCCACTCTTTTTCTTCAAACTCTTGGCATTTAGGTGTGTCCTTGGGTCCAGGTTGCTCTTTTAAGATTAAGACACATTTATACTTCATTCTGGTTTTCGATTCATCTTCATCCTGGACTTGAAATTATATATTTTTTTACCATTTCTGGTTTTGATACAATGTAGCTTTAAATTCAGGGATTGAGCTCCAATTTTTAGATCCATTCTTGATGCATTTGGTTTTCCCTTGCTCTTACAAGGTATTTTATTTGTTGAAAATTGAGATATATTGATTGCAAATAGGAGCTGTTCATCTTGATCCAAACCGCTTCTGAGAATAACAGGCCATACTGATATGTCAACATACTGAGATTCAGGTTTATAGATCTTTTATTATCAGGACTGTGACAATAAGAAATTAATTGTGCTGGAACAACACTGACATCTAGTGGCATTTTGGATGTTGTTCTCAGGACTTAACAGTGAGAGATCTCGGAGATCATGCCGGAAATCAAATCACAATATTTATTTAGAGTACAAATCATTGTAGTTTTCTACAATTCAGTTACCCTTTTTTTAAATGTCGTTACACAGAATTTTTGTTACTTCCTTATTGTAATAATGACTTTTTATCATGTTGTTAAATGCTCTTAATGAGTATTTAAAAATGTGGTTCCATTATGGTCACATTTCAAGTTATTTTCTCTGCTCACCATAGGGGGACGCTGTTGTACCCACAGGAGAGATGCTGTTTGGTACGTGAAACTACAAAACGCCGTAATTACAAACATATATTTATTTTCATATTGTTTTTTCTTATTCTTATTCTTATTCAGCATCTTAAAAAATGATGTTTCCATAAGAAAAACAACTATTCAGTTTCGGGGAGACGGTAGTGACTGGAGAGAATAATTTCAAGTATAGTCCTTCTCGGCTTACTCAGTCCGTCTTACATTGAAAGCAAGGCCGAGGTTTGATATTTCCTTTTCTTATTTTCACTCGTTGTTACCCAGAGACATCTGTGCAGTTTCTTGCTCATTATCTTTAATATAAGCTCGCTATGGGCCAAATTACAAGTTACCGGATGAAAAGCTTTCACTGAAAGAAACATGCCTTCTTAACAATCCATCTATTTATACTCATTATTCCTTTTTAAGCTAAATCACTGAGGAAATGCAGCAATTTTAACATATACAGTATTGAATTTTTGTCTATTATAACCAAAAGAGCTTTACAAGTTCTAAAAGCTTCTGAGACTTCATACTGGCACTGTTTCAATAAGCTATCCTTCCCTTGAAGGAGGGTCTTATCAGGGCTCAAAGCGTGGTAGGTAATGCTGTAAGCAAACGGGAATGCTATGAGACTGGGAATTATTAAAAGCAAAACCTTTAAAATGATTTTTAGTTTGTGATCTTGGCATTTAAAAAAATGTTTTTCATTTCCTTTATTTTTTCATCAATAAAATTTCCCCTTGACAGAACATTCTGTAAATTTTATAGTGCTGGTGATTTTGTTCTTCAGGTCCACTAGTTGTGACATTGACATGCTTGAATGTGAGAATTTATCACATTGCTTAAAAAAATCAAATTATAGCTTCTGTTCTTTTTGAGTTGATTCCTCATGGTTTATATAGAATGCTCTTTCTTCACAGGTTTACTCATGTAGACTATTTGATTTGCTGGTGTACAAAAGATAAGTTTACTGTGCCTTTCTGTAAAGGATGGGCTGAAAGCCAGAGAGAAGAAACCTGTCCTGGTGTGTGAGTTGGCTGACCAGGCACATTTCCTTGTTCACATCATCTTCTTACCTCCATGTGTGACACCTGAGCAGCATCAAAGTCTCATGTTGCTGAGGCACGTTCTTTAATATTTAATCAATGCAGTCCCTTTCTCCCTTTTATGTTTTTGTCAACTACTAAAATTAATTAATTATGGCACCTAATACATAAAACAAAATAATCAAGGGGATAACTGGAGAAGCTGCAAACAGCCATAAGCTCCACGAGTGACGTGCCACAAATAAGACAAACACAATTCCTTGTCAATAAAGCAGTTGACACGTGGGACAGGTCTGGCTGAATCATGTTTCCAGCAGACACCTCTCAGTACAGTGTCTCCGTCTTTCCCTGTGCTCATGTTTTTATTTTTCAACACTCCCAGCAATGACTCAGTGCCTTCTTCTCTGGGTTCTGACTCAGTTTAAGCTCCATAGATAAATTCATTGAACCTTCAGCTTTATGAGTTGCATGTCTTCCACTGCTTTCTGTACTCTGTATGAGAAATAATCTCTTTCATGTGTAATGCTGCAAAGAAGTTTCAGATCAGTTTCAACTTGGTTAAAAAGTTGTTCTAACAGTAACCATCCCCCAATTCATCAATGATGTACAGTAACAATTGGGAATTGTCAAACTCTCTGTGCTTAAGACGCACTCTAATGATGTGCAGAATCAGTGATTAAATTCTACCTTCTCATTAAAATAACCCTAAATGTGAGGAGCTCTGAAACCCAGCATCAGCACAGCATTTATGCTCATTTCTAACCCTGTCCTGCCATCTAAGTGTTGAAACTATTGGGGGGAAAATAGGTCAATTATAGTTCAACAAGATTAATCAAGAAGGAGTTCATATTGAATGAAAACCAGATGCCCAGGGTGAAGGTCTGCTGCAGGCCAAGGAATGGGACACACTGCAGCTATAAAAACACACTATTAGGAAGCTGACACGACTGTCTAGGCAGTCCTTCAGCCTGATGCACCTGATGCAGACAGAGGCCAGCTGTATAAAACGCCTTCATTTTAATTTCTTTTAGGTGTTGTTTGAATTTACGGCTGTTACACGGGGAAGCTAAGGGCACTGATGTAAAAGGAAAAAAATAATATTGGCTGTACTGTAACTTTACAGCTCAGAGGCTGCTGGCCGGTGACGTCACACTCCCTTCCGGGTTGAAACCTCTCCTCATCACATGATCATGGGTGCGGGTCATATGATTTTCGTGTTCGGGGTTTGCTGGCCAGGGAGCTGGGTAGTTCGTCGTTAGTGTTGCTGCAGGATGATCGTTAAGCTCCTATCGATTTTGACTGCATGGGCTTGTTCGTGCCGGTGCCGGTGCGGGGCCGAGAGCTATATTGTGGATGATCAGATCGGTCTGGGGCGGACGTTTGATGGCATTGGCGGTCTGAGTGGCGGAGGGGTGAGGAGTGTGTTATACCGCTCGGCTTGTGATCAGAACTATAAAAACTAAAGGCCTGAGTGCAGCAATTTTCCTTTGGTCATTCAGGCACTCGTTTCGCTTTCTAGCATACGAATATGTAGTTAAGTGTGTGTGTGTGGAGGCAGTGGTTTGTTTCAATCACTTCGTGTTGATGTTTCACGACCCTCCGCAAAGCTTGCGAAATTCTTGATATTAAATGGATATACAATACATTACAGAGAATAGCAAAAGGGTTTTTGTCTTCACATTTTAGGCATATATTATTTTTAAAAAAGAGCAAAATGCCTCTAGCACACCTCGTCAAACCTGTTTCCTTGTTTCTTCTTTTCTCGGAAGGTGACGTTTTAAATCATTATTACTTTAGTTTGTCGTGAATCCCTTTTTTTATCTCGTTTTCTGTTTGTTTTTAGGCAACATCGCGTCTTCTCGTCAACTATCCCGAGCCTTATCGTGGCCAGATATTGGACTACTTATTTAAGGTATTTGCTTGCCTACAAATACCATAATAATATTATAAATAATAGTATATGTCATTTTTCTAATGCTAAATACAGTACACAAAATAAACAGAGAAGTGGGTAAAAACCTGTGCATTTTTTCTTTGTCTTGTATGTAGTGTTATTGAAGATCCTCAACATCGATTACGGGGAATCGATGTGCTAGTATTCAAATTGATTCAAGTGTTAAGTGATAGCTTAAGAGTTCAAGGCTGATCATTATGGTCTCCAATTTACAAGTTCTCTTTTCGACACTTGTCAGCTAGGAAAGTGTCCAAGAGGGAAGCATAATTTCCATCTGACATACACAACTGTTACTATGTGGTTTTCATAAGAGGTGACCTGTGGTGTGGTTGATGTTATTTGAAAAGAGTTGCTGTTTGTTTAAACTGAATCGGTTAGGACCAAGGTTTCAAATGTTTTTGGCTTATAACTCTTTTTGAAAATGTCACACACTTCACAATTCCTGTATTTGCGGTGGGAGCCAAAACATCTGAAATCGCCTACCACACAATTTCCTTATCATCTTTCTGTGGTTACTTAGTTCTGTAGTTCAGGCTTCTTGGAATTTCTAGAATTTAACTGCTTCTGTGTAGTGAGCATTTCGGAAAGGCATGTTTGTCTGGTGTTCAGAGCTTGGCTCCTCACCCTAGTAAAGTGCTCAAATGCTGACAGAGATGTGTGAAAAGATTGTGTTTTTCTGATTTCTGAATTTTATAACCATGTAAAATTACAGAGACTTTGTTATATTCAGGAACAGGGTCTGCTGCAATCTGAATACTTTTCTCTTTGTAGCTCGTTTTGCCAGTAGGCTGGTTGGTTATATAGGAGGGATTTCATAATCATAAGTAATTTTCATAATCACATTTGCACATTTTTATCATTAAACATTGACAGAGCATGACGTGAAGTTTTTTTTCATTTTGTCTTGCATAGTCGAGTATTCATACTTTCCTGAAGTCTAATAAAACACCCTTTTTTCTAGCCAAACTTCGGAGCCTCCTTACACATTTTGAAAGTTGAAATTGGAGGTGATGCACAAACTACAGGTACTATTTTGTACATTAATATGAGTTGTTAGGAAAAAGTATACAAATTGAGCCAATTAGACATTATTGCAACTTTGATTAGTTTCTTTCACTTCTATGCACCTGTTTGAAAATGTGTAAGGAAATTGATAGTTCTCGAAGTGCGCCATGTTTAAGGAATGCCCCCCTGTGGGCCTGTGTGTTTGCGTTTCTAAATCTCATCCAGCCGTTTCTTGAAAGAAGCCAGAGATCCGGCTTTAACAACATGGTTGGGCAGCTTGTGCCAATCCTCTGTGTAAACAAAGTGTTCTCCATTTTAACTGCATTCTCCTCTCATTGGCGTTTCACATTGGGTTCTGCAGATATAAATGGGGATGGTTTTGTCAATACTTTGCCTGCATGAATCCGGTCCCATTATAGAGTGCATTGAGTTTGCAATGCTGCTGCGGCATGCCAGTTTTTATTCTAAACAGCATATTTCTAGGCACAAATATCTATAACCATCTATAAATGAAAGTAAATCTGTTAGCTGTGCTTGAAGCTGGACTGTGACCTACTGGATGCACGCGTGTGTGTTTGTGGCAGATGGCACGGAGCCCTCTCACATGCACTACGAGGATGATGAGAACTACTTCCGGGGATACGAGTGGTGGCTAATGAGGGAGGCGAAAAAAAGGAACCCAAATATAACACTTATCGGTGAGAAATATACTGTTTGCACTTTACGTGGGCATTGGACATCTCTTTTAACCCCTGTATAAAATCAGCAATAATGTATCTCATCCAGGATTTAGTTTTGTTTATAGTGCATGATATTAATCTGTTTGCTGAGGCAGGTAAGGCTCTAAAGTTCCCTTTTCATGTAATTCCTGTAGGTCCAGGTGATGTTTTGTCTGTGGAGCTGATAGAAACTGGTATATGTTCAGTGAAGTGTACTGGGAGGTTTGTGAGGGGTAAAGTGAAGGGAGCTGATCGCAGGGCAGGGCTCGCTTGTGTGCTGGGCTGCAGGAGGCAGTGATGCTGCTTCTCTCTGAAGGGCTGCCTTGGGCTTTCCCTGGATGGGTGGGCAGAGGAAAGAACTGGCCCTATGACTTCCCTGATGTCACTGCTTATTACGTCGTGTCCTGGATTATTGGAGCCAAACAGTACCATGACCTGGACATCGATTATATCGGGGTGTGTACACTTTTGTTTTGCATATTATCTACTATATTTAATTTTAGTCTGTACATTAGCATATACAATGCAGTATTGTAGGGATTTTCTTGATGTGACATATGAGTCATTTCAGTCTTCCCAGCCTGGTGGCTTGCGGAAGTGAATCCGTTCCAAAATCCTGTCTATTCCCTAAGGCATGAGTAATACATTGTCAAAAGTAGGGGAAAATGTTGTATCTCTTCCTCAAAGGGAAAAAATGAAAAGTTTTCAAAGTTTGCTTTAAAGAAAAGTCATAATCGCTTTTTGTTTCATACAGATATGGAATGAAAAGAGCTTTGACAACAAGTATATTAAGGTATGTAAAAAGAATGGTCAATGTTTAATTATTATTTTAACTTTTTGTTATGGTTTTAAATTGCAAACCCCTTTGGACTATTACAAAAAGTAAATCAGCCACCAACATTTGATTCCATTGTAAGATAATATAAATGCTTTGGAAAGTGCAGTTAATTTGTGAGACAAGTTTCTGTTTTATCAGCACTGCATTGAATGACCCACATGCAGTTGTTTAAGTACACTTGCCATGTTACAAGAAGGCTGAGTGCTCCAATGTAGTAGACATGGAATCTTGTTTTTTATCTTGGCGTGTTTGCTTGAACCTGGTGAGGAAATGGAGTTTCGTGTTCCAATAACAAAAACATTAGAGTTGTCTTGACTCACTGAGTTGTGACTCTGAAATGTTACCTTTCCAGTGTTTTAAGTGTACAGTAATAATCGGTAGTTTGTCTGAAGTTCCTGTTTTGTGTCTGTATATTTAATTGCTGTGTTTATTACAGACCACAGCAGCAAATGAGAACTTGATACAATGTTTTAGACTTAAGACCTTGCCACTCCCCCTGGCTCTGTGAAAGTGCTAGCAGCATAAATGTGGTCCATATGTGTCTTTCAACAAAAACAATGATTCCATCAAAATTTGATGTTTGCTTTTCACATGTCCTGAAATCGACAGGCTTATGAGCATTTCCAGTGTTAGAATTGTATTAAAACACTCAGTTGCTTTACTGTGACTTTTCTAGGATGCTCTGTGTCCTTTTTATGAGCTGTAATTTGCTTGTATGGTGTCTATTGCTAAGGTTCTTCGTGACTCTCTGGATAGAGTTGGCTTAACCAATGTGGGCATCATCGCAGCAGATGGAGACTGGGAGATTTCCAGTAAAATGGTAGTAGACCCATACCTCAATGATGCCGTTGAGATTATAGGGTAAGTAAAGGGAATGTAGGGTTCTTTAAGAAAACATCTGAAAGATCTTGCTTCTGTGCTTAGCTTCTTTGCACTGTTTCCCGTTTGTAGTTGTCTCTCTGTGATGACTGATTAGTACTTCCTGGTGTAGACCATCATAGGGAGTGCATGGTGGAGTCATCATACCTAGTAATCAACACACACAGAAGACAGCTGCTTTTGGTTTTTAGTAAAACATTTGACATTACTAAAAAGGAGTTTTTAAGTTGAAGTATCATGAAAAAATTTAGAATGCCTTCAGCAATTGGAAATCCCAAGTTGTGAAGTGATTTTTGGAAAGTAAGGAAGAGGACTTTTTTCTTGGGTTGTCGAGTTGCTATTTTGTGTCATTCAGGCTGATCTTTCTGAAAATCTGGTAAACTGAGGACTTTTAAGTGTGTCTCATCAGTTTACCTGTATCTGAATGTTGGTGGCTGATTTATACTCCCCTGTTTTATTGTTTATTCAAGTTGCTGAAGATCTGCAGTACTGCCCCGAAAGGGCTTTTGACTTACAGTCCTTAAGCACAGGACACAGTGTTCTGTTCACATACTTTCTACCAAATACTTTTTTGTGTTTATTTCTGTGAAGAAATGTGAAGTAGCTGTTTTACCTGTGTAACTGGTTAGCGTTATGGCATGTGGAAAGCTGAGATAGTGGTCAGTTCAGTTGAATTCAATTGACTCTTTTGATCCTGAGTCATTTTCTTGCATTTTTCTCTTTCCCTCCCTCTCCCGGTACAAGCTCCTGCGCTATACGTTGGATAAGAGTGGTTTGGAACGGGTTAAAATAATTGCCAGTGATAACCTGTGGGAACCCATCTCACTTTACATGCTTCTTGATGCAGAGCTCCTGAATGTGGTTGATGTCATAGGGTATGATCTCTAGATTGTTTTCCCATGATTTCCTGCTCTTCTGGAAGACGTGTTGTTTAAAACTTTTGTATTTATAAATTGTTTTAGTCTGTCAGTAAAGTACGGGACAGGACAGTCGTGCAGAATACTCACAAAAGACTTATAAACATTTCACAAGTCCTGTTCTAGGGTTGCATTAGTACTGAAACATGTCAAGGTGTGTATTGGAGAATTCTAAGTGCAAACATTCGTAACAGTGCATAAATACAAATGTAAAATCCTTCATCCCTTCAGTTGCAACAGAAGCTTTCCGTTTTCTTTCTAGGGCCCATTATCCAGGAACTACAACAGTGATGGAAGCACTTTTAACACAGAAGAAGCTGTGGTCCTCTGAAGATTACAGCACTTTTAATGATGATGTTGGAGGAGGGTGTTGGGCTCGAATCTTAAATCAGAACTATGTTAATGGACGAATGACCGCGTAAGTTTTTGTTTACAACTACAGACTGTTGAAGTTTACCTGATTTTAATTCCCACTAAGACCTTATTTTCTTAATGGCAGTAATTGTTAACTTATTTACTCCGGGTGAATATGGTTAGGCACTTTAAAAAGAGTTTGGGTGGGTCTTTTTCCAACTTTAAAAAGAGGATACATTAACTTTGCACTCTATATGTAACTGAAGTTTTGTATGTTTTAAGTTGTGATCTATTGTGTGTGCTATAGATACATGTGTCCTGTAAAGAAATCTTTGATTTTTTTTTTTTAGTACTATATCCTGGAACCTGGTTGCTAGTTATTATGAGGACCTGCCTTTTGGCCGTGATGGGCTGATGACAGCTCAGGAGCCGTGGAGTGGACACTACCTGGTGGAATCTCCCATATGGATAACAGGTAAATAAAACAGTTTCCATTTGTCTTTTAGCTGATAAGCCAGGCTTGAAGACCTTTTTTTTTTTTCTCCAGGGGCTCAAAAATTTAATTATAAAAAAGTAAATTTTGTTTTAACGGTAGTAGCTAAGGCTCTGGACCTGTAACTGGAAGGTTAAGGGTTCATAGCCTTAATGGCGCCCTGCAAAACACTTCCCTTGGAATGCTCCAGTAAGATGGCCGCCTGCATAAACACAAATTTGTACCCGTGTCTTACACAAAAAATATTGTGAGACATTTATGTGGTTATTTTGTTGCTGTACAGTAGCCGAATCACCACAGATTGGAGGATGTGTTCCAAACTTTGGGGGGGCTTTGCTAAAGGCTTCTTGTGTTTCAGCCCACACCACACAGTTTGCCCAGCCAGGATGGACGTATCTCCAGACCATTGGGCACCTGGCCAGCGGCGGCAGCTATGTGGCACTAACAGATGGGTTAGGAAATCTTACAATGGTCATTGAAACCATGGTACGTTAGATCTCTCTGTATCTTGCGTTTCCTAGAGGCTTTTTTTCTTAGGGAAACATAATTTAAAGGCTGATTTTTTAGCAATGTTATTGTTAATACTTTTTCAGTTTTCTTAGTTTTTTATATCAGTTTGTCTCTATCAACATCCAACCTCCAAAGCTGTATTATTGAAATGAACCTAATTTACAAGGCTGTTCTTTTATTTTGCAGACACATGATCACTCAGTTTGTATCAGACCTCCTCTCCCCGTCTTCAATGTTTCTGCCCAAACTGCAATCTTCAACCTGAAGGGAACTTTTGTAAGTATCGGAAGACTTTTTTTGTTTTACATATGCCAATGCGCAAATCTGCTTGCAAGCTAAAAACTGCATATTGGTTTTATTTTAGGCTGGACTAACAATGCTTCACGTATGGTACTCCAGGTTTGATTTCAAAACGAATAAATCTACTTTCTTCAAACAGCTCGACCCACTTAAGGTAAAGACTTATTAAAAGCACTTGCTTGTTCTGTCATTTTCTCAGAAGAACTTGAGGATCACGCTTGGCTTTTCACAAGCGTGGCCTGTATTGGTCATGGAAATGAAACAAGCAGTCAGATGTTCGGAAGCTCCTGCCCTGTTGTCATCAGGCCACAATGCAAGGAAACATGAGTTGCCGCATTCATTTGACTTTCTGTGATCTCTCCAGCCTGCGTTTGGAGATTTTTCTCTTTTACTCTGCTGCATGATTTGTTGGTGCTTTTTATGATCTTAATAGTAACGGCAGTCATAAATTGCAGGATTGTTTTTTTAGGTTTCCAATGGGTCCTTTGCTTTGAAGCTGGATGTGGACGAGGTTTACACTTTAACTACACTAAACACGGGCAAGAAGGGCAGCTACCCTGAGCCACCTGGCTCGTCTCCTTTCCCAAAACACTACAAGGATGGTTTCAAAGTCCGTGAGTATTAAGGGAGAGAACAAGTTGGGAGAAACTTTTTCCTTTAAAACGTACTTCAAAAGTATTTGCAGTGAAACTCTACCACATACTTAAATCTTTAAAAAAAGGTTTTCCTGCATAACCAGCCTGTGCCAGCTGACGGGAGCATTACTTGCCTGGCTTTTTGCTCTTTGCTCTTTGCTCCTGCTCCAGTTGGTGCTCTGCCTCACATGACTACTTTTATGTATTAACTGTGTTAACTGCATGATGTTTTGCTTTGGTAAACACATAGGATAAGTCCTTTACCTCATCAAAATCCCTTGTTTAACAGTAGGGGCATAAAATGTTTGCTGCTGAAATGGGCAGTTCCATTTTTTGCATAGCATGAAGAAAAATGTTTAAAAAGACAATGGTTTTAAATGCAGATGAAAAGGGCTGAGATGAATTAAAAACATTTTTTTTAATTAAAAAGGCAATTTGACAGGCTCGGTACTTTGGCTGGTTAATACAAACACAAAGGGTTTAGTGCACAGTGGTTTACTAAAATCGTAATGTGCTTTGATGAGAAATTTCTGAAACATCTGTTGGAACTGGTTCTTAAGCGCTAATACACCTACATATGAACTTTACGAAGAACTGTAAGTAGAACAGAAAGTGGTACAGGAAGCTTTTATCTGCAAAAGTGAAGCACGTCTTCCTCTTTCTGACTAAAGTCATTAATGTGGTTGCATTTTTTAAAATCTGTCAATTTACAGTTCACTTTTGATTTAGGTCTGTAATTAAAGAATGCACAACATATCAGAGTGTGACTGTCTCAGTCTGTTATTTTTAATTGTCACTTTTCATTTTTGTCATTCTGGGTCTAATCTCCGTCTAATTTCTTGGTCTAGGATTTCTTAAAAGGGACTTATTGAATTATTGCACAGTAGTTTACCTGTTTTAAAACAGAGTGAAATGATTAGCCTTTGTATTGCACATTGATTTAGACAATCCTTATTGCATGAGACATATGTAGGACTTTTAATTTTGTAACTGGTTTGTCCCCATCTGCTGTCCTTGCGGCTGAAATGCTTCATGAAGTTGAAGTCTGCCTGCCTGTCCATGTAGGTAACCCCTCCTTCACTGAGGCTCCAAACTTTGCTGACCAGACGGGGGTGTTTGAATATTTCATCAACATGAGTGATCCCGGAGACCATGTGTTCACCCTGCGACAGGTGGTCACTCAGCGCCCCATCACCTGGGCAGCAGATGCTGACCAGACCATCAGTGTAATTGGAGATCACACATGGCAAGTACTGTGCTATTAAACCTGAAACATCTCTAGAAATTAGTGCATATGGATTGTATTTTCGTCTCTTTTTTCTTTTGGGAGGGTGTTGGGGGAGTTTTTCTTTATTTAAAAACTCATGCCTCCCTCCCCCCAGTTTCTTAAAGCCATGTTTTTTTATCAAAAAGGGCACCAAAGGTGCATTTGTGTTTACATGCAGTGTGTTTTAGTCGTATGGTAACTTGGTTTGTCTCCTGTCTTCTAGGCAGAACATGTCTGTGACTTGTGACATCTACATTGAAAAGCCTAACACAGGAGGCGTGTTCATTGCTGGCAGGGTGGATAAAGGAGGACAATCTGTTAGAAATGCAGAAGGCATTTTCTTCTGGGCCTTCGCAAATGGCACTTACAGAGTCACTAATGATCTCCGTAAGTTGTTATGTCATTTCAAATCGACCCTTTCTGAAAATCCAGGAGAGAAAAAAAGAATATCCTGCAGAAGCTCTGTTATCACTGGCAGTCTCATGGCCGAATTAATAAGCAGATATCACTGTTGCAAAAGACAATGCTTTGAAGGATATGTTATTGAAATATTAAGCAATTTCTTGTTCTAAGTAACAAATTCCCATCAGGAGATGTTGCATTTAAAATTCCCAAGTGATTAAAAAATGGCTAATTTCTCAGGTGCTTGTGAAGACGAGTAACTGACCCAAAGCGTTTCTGTCTCCCCCAGGTGGACAGGTGGTACTTGCGTCGGGGATGTCTGGAACAAGAGCAGGGGTTTGGCACACCCTAACGCTTAATATCGAGGTTCGTTCTGCGAAGCCTTCGTGCTTCATGTTTGGATAAGCAAACCACAGCCTGTAATTGTTTCTCCGTACGGTCGGGCAGTAGAATTCCTGGAACTGAAAGAGGGAGAGGAAGCCGCAGACGGGTGAGATGGATGCTCACGCTTGTGCCCCCCCGTGTTCACTTGTGTTTCTGTGCGCAGGGGGAGCGCGCCTGGGGAATGCTGAACGGATACCCGCTGTGGAAGAACGTGACCATCCTGGGTCCCGAGAAGGGCTGGGCGGCTATAGGCACGCTCGGGTTCGAGTTTGCGCAGTTTGACAACTTCAGCGTAGATGCCAGCTGATTACATCTACCTCTCCTTTTAATGAGGCCGATAACGTGCATAATGAAGCTCATTGTAATTAGATCTGCTTATGAAAAAGACAGTTTCTAATGAAATGGTTGGGTTTGTTTGCATTGAACTTTGAATCATGAACTTTGAAATGTGTTTCTCTTTGATCATTTTTTTCTTCAGAACAATTTATATAAAAGTACTACTGGTTTAAATGTTTTTTCTGAAACTTTTTCTGTAGGAAATTTGCACTTAACAGCTTTCTTGCTCTGTCTGCCTTAAAAGCACATTTTATTTTTAGAACAAAACAAAGCTAAGTTCCTTTTTCTTAAAGGGAATGTACACCTTTTAGAATAGTTTCAAATATACTTTAATATGTCCTCATCTTGTAGTTTATGTGGCAAACGGTTTTATCTGATGTATATTGTCCAAGACCTTGACTGTTAAGACAGCACTCTCGGAATTCCAGAATAATTTTGACATAGAAAAACATACGGGAATGTCAAAGGAACATACATTAGAAACCTATACAACACAGTTTAGTTTTGTTTGCATTCGTTTTAAAGACAATTCCTTTAATGACTTGAACAGGTTCAGGAAACCATCGTAAGTAAAAAAAAATATGAGGATTGAATGAACTATTTCCTAAGAACAACACTGCTCGTAATGTTGAAATTGCACACGTACTGGAGTTGGGGAATGCATTGAATGTTATACATGAGGCTTCAGTTTGAACTGACCCAGCTGCCACACATTACAAACCAGCTCTGCTGGGGCTGCTTCTCTCCAGGCAAATGGGATGGAAGTCTTTGTTAAATTATTCAGCCTTCAGGTGTTGGGTTCCACGTGTGGGATTGGAGCACAGGCGAAATCTTGATTTTATGAAGTTATAGCAGAGAGAGATGTACAGTACTGTGTGTAGTTTTCTAGCAATCCATTGACTCAAACTCTAATGTCTAATATCTGGTACTGTATGTGTATATAAAGGGATATTTTTACTATAAATTATAATCCTGTATATATATATTGCCTTTTGTCCTTTTCTGCAATTAATAAAATTGTGGTGTTTTGGTGTCACTCGATTCTGTGTTGTCTCACCTTAACTTTAAAAGTGTTTAGTTTGGGTTTTGTGTTTTATTTCAATATAAGAGAGTAGTGTCCTACTCTCAGGCACCAGTAATGCCTGTGCTCACTTCAACATAACCACGAAGCACAGGAAAGCAAGATTAGATCTGTCAGTTGAAAATTAATTTTTAATTTAAAATAAAACGATTCTGGGAGGTGAATTTTGTGCAATGAGAGAGGGTTTTTTTTTTTTTTTTTTTTTTTTTTTGCAGGTGATCTGCTCAGAGGCATCTAAAAATTTAACAAAACGGGAGCAAAGCGATTCTAGACAATCCCCAGCCTCTGGCACGGAGTAGGCCATACTGTAGGAGCACAGTTCTGCTCCTGGTTGCTCTGTCTAGTGCCACCTCCTGGCGTTCAAGCGCATTGCAGGTGACTGGATGGCAACCAGCCGGTCCCCGCGGGCTCTCGCACCCCTAGCAACAGGAAGTCCGCGTCTGTTTACTTAGTAACGGGGGTCCTCGCTCAGAGCAGCATGGCGAACGAGGAGAAGGAAAACATTGTTCGCAGTAAACGAGTGTTTATCAACCAGATCGACACCTACACCTCTAAGCATATTGGAAAGGTAGGAGATAAGAGTTTGCTCCGGAGACACGGGTTTGCGGACGAGGAAAAAAAAAACCTGCGAAATAAGTTAATACATCCTTTCTTTTTATAATCGTGTGAGATAATCTAAACTAAGAATTAGCTTCTTTAGCTCGTAACCGTATTTCTTAAGTGATGTCTGTGTCCAGAAACCTGTTAGGACAGTAACATTCCGCAGACAAAGCTGTTTGGCATGGAGTTGCACCATAGGAAGGATATTACCGGCAGTGGGAACAGTTCAAAGAGCACCTGTTCTCTCTTCCTTGACCTGCAGTATCTTTCCAACTGTGCTGTCGGAGCGTCCTTGGAGGAAATCGAGGGAGAGGAGGAGGAGGAAGAAAAAGCAGCTCAGGATGAGCTGCCCAAACCTAAAGAGGGAACTTTTCAGATTGTTGGAACCGTCTCTAAACCAGAAGAGAAAAAAATAGGTTTTGCACAAGAAGAATATTCAGTAAGTCAGAACACATCTATAAATAAAAAAAAATAAGGCATTCATCATGGTGCATCTCCTTGTGTGTTAGGAGCATACATGTTGAAATGTGCACTGTGCTTCTCTGTATGACAAGTGACAAATGATCACTGTAATGATTACAGCAATACCTCAGGTGGAAACAATGTTTAATAGATATAGTGTCATCTCCATTTTCACTTTCCATTCCACAAGTTTGAAGTATGTACTGCCATGATGATGCTAGTGGCTGGGGAAACACTTGCAAAGTGCAGAGTATTACATGCAGGTAGCAAAACTATACGGTACATACAAAATGGGAAACGCTGAGCAAGGCGAGGCTACTTATGAGTTAGACATGCTGATGTTGAGTCATTATTTATAGTACATCTTTGTGGGGAAACAAAAAGACAAACAGAATGTTAGCATATGTACTTAAAAGAATAGAATTTCAATCAAGGAGTCACTATTTTACAAAGGGTTGTGGGAGTAAGGAACAAGCTATCTAGCCATGTCATTGGAGCCTATCCACTTGCTTTTTACAATAAATAGTTGGATGAGATCCTTTGATCAGTGAGCTAGTAACTAATTAGCTCCAGTGGCTTGACAGGCAGAATGGTCTCCTCTTGTTTGTGTTTCATCTTCTGTTCTTGTTTCAAGATTTCAACAAATCATGTTTGTTGATGCTTTTTGGTATCATTACAGATTTCAACTCGAGAAGAGCTGCTGGACCGTCTCATGGAATGTGATGTTGTAATTTACAACATCAGTGAAAATGCTGACCAGGTGGATGAAGCATCCTGGGCAATTTCAGGTGTGAACTAACATAGGTTTGGAAACGGTGAAGTTATTGCCTTTCTCTATCACAGACGTATTCTCTGCCCTTTTGATCTTCTGCTCTATATGCGTTGTTAGAACAGAAATGGTGAATTGCGAGATTACTTATGCATAATTGTCATGGAAGGGAATTGAAGCAATAAGCTATAAGATGAATGAAACAGATATACATCTCTATTATTGCAGAAAATTAAAGTAAAAGATAAGTAATAAGAGTACAAGTATTATTGAACAATCCATAATAAATCCTTATTTTTCACCTATACTGGTCATGTGCAATAGTACATCTCTCTAAAATCCAAAATATACTTTACTTATTTAACATTATGGCTTTTGACATCAAACTTAAATGTCTCAAAATCCTTTGCAATTAACAACCTTGTTGAGACAGTTGTTTTATCACTATTTGGTGTTGAGAAAGAAGCTTATACTTTTATTTAATACAGATTTGGCTGTAATGCTCTGTTTACTTGTGTCACCAATCAAGCAATATCAAAGTTACAGCTGGTACAGAACGCAGATTCTTAGTTAGTGATCTCACCAAAACATAAAGCAACATATTAGTTCACTACTGCATACTCTGTACCAGCTTTCAGTGAAACATTGAATTTAATTTAGAATCACTTTGCTTGCATACAAATTACTCAGAGTTTTGGCTTACTTTGCAATCATGTTGTCTCCCTATGAGCCTAAGGAGGCACTGAGGTCAGTTAATTGACGAATTCCTAATGCAAGAAATTGTATATGGCTAATAAAGTGATCTTATTTTCCTTGATCGTGACCTTCTCTGCTACTGCAAGTGTCCAGAGTAGATTAAAAAGAACAGGAGAAGTTGCTTTCTAATTTGGGCCTCTAATCGTCTTAAAAAGCTTGCCTCCTGTGACTAGAAAAGTATACTTAAGTCATTCTTTTAAAAATTAGTTTTTGATCTTAAGCTGATTCATAATAGTTTGCTTTTAATTCCATTATAATATTTTTAACTTTGACTTTCTTCATTTTTAATTAGACCCATTTTATTTCTTCTGTTACTGTGTTTTTACTTTCTGTGTTTTGAACCTTGTGCATAAAAAGTGCTTTGTAAGTAAATGTTATACCACACTGTGCACCTTTACTTTGTTTGAAATTCACATAAATATTGCTTTTGCTGACTAAATTCTGTTTCAGCTCTGCATTCAGAACTGGATAATTTCAGCAGCCCAAAGATGTTCATCTTAATATCTACTGTGATGACATGGGCACTTAGCAAACCTGTTGATCCTGTAAGTAAACTACAGCCCTGTTTTTATTCTTTTAATTGCTCTTTTTCATATCTTAACAAAAATCTGATCTTTTAGACAAATGCACTAAAATGTGCAATTGCTGCAACAGGTTCAAACCTGAGGAAAAGCAAGAAATTAGATTAAGAAGTAAACTGAGACCACTTGCAAACATGATATGGCAGTGTCAGCACTCTGTGGTGGTTGCTGTTGTTTTCTAGGATGATCCAGAAATCCCCTTTACTGAGGATGACTACAGAAGGAGGAGACCTCATCCCAATTTTAAAGATCACATCAGCACTGAGAAGTTGGTCATTAAACTGGGCAAAACAGTAAGCAGCTTCCGTTACAGCACATGGAATCAGAATAGATCCACTACCAGGTCATCTCAGGAAACTCGGTTCACAACTCTCCTATTGTATATATTGTTTTTTTTTCTGAAATCTGTTTGTGTGCCCTTTGACAATAAATAATTGTGTTGTATTACAGAAAAAGTCCAGGTTGTCTACCTATGTTGTTGCTTCTGGCCTTCGGTATGGAATGGGGGAGCAGATCTTTCACTTCTTTTTCAAGGTCAACATTATAAACAGCATCATAATAACAGTACTAATAATATGATGAAGCTTGATAACTAACATTCACATTCATGTGGTCTCTTTTTTAGGCCTCATGGCTGGGAGAGCTTCCGTCGATTCCAGTCTTTGGACAGGGCACCAACATCATCCCCACCATTCATATCAATGACCTAGCAGGGTCTGTTGCTTGAACTCCTGTTTTCCACTTTGCATTCCAAACTTTTGCACATAGTACACGAGTGTGTATTTACACATCTGGATGCAGAATACCTGTGAGCTTTCGGTTCGTTGATGACTGAGGCTGTGCCTTTTCTGTTTTTTTTCAGAGTGATCCAGAATGTTATAGATCACAAGCCAAAGACTCACTACTTATTAGCTGTGGATGATTCTAAAAATTCGTTAGAAGACATTGTGAAGGTGTGGATTCACATGCATTCATATATTAATTTCTCTACCAAATGTACTAATAATTAGTATTTTAAGATAATAGAGACACGTTGTTTCTCTGATATTTTAATCTTTTTATGTTGTAAAAAATGTTAAGCACTGAATTAAGCACAGTTTGTCTGTGTCCCGGGAAATGCATTCTGGGTCTTTACTTTGTTCTTTCAACAGACTGTAAGCTCTGTGCTTGGACCTGGTAAAACACAGCGGGTGCCTAAAGAAGACGCTTTCCTCAACAGGGAGTTAATGGTGTGTGTGTTACTCCTCTTAATACTACTGAAGACTCATCTCATATGTATGGTGACAATTAGAGTCATGTGGCAGTGCCCTTCATGTTGTTTTGAATTTGACCTAGTTAGTTAAGTTGAAAGATAAAATGTATATTTTGATTTTTTCTGTTTTATTGTATGTTAACAGTTGATTCTGACAGATTTGCATTTTGTAGTACGAAAATTGCCTTTCAGTTTAATAGATGTGTAGAGTGGAATAAATGATGTTAATGACGACATTAGATGTTAAATCTGTTAGATGTATAGTTTGTGTGTGGTTTTGAAGATTATGAGTGAGTTAAAGATTAATTAATGGCAAGCTTGATTTTTTCTCACCCAGATTTAATCACCCAGACTAAACCATATTAATAAGAGTCAAGGTTGTTATAACAATAGAATAATACAATTGCTTTTACTTTATTTATGGACTAAAAAGGGCTTAAAAATAGTAGTGGGAGCTGTAAGTCAATTGCTGATGTTTATTGACAGTTTATAGTAACTCCAGGTTGTGTCTAAGATTTCTAAGACTTTTGCACAACAGTGTAGACAAATATAACAAAATTTTAAGACTAAACTGAAGTGCTCTTCTCTACTGTACTGTACATAACACACTTCTCGTTCTTTCTCTCCCCATCTCAGCAAGCAGACATTGACTCCCTTGCAGTGAGCCTACGTATGGAGACTGTCTTCCTGAAAGAAAATTTTAATATCCGCTGGGTGACAGAGACTGGGCTGATTGAAAACATAGAACACATAGTTAAGGAATATAAACAAACAAGAGGGCTTTTGGTAAGTGACTTGCTTCACAGAGCAGTTAAGATAGAGTCCCCGCCATTAAGAATGGAATAAATGTGTACCAGCTGGCCTTCAAAACATTTTTTCTTACAGGCACAAGTGTGTCAAAAAACAAAAAAGTCATGAACAAAAAAAATCTAATTTTCTCTATACAAATCTTTTTGTTATGTGTGATGCATTTCTATCCCTTTGGGTATTTTTGGCTTGAGAGAATTGTGCATTGGTTTCAGCCTGAGGGCTTTAACTGAACATATGTACCTCAGCCCACAAGTAAAAATGATGTTTAATTTTGTATGACATTTGTTGTATTTCTTGCAGCCAATAAAAATCTGTATCCTTGGCCCTCCTGCTGTTGGTAAAAGCACAGTGGCAGAAAAGATCTGTGAATGTTACAAGCTGCATCACGTTAAAATTAAAGGCGTTATCACGGAAGCAATTGCAAAGCTTGTAAGTTCTGACAGTGCAATATCTCGTCTTTCTAATATTGTTAGTCTTACTGCTTTACAAAAACACACACATTACACACAAGCAGCGTTTTATAAACTGCAATTTATCATAGTAAAACCAAGAGTCAAACTAAATTATACATTCAAAGTTATAATGAAAAGATGGGTCATTGTGAGAGTTCTAAAAATGTTGACAGTCGCAAAATCTTTAATCGATTTGGTAAATTGCACAGAGCTGTGCAGAGGAGGCTCTGCTGCCCATTGTTTTGAGCCT
Source organism: Lepisosteus oculatus (assembly GCF_040954835.1). Taxonomy (NCBI): domain Eukaryota; kingdom Metazoa; phylum Chordata; class Actinopteri; order Semionotiformes; family Lepisosteidae; genus Lepisosteus; species Lepisosteus oculatus. Next base: position 1,265,983 of record NC_090703.1, read on the forward strand.
GGTCTTCAGCAGAGCTAGAAACCCTGAAAGAGTAGATCTCAGTTTCAGAATGTGATTACTCTCCTGCAATAGGCCCTTAAAATTACCTTTAGACAGGCACAGGAGAACTTCAAAGTCCAATCTAAAGTTCACAGCGAGTCTGTGTAATTTATAGAGAATGGGAGTTAATGCAGGGTACTTTTAGTTAGTGAATGAGCAGCAGAATTCTGGAATTTGGAGGCCTATTTAGGAAATAAGTAAGAAATCAAAGTAGTCTAATCTTAATGAAATAAAGGCATGTAGCAGTACTCCAACATCAGATACGCAGAACATTTCTTGACTCTTGAGACATTCATAACTTGTGCTTCATCTGACAACACAGAATCAAAATTAACACCAGAGTTTCTAACTTCCATGAAAGATCCAATTTCAGCATCTTGAACCAAACACTGAAGTCATCACTTTTTGAACCTGATTTTGGAAGCCCATGAACATAACCTTAGTTGTCACAGTGAAGCTTAAAAAAGCATTTTGATATTGAAGCTATGAAAAAAGAAGTCATGATGCTTCAGCTGTATTCACAAGAAAATATTTATTTTCAATGCAAAAAGTGTTTATTGAACTTGTTATGTCGATGTAATAAAGATGCGTTTCACTGGTGTGGTTTTATCTCAGGAGGTGCAGTCCCGAATGGAGGAGGGAGAGAATGAGGGTGAAGAATCTGGGGGAGGAGCACAGGAGCTCCTGGAGGCTCTGAAGGAAAACATGGAGCAGAACTCAGGTAATCTGGGCAGCTCTTCATCAATCAGTCACCCACGTGTCTGAGATTATCATAGGCCTGCACATCTGGAACTGTGAAGATCTAGGGAATAAACAAAGAAAAATGGATCTTATTAAAGTTTACAGCACAAATGTTTCAGGATAAAGGTAGACATTATTCTTTAGCTATTTTTGCTAAAGAAGATTTAGTACAGTTAAATTTAGAAATTGAAATGTTCCTGAATTGAAACTAAATGACAAGTCTGAGACGTGTTGTTTTTTTTCATTCTTTTCAGTCGGTGTTTTTCCTTCCTTATGCATTGACTCAATTCAGTAAATTCAGATTTACTACCACTTTGTAACCTGATCTTGTTAGATCTCAGAGCCTCGTGAGGTTAGGCCTAGTCAGCACAGGTGGCACTTCTACTGGCAAGCACCTATGATCCGGCAGGATTTTAATTAGCTGGATATCCGCTGCTCATGAGTGGGTCCAAGCTTGTTTACAGCTACCAATCCTGGCTCCATGTTTTCCATGCTGTTATTTAGCTCTACTGTAACCCCACATATATCTTGCAAGTAGTGAAATCGTAGGTACAGTTGCTCAGTGTTAGTATCATTATCAGTACTGCAACACTGCAATCATTTTCAATTGGCTACATGGAAGCTTAAGGAGGGTATATAGGTATGCTCATATATAATAATTCAGGAGCATTTAATCTGCAAAATAAAAATTAAAAAAGAATCATATTTAAAAATTAAAAAAGAATCTCCTTCTGCCCTCCTTTAAATTGCCCTCCTTTAACTTGGTTTGGCACTGGTCAGATCCTGAGAGTGCAGGTCTGGAAACATTAGATGAGATACCTCTGAGGAAACACAGGTTGCTGTTGGAAGTGGTTTTGGTGGCACTGTTCTCACTAGAAAAGAATAGCCAACAAGCAAATGCCCTAGGAAGGCCGACCCTGGGCACTGTACCATAGGATAGTCCATGTTAAAATGAGACCTCATCATGAAAGATCCAACAGCTTTGTTAAAAAGAATTGTGGTGTACTGACGAAAATTACACTCTGGAACTGTACAATCTACTTACTTTAATATCCCCCTTAATTCAGTTGATGAAACAATTTGGTATACAATATAATTTTTGTATAGAATAACTCTTGATTGTGTTAAGTCTTTTGCATATCCAATCCAGCCTTTTTTGCTGTAATTTGTACAACTACAGTATATACGTTTTTAGTCAGGACTGTGTTGTAGTCTGATAAAAACTTGTCATGTAGCCACAGTCATGTTTTTTCTTTTGCTGTTCCATTTCTCAGGTCGATTAGATGATCAGTATGTCATCCGGCTGATGAAAGACAAGCTGAAGTCAAAACCATGTCAGAACCAGGGATTTGTTTTAGATGGTTTCCCAAAGACGTATGAGCAAGCTAAAGAGCTATTCTATGGTAATCCCTGCTTTTTTTTTAATTCATACCCACCAAACATTTATAATAGTGCATTTCCTTCAAGTAATATGCATTTATTGCCTCTTTAGGAGATGAAGATGAACCAGAGGATGCCAAATCCAAAATACCTCCATTTGACAAGAAAATCATACCAGGTTAGTCTGTGACTTACAAACATGCACTTGAACAGTTCCAGCTCAGCCTTGTTCCTCATTACGATTTTCCCCTTGTTGCTTTCAGAGTATGTCTTCTCCCTGGATGCCACTGATGAGTTCTTAAAGAATCGTGTGCTGAACCTGCCAGAGAGTGTGGTTGCTGGGACTCATTACACCCAGGATCAGTTTTTGCGCCGCCTGGCAGCCTTCAGAGAAGCTAACGTTGAAGATGAAACTGTGCTCAACTACTTTGATGAGCTGGAAATTCACCCTGAGCACATCCGTAAGACTAGGAGCACACATGGTTAACATATTTCATTTCAGAGATGCCTAAATGACCTGTGTAGTGAATACCCCAGTGTGGGGAATTGTGGTTGAAGGTGAATTAGTCATTTACCTTAAATTGTATCTATCTTGGCTATATTTAGATATTTCCAGCAGAGACGATGCTGAATACACAGCTGTGATTGAACAGATTGAAAAAGTTGTTGGGAAACCCAGAAACTACGGGCCCACCGTGGAGGAACTGGAAGAGCTGGAGCGCAGGAATGCTGACGAGAGGCTGAGGCGGGAGGCAGCCGAGCAGGCAGAGAGGGAGAGGAGGGAGGCAGGGGAGGCTGCAGACAGAATGGCACGCTGGGAAGAGTGGGTATGTTCCAGTTCCCAGAGAGGAAAGAGTGTCTGAGTGACTGTGAGTGCTCTCCTTGTCACGGTGAAAAAGCCCCCCTTCACTATTTCCAGATTGATCCTTGCAATATTTTGTCTTTGAGCTGTTCTACTTTGAGAAAAATAAAATTAGCAAACATTTCCTTACAAAAATATACTTACTGCTGATCTCAATTTGCTTCTGCTGTTTTTCAGATTCTAAAGGTGATTAGATTCCCCAGTGTACACAGGTGCCCTTACTCCAGTTTGTTTTCTCTCAGCCAGTGGCTGTTGTGCTCAGATGTCACCGGTTGTGCTTGATAGAAAGGGGACAGTATTTCCAGTGCCGTGTGCTGCTTGTCTCCAGAACAGGCGTCTGGAGGAGGTGAAGCAGCAGGAGCAGGAGCAGCTGGAGGCGCAGGCGGTGCCCCTGAGGAATTACCTGATGAGGAACGTCATGCCCACTCTCACACAGGGGCTGCTCCAGTGCTGCAGGGTGAAGCCCGACGACCCTGTGGACTTCCTGGTACCGTTCCCCCTCGGCACTGCCACTCTCTGCCACTCTCTGCCACTCTTTTCTATACTCTGCCACTCTTTTCTATACTCTGCCACTCTCTGCCACACTCTGCCACACTCTGCCACTCTCTGCCACTCTCTGCCACACTCTGCCACACTCTGCCACTCTTTTCTATACTCTGCCACTCTTTTCTATACTCTGCCACTCTCTGCCACACTCTGCCACTCTCTGCCACACTCTGCCACACTCTGCCACTCTCTGCCACTCTTTTCTATACTCTGCCACTCTTTTCTATACTCTGCCACTCTCTGCCACACTCTGCCACACTCTGCCACACTCTGCCACTCTCTGCCACTCTTTTCTATACTCTGCCACTCTCTGCCACACTCTGCCACTCTCTGCCACACTCTGCCACTCTTTTCTATACTCTGCCACTCTCTGCCACTCTCTGGACAGTGAACGTCACACTGTGCTCATTCCTGCTCCGCGCAGAAAATGACTCTTCTTTCTGCTCGCGCACCAGCTTCTGCTTTTAGAAAAACGAAAAAAAAAAACGTAGATGGTGTGTTTTCCTGGGGTTCCCCTTGACACCAGAATAAAAGTCTTACTGTAATTCAACAGAAAAGGCCCCCCACCCTCTATAGAGTGATATTGTTTTACTGGCCAGTATATTTGAACCAAGCAGGAATAAATACAAAAGAAACAAGCAAGGTTTGATTTCCTGCTGAAAAGAGAAAAAAAGAAAAATAACTTTTCGGCTGAAGATCTTCTTCACAACCGAAGAAGGCTCCACAGCCAAAACGTTGTGTTCCTTTTCTTTTCTTTTCAGCAGGGAATAAACCTTCACTTGTTCCTTTGCAGCCTACGCACGCAGCTCCCTACTTGAACATATAAATACCAAAGAACTGTCTTGGTGGAGCATGGGGTTTGAATGAAAGGATGCTAAATATTAATAAATGTGGCTTTATGTTGTATCACATTACATTCAAACTTTGGGTACTTTAATAAAAAAGGAAATGTGTATAGTGAAATTGTTACAGAACATTATTTTTCGATAATATATTTTACATTTTAACTTGTACTTTATCTTTTTATTTCAGGCAGAATATCTGTTCAAGAACAACCCTCAAATTGATTGAACAACTGAGCTGTTTTTAAGCTGAAGAACCACCTCTTTAAGACAACTGAATTTTGTCTTACTGGATCAAACATCAGTGACACACGGTGCCTTAAAATGTGTTCTGTTCTATTTGTGAGAATTTCATTCACTACAATATAATTGTATTAACTATGTTTTGTTTGGTGATTATCCCTTTCTTATGTAACAACATGTAAAGATTAAGACAGGCTCCTGAAAAACTGAAACACAGTAGATCCTAAAGACTGAATACGTTTTTTTTTGTTGCTAGATTTAAAATAAAAAAATAAAAACTATATTTTTAGTTTCATTTTAAAAAGATATTATATATATATTTTTAAAAAGACATATTACGTATTCACAAGAGAAAACACTATAAATTGAAAATATTGAACTACAATACCCATAAGGCAGTGGGGGGTACGTGTGACCCCTGCAATACGTCATTCTCGAAGGTTGCTGTGGCAGCAGTGGCGCCATGTTGAGACGAATAAGAAGAAACGATAACAGTGGGGTAAAGCAGACGATAAAAACCAACGTACTGTAAAGGACTAATAAAATATCATGCGAAGGGCATTCTGGAGTGTTTGAGACTACACGTTGGAGTTACGATGCCTTTGTAAGTATATTCTGTCTTTAACAATTGTGTTTGAATCGGGGACCGAGCGGGCCTATTCCGGTCCTGCAAAGGAACAGAAACTGAACAGGAACATCGGTAGTTTTGGTTGTATGTGCTTACAGTTTATGCACATTTACTGCAAAAGAGACTACCGTGGTGTGCCCACAGGGCGTCCTTGTACTCTATGTAATAAAGTGTGGCGGTTTGTGTGTCGGCCGGTGAGGCGGAGCTCCGAGCCCTGCTGACATGAGGGAGCTTTGTTTACCCCTGGATGCGGTAACAGACTCCAGCTTTGCGCGGGTATATGCACCGCTGGGGCTCGTTTGCTCAGGCTGCACCGGGATCTTACGGAACATATTGCACGCAAATGGCGTTTGTGCTCTATGAGGGTTTACATCTTAGAAAACCTGACGTTGTGTAACATGAAGTGAGGTGAAGGACCTCATTACATATATGTCATACAAGACATCTAACACAGGTATGTATTATTGCACTTCAGTGTAGCATCGTGTAGCAAAGAGCTCTGGACATTGTCCTTTTCTGTACTTCCTAGAAGCTGCTGCGTCGTCGGATAGTCCACCGGTATAGCGTGAACACAAAGCTACACTTATCCCCGCTCTCCGCTGGAAATAACATTTACTTCTGCTTTTAGAAAAAGAAAGGAGAAAACGTTTTCCCCGGGGTCTCTGCCATCTCTTTACTCTGGCTGTTAGACTTGTTCGACGAATTGTTGCTCATTAAATAAAAATCCCAGTCCAGGACTGTGACCGTCGAGTAAACTGTCTTTCAGCTGAGGTGGTAGACAGCTGTAATTCGTGTTTTATGTTGTATGCACTCAATATATTCTAATACCCGAATGCATAAAACAGTTCTGTCTTTTTAAAAAAAATGCCAACTCGAAAGTTCCCAGTTAAAAGTTCACGGTTGGATGTCAGCTTTGGAATACATGCTCAAAAACGTCTGCATCACTTTGGAGAGCTAGAAAAATAAGGAATGTGAAAGGTCAACTTAAACTCTTCTGAATCTCTTTAGAGATTGGGTCTCTTAACTTCCTTTTGTGGTAATGATCCCAATTGAAGGTCATTTTAGAAGTTGTTAGGCTATCATCAATCCAAGTTGACCAGCCTCACTATTTACATTTTACCCCTTCTTTAGAAAAAAAGTGTTTGCTAATGTCACATACTTACTGACTGTATTGTATTGCTGTATTATTGTATCATTTCGTTACACTGCTGTGTTGACTGTGCTAAGCTGCTGTTGCACTGCAATTTCCCTCACGGTATCAATAAAGGATCTCTATATACTGCTGTGGACATTTTTCATTAGGAACTTTTGTTTTGCAGAACTGATTTTAAATCAGTTTAAATCAATCAGAAATCTGATAACAGAAACAATAAAATAAAACCCCATGGTTGTGAAATTAAAGGCAACTATGAGAAAAAGAGAATACCCCAGCATTCACACGTGAATATTCTCTCTGTGTTCACATGGCTTTCTTTCCACCTCCCAAAGACATGCAGATTCAGTCTCTTTGACCTTTAAATTGTCCCAATCAGAAGTGTGTGGAGGGGTTTTCATACATGGGGGGAGGGGTTCCCAGCTCAACAAGTAGGAGAAATTGAAGCGGATGACAGTGATGTGCTGAATGGCCGCCTTTCGGATGGTCTGGTCATTGGAATGCTGTTACATCGGAATGGAAAGTAAACTCGGTACCAGATTACCAGGATTTTTGGTCCTATGACAAACAAGACCTAATGTGTGTTCTGTGCAGAAGTGGAATCTGAAATGCAGCTTTTTTTTTGTGGCAATTTTGATGGCAACAATTTCTGCAAAAACTATCGTATGAAAGAGTCACGTTAGCCGCAGTACAAACACAAATCCTAAAGGATCATTTAAAATGACTTATCTTTCCGATTATTTTGTGTTTTGCAGTCCTGTCGCCAATCAGGCTGTGCAAGCATTGCAGCAGCCCACCAAGCACTATGGCATCACTTCTCCGATCAGCCTTGCCCTCCCAAAGGAGGCCGACCTTGTTCTCACTCAGAAGCTAACCGAGGCTCTTAAGCCCTACGGTGTGTTTGAAGAAGAGCTGGAGCTGCAGCGCAGGTGAGATAATGCATGAAGTAGCTATGGAGCATGGTTAGTCCTGGGGTTATGTTAAAATCTCCTCATTAGTAACTGTCTGTTAGGTTGTTGAGTGTGAAAATGAATATATATGGCCCACAGTGTGCAGTGATGTAGACCTACATCCAGCTAGCAGCCATATCACCCTGCAACTCACAACTGGTAACCCATTGTAGCTAACCAGGTGTGAGCCTCGTCAGTACCTGGATGGGAGACCTCCTGGGAAAAACTACAGTTGCTGCTGGAAGAGGTGTTAGTGGGGCACGCAGGGGGCGCTCTCTCTATGGTCTGTGTGGGTCCTAATGCACCAGTATAGTGACGGGGACACTACACTGTAAAAAGGCGCCGTCCTTCAGATGAGACGTAAAACTGAGGTCCTGTGGTCGTTAAAAATCCCAGGGCATTCTTGCCAAAATTCCCTTATGAATCATGACCTCCTAATAATCCCCCATCTATGAATTGGCTTCATTACTCCGTTCTCCTCCCCACTAATAGCTGGTGTGTGGGGAGCGTTCTGGTGCACTATTGCTGCCGTCGCATCACCCAGGTGGGCCTGCACATAGGTGGTGGTGGAGGGGATCCCCATTACCTGTATAGCGCTTTGAGTGGAGTGTCCAGAAAAGGGCTATGTAAGTGTAAGCAGTTATTATTATTACATCCTGTAGACTGAAGGAGCTCTCTGGTGCTTTGCAAGATTCTGTCTTTAATATTGTGATGAGTCAAACTAAGTTTGTTTTAATGTGAGAAGAGAAGGAGAATTATTGAATTAATAGTAATTTCTTATACTTATGTAGAGCTTTTCTGGACACTCCACTCAAAGCGCTATACAGGTAATGGGGACCCCCCCACCACCACCACCACCACCACCAGTGTGCAGCCCCACTTGGATGATGTGATGGCAGCCATAGTGCACCAGAATTACCATTGATTGCAGAGTTCTGCAGGTTATTTTTCTCAGAGATTAAAGTGTAACAATGGATGTTAATTGTTATGCAATACTGATTTTTTTTTCCTGTTCAGAATTTTAGTCTTGGGTAAATTAAACACCCTGGTTAAAGAATGGATCAGAGACATCAGTGAAACAAAGGTATGTTTATTTTTTTCACTGCTCATGTGGATATCAAGAATCAGTTTTAGTGTTTTGATCAGTGTTAATATACTTGTTGCTGTCAGTTGATATAGTAAAAAAAAGTACATACTCTTAGAATATGTATTTAATTATGCACTGAAATATGCTTTCTTTTTATTTTATCCAGAATTTGCCAGCCTCTATAATCGACAATGTTGGAGGAAAAATTTTCACTTTTGGTTCCTATAGATTAGGTGTTCACACAAAAGGTAACATTCATTTTAACTGAAATTGTTTTTTGTTTAACTGGCCATGTGAAAGTGGTTTCTAATTAGCTATATTTAGGAAAATATTTCAGAGTTTAATATGCAAGATGTGCCGGTGTTACTCCTCATGGGCTTCTTATAAAATCAATTTGATAAATAATCCAGGAAGTGGCATGAGATATGAAAGGGTACACTTTGAACACTTTTGAATTTTTGGAAGCAGAAGTCTTATTTTTAATGTTTGTAAGATTTTAAGAGGTTTTAATTTTATGTTCCCTGACATTAGTCATACAATCGAGTTATACTCTATTTGATATTTAACTTTCTAATGTCTGCACTTTGCTGTTTGGGTACAGGTGCTGACATTGATGCACTCTGTGTTGCCCCACGACATGTGGAGAGGTCTGACTTTTTTACTTCGTTTTATGAAAAGCTTAAAGAACAAGAAGAAGTCAAAGACCTGAGGGTAAGTGGAAGTCCTAACTGGCAAGAAAGATGACATTAGGAATACCATCCTCGACGTTAAGTGCTGTTCAAAAACAACTAATAGCTTTTAAATTCAGTGTTAGTATTTGTCAGTAATGCCTCAGATCTATAAAATGTCAGGTGTACTCAACTGTAGTGCCAGTAGTTAATGCATTTATTTATTTTTACTTAAGAGCGATTCATTCTGTAATTTAAAAAGAGCATTTTGCAAATTATGTTGATTATGTTTCCAGCAGTATATACATGTAGGAAATTTATTTTCTTAACATTGTAATCTCTGTTGTAATTGCTTTAGTTTCTTCATCCCAGCTTCTAATTAGTAATTGCAGTTGCATGTGAAGTACCGGTAGTGGACAAAAAAGATGGTTTTGATACACCATGGCACAGAGTCTACCACTGTGTGGAATTCTGTAGACATCTGGAGCGATTCAAGATCATCCGTCTACAAAGCAATCAGTCAGGTCATGTCTGGTTGATTTTGGTGGAAAACACTCTTAGGTGTTGCTTCAGAATATACTATAATGGGTAAATTGGGTTCAGATCTGGTAACCGAACATCAAGGTTGTGTTCAGTCAACCATTAGGTGACATCATCTTGGAAGACACTATACATATACTTGTTTGCTGTGCACGTGGTGAAGGATGATTCATCTGGACATAACAGTGTTTGTTCACTGATCTGTGATCAGTTGCCTGAACTCTTTGCATCACTAGATTTGTAAGTGACTGTTTTTGATTAAACTGGCTGGTTGCTTTTTCAGGTCAGCTTTGTAATCAGTTGATCTGCAGTTCCTTGCCAGTTAGGCCTTGCAAGTTGAGCTGCTGCGCTGTCGAGCTGTCTTGGTCACAGAAGCTCCTGCCATATGCCCCCGACAATCATGCATCTTTTGGAGTCACTGAGGGCTCCTCCTCTCACCGGCCTGCTGGCCGTAATTTAAGCAACCAGGCTTGTCTGGCATTTTTTGTACATGACTCTAAGTATTCTCATTGTATAAGCTTAGATATTTGTTTAATGCATGAGCCATACCTTTCTGGTTGCCCTTTCAGTATAGTAAGTACCCTTCATTTACCAAGGTTTTCATTTTTTTTGTCCACTTCCTATAGGAGTATGGTTTGTAATTCAGCTTTTCTTTTTGCTTTTTTATAGGCTGTTGAGGAAGCATTTGTCCCAGTTATTAAATTATCGTTTGATGGCATAGAGGTAGGATTGATGTGTTTCTATTCTCGTTTTATTTTAACTCTTTTGATTCAATTTTTCCAAGAACATATGCAATGTCAGAAATGAGGAGACCATCAACCCACAGAGCTTGTTTGCATGCTAGCAGTTCATTTATCCAAGGGTTTTATACAGCTGTTTTGTGAAAGAATAAAAAGTCTTGGATTATCCAACATATCTAGCAATTTGTTTCAGATTCCCGTAATCCTTTGTATGGAGAATTGTCTGTTCACCTGTATTGGAAGTACTTCCCCTTAGTTTTCATGTGTCCTCTGCTTGTTTCACTGTTGACACTGTTAACATAGGTTATCTTTCACATTGTCTTTAAGGATTTTGAACTTGATAAACAAGCCCCATATTGTTTGAATACGTTTTTTCCTTGGGTAAATGTAAAGTAACCTTAATTTCCATTATTTAAACATTTGATGACCAGTCAACTAATAGTTCAGTGTAGCTACTTGTCCTACAAGTGTGGTGTAACTAGTGATTGACTATTCTGTTGTGATTGAATTAAGTAATTAGAAAAGATTTTCCGCTTGAAACACTACTTGTTTCTCTCTTGTTTTTAGATTGACATTTTATTTGCTCGATTAGCATTGCAAACAATTCCTGAAGACCTGGATCTTCGAGATGATGGTTTACTCAAGAATTTAGATATTAGGTGCATACGAAGTCTTAATGGTAAGTTTTCCAACAGTAACAGACATACATTGTCATACAGTCAAATCAAAAGGCTAGTCTCATTAAGTGTAAATATGACCTGAAGTAAATCAAAAATCAGACCTGCATGCCAATTTCAGATAACAAACCCTAAGTTTGACAGCTGTTTTAGTGGCATATTTTTACCCAGACTGGTCAAGAGGCTGAAGAAAGATATTAGATGTGAAAAAGGGGTTAACTGATTTCTTTCTGCACAAATACTTCTTGTAACACAAGACATTCCATGCTTAGGCACCTTTGAGTTATGGCAGGGATGGGAGTTAATTGATATGAAATTCTAAGTGTAAGATAAAGACCCCCCTAACTAAGGAAAAATAAAACTGAGCATTAAAAGTGTTCAAGGTCTTGGGAATGTCCAAACACAGGTGGCCCCCCATTACCATGGTAACAAATTGCGTCAGAAGTGGCTAAAATTTGCTATATAAACTAGAACTATTGTACCTATATTTTGAACAATACTTTGGTCTTACTGTTCCTTGCATGCAATAAACTCAGGTGTTTAAACTTCATCTTGGGTTCTAGAAATTATTTATCTCTTACTACAAGGAGTTAGATTTGTAATGGATAGTTGGTTTAAGCATTATTTAGTCCTGGCCTGCTTGTCTGATCTCTGCAGAACTGTATATGTTTCTCCCAAGCAGGGAGTAGTTCCTTTTAGATATGGACTATTATGTTAACACCAGTAAACGTCAATTGTAGGCCTCAGTGCTTTTTTTTTTGTCCAGGACTGTAAAGCACCCTTTTGTCATGTTGGCATTTTTGTTTGTGTTGCATTTACAGGTTGTAGAGTCACTGATGAAATTTTGCATCTGGTACCAAGCATTGAGAACTTCAGACTTACCCTTAGGGCGATCAAGCTGTGGGCCAAACGTGAGTTTTTTAATTGCATTTCTTCTTTAACCAGTTCATATGTCATCAGTCAGGTAGTGGAAGACATTTCTACATGCTGTATTTGATTAAATCTGTGATCTCTGTAATCAGGTTATAGTGTTCTATAATTTATCAATTTCGAACTTGAAGTTTCAAGCTGTCTAACAAAGTGGATCATCTTTCTTGCGAAGAGCATGCAAGCTGAGCTCTTAGCTTTTCCCATGTTTAACATTTTGTTCGTGCTGTGAAGCACAATTTTGAATGTAATAATGTCTCACATTGTGAACATAGCCAATTGAGGAGGAAGTCTGAGTTATTAGCTTCTACCTGACAGTTTTTTCAATAAAGATTGTGTACAGTAACGCACGATAACTCCCTGTGTTGCAAAGCACGTTTTTGAGGACTTTTGAAATATTATTTTTAAGGCATGAAGAAAATTGCTGCAAACAGGCATTAAAAATGAGAATTGCATGATTTTTGTATTGGATATGGTAGCAATAAGACCTTTAAGGAAATGATTATAGTTATTGAACTTAATTTAACTTGGACAGAAAAGCTGTAACTTGAGTGTATTCCAGGTCACAACATCTATTCTAACATACTTGGCTTCCTCGGTGGTGTGTCGTGGGCTATGCTCGTTGCTAGAACATGCCAGTTATATCCAAATGCTGTAGCATCTACACTTGTTCACAAGTTCTTCCTGGTGTTCTCAAAGTGGTGAGAAATTAAGCATTCTTATTTTTGTGTATTTTTCATTTTATTTAATGAAATAGATGTTTTTTGTAAGTAATGTAAGTGGTGTGTTAATCGTATTTTGCAGTTTTGGTAAATCTGTAGGTTATATTATGATTAAATTAATAATTAAGCTTTTAATTAATTTAAATTAATGTGTTTAACTCTTGACCTTGAAGATAAATCACAGTTAAATCATTCAGTCCTTGTGATAGCTTTGCTTCTAAATTTAAAAAAAACATAAGTTCTACCCATAGTCCAAGAAAACACATTGTAGATATAGGGTGTATGTATGCAGAAACATAAACACGTTTTGGTTACAGTAACTTACATTAATGCGATCTGAATTGTGTTTCTTTATCTTAGGGAATGGCCAAATCCAGTCCTTCTGAAACAGCCAGAGGACTGCAATCTCAACCTTCCAGTTTGGGATCCCAGGGTAATTTAAACATTCCTGTTAAATTTCTTGAGTCTATGTTCATTGATTGAGCTGTCAATGAGGATGAAGAATCGTTTTGTCCTTTTTTTAATAGTTTTTTCCTGTGAGCATTAAAAAATGGGTTGTTGTAACTTATTGAATAATACAACACTGCTTGCCTCAGCTTTATAAGGTTTCAGATTTGACACCATTTTTTTCTGGCTTCTGGGCACAGCAGGAATATGTCACTGCTTTGTATTTTTTGTCTTTGACAAGTTCACTGATAGTCAGAATTCTTAGGATGTTCAAGCAGCCAGAGAAACACATTAAGGTTGAAATAAAGTCAATAAAGACTCATTTATTCTAGTTTACAGTGTATTTGCTTTTCTTTTTCCCTACCTGAACAGGTGACTCCAAGTGACAGATACCATTTGATGCCCATTATTACACCAGCCTATCCACAACAGAACTCTACCTATAATGTGTCAATATCAACTCGAGCTGTCATGATTGAGGAGTTTAAACAGGGTCAGTAAAATATGTCCATAATACAAGTTCTGCACAACAGCATAGACCTTGCATGATTAAGCTTTTGATGTTTGTGGAATCAATCTGTTTGTCTTTTTAACTCCATAACGTTTACATGGCTATACATTGTCATTAGATTGACAAGTATTTAATTTGAAAAGTTGGTGCTCTATTGACGTGTCTGTTTTAGGTTTTCTTGCAGACTTTAAGGTGCTAACATTTTTGTACTAAGGTGGTTATTAAATCAAGCAGTATCATTTTAAATAAAAAATGAAATTTTAGAGGTAATATCTCAAAATGATGAAAGTGTGCCATACTCGTATGTAGTGCAACTAAGTTTTACACATACACATTCTAAGAAGGTATTCTGTCATATCGGAATGAGTCTTGATTGTAAGTGAGATTTTTTTTTTTTTGCTATAGGTCTTGCCATCACAGATGAAATTTTGCAGAATAAAGCAGAGTGGTCCAAACTTTTTGAAGCACCAAACTTCTTTCAGAAATACAAGTATGTATTAAACTGCCTATCTTGCTGGACACACATGGTGAGAGTTTACTATTTCAATAAAGATTTTTTTTTCAAAATATATCCACCCTTCTTAGAAAATGTGATGTGATTTTTGTGTGATTTGTCATTTAGATTTGGAATTATTTCCAGTGTGAGTTTGAAATAAAGGCATATGTAGACCAGACTGTTAGTACATTTTTTTTAGTTAATTAACATCAGTTTCTTTCAGCAAATAAACATTTCTCTGAGGTATAATGTACTGAATGAGTTTATTAACATACAGTAGTTTAGAATTTCTTAGTTCTGATCTCGCTTCTTTTAATATTCAGCATGAAGTGATACACAAGTGTCAATAATACTTGTAAATGTTGAGCTTAGAAGTGAAAAGGTAGGTACAATAGTTGTACAGTATTTTATTAAAATATTTGTCTCCTGGTTTTTCTTGTGCTTTATTAAACTGTATGCTTTTCCAAATAAAATACTTTAGTTCACAATTTGCACTATGTATTTCTTGTTAGTGTGGTTTCAGCAGCTTTTTTTTTTACATATTCAGTTAACTTAACAGGTTTTTACCTTCTTTAAAATACAGTAAGGTACTGGGTGATTAAGACATTAACACCTGTAATGTACCACAAAATGCGAGCTGTCATATTCTAAATTTGAATTGCCAATGTTAAGCTTGTTGTTCCTTAAATGCACACATACTTTTTTCTTACTAAATAGAAGAGTTAAACAGATAATTCAACTGCAGAGTTGACATTTTAAGAAACTTGAAAAACCATTTTAATATATCAGTTAGTAGAAAAGTTATTTTTCGCACAAAAATAATGTTATACATTTGGGCTGGGAGCAGACCAATTCTTAACCGTATTGTATAAGTTTCGGTTGAGTTAAAAGTGTGAATATCTTTCATACAAAAGCTTCTGTAGCTGTGAAGACCAGTGTCTGGATTCTGTACGTCCAGCATTTTGTCAATATAGTGTTGAGTATTTGTCCGTATAAAACTCCTCTTCAGTGCACAGAGAAGTAACTCACCTTAATTCTGCATGAGAGACTAATAATTTTCATATAGGCTCATGTATAACTCCACTTCTCAACTGGTTTTGATAGAGCGAAGTAAAATAGGAATAATGTGTTTGAAGCCTGCAAGACAGAACGAGGGTTTCAGTGTGGAAAGCGGTGTCTTTGGAAGTTTTTTCTTGTTCTGTGAAATGGGGTCATTCAAAATAAGCACACAACTGTGGCCTGAGACTGCCTCTGTCAAGACCTGATAACTTAGTTGTTTCCAAAACTCCATAATAATGAGTGCATTAGTTAGTGCAGCAATGGAGGACAATATAGGTATTAAGCCTGGCCATACAGTTACTGTAGAAATTATGTTGCTTTCCTCCTTTCCTTTCATGATTTTGTTTTTGTCTACGCTGACAAGATATTGTGTTAATCTAGTGGACAACAGAAGATCACATGGATTTAAAGTAGTATCACTGACTCTATAAATGACCAGATTTATGGCAGAACATGTCAGACGTATATTCTGTGAAAATGACTCCTCTTGGTAATATATTTGTGATCAGAAAGTGTGTTCTCCGATATTATTGATGCTGTGCAAGCTGAAGACGTAACTTAAGCTTTTTAAAGCAGCAAGTTTTTATATCCTTTTCAAAACAAAAAAATTAGAAGTGGTTTGCTTTATTTTTCTAAATATATTTTTAAAAGACCAATTACAATTTAAAATTACTTAGTAACTAGAGAAAGATCTTTTTCGAACAATGCCAATGAGTCAAAGAATCTATACCAAGTACCCAGTATGACACTGCTTTTGAAGACATTGTATAGTGTGTAGCTTGTAGTTGACTTGCCTGAGCAGTAAACATGATTAGCATGTGTACAAGCAGTCTGGATCGAGGCACAAATCTCCCCAATTGATATCCATTCTTCTTAATTCCTTAGTGTCTACTAATAAGCAGAATGTTCTGATCAGATAATGAATCATTTTACTAAACCTGAGTTCTGTTAATCTTAAAATGGATTTCTACCCGATTGCATATGAACCCAGAGTACAGTGTTCTTACCGTTTATTTTTAATGGAGTTGAGTTGAGGTCATGAGCTCCTTATCTTCCTTTTGTGATTTTGCTCAGGATTACTGTATCTCAAACAGTTGTGAAAATGTTGCACTATTGGAAGCAGGAAGTATAGTAAATATTCTACATTTTGGTAGAGCATGAACTTTTTTATAGTTAATGGAAATGTAACAGAAAAGATTTAATTTGGATAAAGAATTTATACCATTTCCTTGCCAAACCTTAGAAATCCAAGTACTGGCACAGAAGCTGAAGTAATTATTTAAACTGACAGAGATTTTTGTTTCTCACTTAACCTAATTCATAAAAAGAAGTCTGCTTTCCCGTCTAAAGCATGAATAGGCTACTAATCACTACCTCTGGATCCAGGCTAGAGACCATTACGAATTGTCACTGCAGCTGTTTGCCACCAGAGGGATTGCTACTTTACAATTTCCCTGTTGAGGAACAGCAATCTGAGGTTTTCATACTTGTGCAAATTAGATTATAACATTTTACGACACATTGAGAGTTTGCTTGTTTTGTTAAAGTTTCAGAACTAGAATAGAGCTCAGTGCTATTAGGAATGAGACTCCTCAAATATGTCTGACAAACAGGATCCATTTTTTTCCCCAAATTTCAGACTACTTTGCCAAGTTGAAATTTCTCTAATGTTTTGTTTTGGACAAGTAAGACTTCAGAAATGTAGCAGACACCAAGTTTTTTTTAATAGGTTGTACTTTACTGCTCTTTTCCTCTCGTATATGGGCCAAGTCTAAAGCTATATCTTTTGATCCAGAACAAAGTCAGTACCTTCAGTGTTGAGTGTACTTTTTTTTTACTATAACTTTAGCAAGACTCACTGTAAAAGGCATTCAGATAAGGTTTATTTTTTTGGTCTTAATGTGCTTAGCTTCATACAATAAACAATTTATACTGTGTGCTATTATTTACGATGCAGTATTTATCCTGTGTTTCATAAGCTTCAGGTTTGCCTATATCCCCACTGCTTTGTGAATTTTATGTACCATATATTTCTAAATAAATGAATGATTTCTTCCTGTGTCAGACCTTTTATTTTACACGTAAGGCCTGATGAGCAGAATTTTTCCCTGTGACTTCTGTGGAATAAGTGTCATGCCCCACCAATGGAAAGGAACTTTCGAGCCTCATACCTGTGCTGTTTTCCAACAGAAGTGAGGCAGAGGAGTAAAGTGCCTCTTGGTTTAATGCAGTTCAGTTGTGTCCTAGCTCCTTGTAATGGAAGAACGGATTCAAGTTTTTGAGAGGAATATAAAGCCATTAACTTTAAGATTATATTCTCTGCTATTTTGAACTGTCATTTTACCTTATTTTTAATTTATTTCAATTAGAACATGTCTTACACTGTTTTTTTCCATGAAAAGTGTGCATATATTCTCATATTTAAGTTAATTTGATATACTGAGCTGTATTCTTCCATGCTGGGTTTTTTTACTTCAATTTAGAATCCTGTTTTGCTTTTATTGTCCATGAGGGTAAACAATTCACAAATGCAGTAAAGTAGTGTGAACAGGAAGATTACAGTCTTAATTTGTAGCATTTATAAAATATTTACATTTAAAGTATCTTTTAAGTTCTTCATATTTGAGTTTTTAGGTTGTTTGCTTTGGCATGCATAATTTCATATGTTTTTGCAGATAACTTCCATCAGTTCTCATAACTGTCCCAGTTGCACATTGTACCCCATGTGCTTTCATGTCCTTTTGAGGGCGTAGAATGTGGTGTTAGGGGTGTGAACTGCTCTTGATATACAAAACAAGATATACAAAGGAAGCTACATTTCCTTTTAAATTTAGCTGAGAGCAAATAAATCAAACACATCCTAATAAAACCTGCAAAGGATGAATAAGTTAGCACACAGAATGTGATTTAATGTGTCTTGAGGACTCCCCCCCCCCCCCCCCCCCCCAAAAAAATCAAATGACTAACAGGTCAGTGCCGCTTCGGTGTTGATGTTAAGAAACCTCACGTTAAGAAGAAAGTGACATTTAGCTTTAGGATTTTATTCTTCAAATTGGAAAGTAAGTTCCTCTTCCAGATCCACACTGACATGTACAATGTAACAGCTATAGGTGAAAATGAAGATATGTGCTTCATTTACCTTTTTTGTTATTGTAAACTTTACATTCCTCAAATGGAAATAAGTTGGCCAGTGAATTTGCAAACAAAAAATATATTTTAAATATAATGATATTTTTAAAATAATACCATTTAGTATATGCAGATTGTGTATATAAAGCACTTGTCAGTACCTCTTAGATGTTTAAATATAATAGTTTGGGGGGAAAAAGTAAGATTAGAAATGTAAATCATGTCATTTTTCTTATTTGAAATACCACATAGGTTAACAGTAGCGACGGAGGTACCCTGTTAAAATGTTCAGTGGATCTTTAAAGTTTATTCCAAGCAGTGACAGAGACCTGAATTTTTTCCCTTCCCTGAAATACATTTTGGACATGCTTTTAATGCACACAAAAACACCAAACTGAGAAACAGGATTATTCCTTAGCCGAGGAAATATAAAAAAAGCTAAATTTTAAAGCTAGGTGCCAGGTGCTACCTGTGATATGTACCTTCTGTGTGGCCATGTAGTTACATCTAAACCCTGGTGTCTCTGCTCATGTAATGTTGTCCACCTTGGTGTTTTTCATATCATGTCTAAAGGTAAACAGTACGTCTGCTTTGTTAAAGGATGTAATGGAATTGTTCTGTTTTTATATTCCAAGGCATTATATTGTGTTGCTAGCAAGTGCACCGACAGAAAAACAGCACCTGGAATGGTAAGTAGAAGCAATTATTGTAATGACATATTGTAGTGACATTCGTTTTTCAGCTTACTTATGTTGTATAACTCACAAAATAAGTTCTTCACTATGTCAGCATCATAGATCAAGGATTTTTATTTACTGTTCAAATATAATATTTTAAAAAATAATACAATGAAAATATAGTACGTCAAAAGGCATTTCTTCAGTTTGTCAGTTCAGGGTTTTCATTTAACGTACTGTGCCTTTTATATGAAGCAATCCTGCAGTGGCCAGCAGTAAATTTTATTTATATCTAACTGTCTCTTACAGGGTTGGTTTGGTTGAGTCAAAAATCCGCATCTTGGTTGGGAATCTGGAGAAGAACGAATTCATCACGCTCGCTCACGTGAATCCCCAGTCTTTTCCAGGCCCCAAGGAAGGCAGTGAGAAGTACGTTTCATGATCATGTAATAACTCCTCAACGCACTGAAATTCTGTTCTGAGATATCAGAATGGTTTTGAATACAATGCCAAGCACCAGCATAGAAAGGTTCTCATCTGCATTGTAGAGATTTCCTTCCTTTTTGCATAGCAGCCGTGTATTGTGAGACTGGAAATGTCTGGTATGTTGGCATGTGTTGAGCATCTGATGGGCTTTGACCACTGTGTGTTCTTGTTTGCATTAGGGAAGAGTTCAGCACAATGTGGGTCATAGGGATTGCGTTCAAGAAAATGGAAGGTGCTGAAAACCTCAATGTTGACCTGACATATGACATTCAATCATTCACTGACACAGGTAAGAGGAGTTGTTAATATAATTATTAATATTGTTTTATTTGAAGCCAGACTATTGAAAGTGCTACTTACAAACACTAACAGCATCATGGAAACCGTGCCAGAGCCTGTATGTGTGCAGTTGTAGCCTGCACATCAGTGTCTTACCAGGGTACTCACACAGCCAGTGAGACGCAGTAATTTTACCCGATTCTTTAGTCCGTGTGCATGCGGATGTCACTGGATGTCACTGTTCATATACATGTAAGTGTTCTGACTGGCAACAAGTAGTTCTGTTTTCCTTTTCTTTCCAATTCTAGTTTACAGGCAAGCAATAAGTAGTAAAATGTTTGAGCCCGATATGAAAATCACAGCAATGCATGTAAAGAGGAAACAGCTGCACCAGCTTTTGCCGAACTTAGTAATACAAAAAAGAAGAAAGGTAAGAGATTTAAATTAACTTTAAATTAATTCATAACCTAACAAACATCATGCATTTTTTATATTTTTGAAAGCAGTCACTAAATATGTAGTATTGGATTGCGTGAGCTAATTGGCCCGAAGCAAATTTATGTTTAAAAAATCAAGAGTTTATGTACAGTATAGTTGCTCTACATAAAAATGATTATTGACTTTGTGTAGAGAGGGGGTCCTCCACCTATACATTTGAACGTGTAAAACAGAAATCTTCAGTTATGTCGGTTACTAATGTTCAAAATGATGCATTTATTGTTTTGAGTGAGTTAGTATTGCACTAGAGTATGAACTTCATAGCATTATTTAAAGAACATTTGTAAACCTTCTTGGACAGTGTTTGTTTTCTGATTCATAGGTAACACTGACATTAGGGTACTGTAGTACTACTAAAACACATGTACTACTAAAACACATGAAGACAGCCAGTTGGCTAATTTGGCCTTATTGTTGAATTAGAACTTGCTGATGTGGTTTGTACGGAGGAGGAGAATAAAAGTGCTAATCAGACAAGAAGTGATTTGATTCATTTTTGTTCCTGCCAGGAAGTGCAACAGAATCACTGTACATTTTCTTTGTAATTGTGATTGTGTAATTTGTAATTTCTTTGTAATGCCCTGTCTTGCAGCACTCCACTGAGGGTGTAAAGCCAGTGAACGAGAGCAGCCTGGACCTGTCTCTGGACAGCGACAACAGCATGTCTGTGCCTTCGCCCACCACTGCGGTCAGGGGCTCCCAGCCCCGCTCTGCCAGCCCCCAGGGGTAACGCCCTCCTTCAGCTGCACCCAGGGTTGCTTGTTCAAACACTTCAGCATTTTGGGGGATCACAGGTTCACAGATTCATTCCCCCTGAAGCAATTCTGAGTTCATCTAAATAACTAGACCCAGGAAATGGCTATGTACTGTATTGTAAATAAGAACAGAAGAAAACCGCACACGGGGAAAGTTTTTACAAAATTATTTTACAAAGTGTGTATGTTGCGTCATGCTAAAAGTATTTTAGCTTTATGTGATACTAAACTGACAACATTTTCACCATGTTATCATGATATTTTACTAATATATGTTCATACTTGCTTCTCACTGGTACATTTTTAACATTGTTGACCAATAGCAGATGTGTCTCTAATGTTTCTGATGAATTTTCTGCAATTCTCCTCCTCCCTGCGAAGGCTCAGTCCTGCAGCCCCCGTGGCCAACAGCCAGGCTTCAGAAGGCCCGTGCAGAGGCGAGGGGGCAGGAAGTTCGGTCAGCCCAGGTCTGTACCGCCCGCGCGTCTGCTCAGTCGTTGTGAGAGCCGGGAAGGCTTCCCAAGGCTGACGAGTGCCATGTCCCCCTCAGGAGTCCCAAGCGACGGCACGCCGCCAAAGCCTGTGGCTGTAGCCCCACCGCCGAAGCCAGCCGCAGCTCGTGGGGTGTCCTCCACGCCCGTGATCAAGCGCCCCCTTCTGGCTGCAGGCGGCTCTGCAGCGAAGCCTGCCGCTAAGAGGACAGGGTCCCCCATCCAGGAGGAGACCCCGAAAAAACCAAGAGCAGAGGAGGTAGGACCCAGCAGGGCAGATATAAGATTCAGCACTCTACCGCTGCACCATCAGGCAAAAACCGAATCAAAATGTGTTCTTTCAAAAAATAATCTCAAGGGAATATGTGATCGATTAAAATCTTTTGTAAAAATATAATTTTTTTGCAAATAATTTTTATATTTGTAACATGAAAGGTGAAATTGTACCCAAAGCTGTTCAGAAAAATGTTATCAGTCCTTTATTTTTTTTAAATCTTGCATTTAATTGTAATTATTATTTTTTTAAACAGGACCCATCAGAAAGTCGCGTGTCAGGAGATAATACAGCTCAGCCTGATGTCAAGCCATCTGTAGAGATGGAGGTAAATAATACCTGCTGATGTCTATTCAGAAGCACTTACCTCAGGTTAACTTAATTAACTTAATTCAAGTCTGTAAATATCCTTATTTT
Source organism: Lepisosteus oculatus (assembly GCF_040954835.1). NCBI lineage: Eukaryota > Metazoa > Chordata > Actinopteri > Semionotiformes > Lepisosteidae > Lepisosteus > Lepisosteus oculatus. The sequence goes on from NC_090703.1 coordinate 1,288,247, forward strand.
AAAGAGCAAGACAGGTTTTTCATTTGACAGTCATTTGCCAAAAAACAACCAGTATCACATTTTTTTGTGATTTGATGGAATTACTGTTGTAATTTTCCATGCCAATGTCTGTACCCACAGGTTGGTGAAGAGGTGAGCTCTGTCAACGCATCTCCAGGAGAAGCCAAGAGCGAGGGAGCCGTGAAGGTCTGAGCTAACCTTCCTCCATCCCTGATCTCAGCAGTAGACCATATTTTATACCGCAGTGGGAAAGCTAAGCTCATTAAGGCTGTGTTTGAGTATTACAAGGAAAATACTTTAGGATCCTTTGGAATGAAATGCACTACATAATAATGAAGAAAGTGTAGTGTTCTATATAATATTCATAGAAATATTAAAGGGTTTTTGAAGCAGTTTTGGCCCTGGGCCCTTTGACATTGCCACTGCGGTGTGCAGAGGGAGGAGTGGGAGCCAGGTGTTCGGCCAGGTGCTCCTTGCCATGTGTATAAGATGCTGAAAGCTCCAGGTCCAGGTTGTGTTAGGAACTTGCTACATGAGTGCAATCTGGGCTCGTAATGTTACAGCCATCCCTGCCCTTCCTAGGCTCTACCAGGCCACAGTAGGGCCCTCTCGAGTACAGCGCCATGTCCGCAGGAGAACATAAGAAAGGTTACAGACGAGAGGACACTCTTCCTGCCTTCTAGCTTGTTTGGTTGTAGTTAAGTGACCCAAGGATCATACAGCTGCAGCTTATTCCACACTCCCTACAGAGAAGTGCCTACTGTTCTTACAGGATAGTTTCCACAGATACCCTCTGGTGTGTCTTTCACTGCTTATTCTGCATTCCACTGGGTAGACAGCGACAATAGATTTGGACGGTCTGTAAAGCAAACATAAGGGGGTCAGCTAAGTTAATAATAATAATATGCTTTTTCTTTTTTTGGGTTAAATAAGAAATTAAGAAGTTCTGATGAGAGAGCTCCCATTATAAAGTTGCGGCCTCAGCCAGAAGCCTGAATGTGCAGTGTGTTTTCTGTTACAGTGAGAATGATGTGATATCTTAAGTTGACAACTGTTCTATAATACTTAAAAACTCTTTTAATGTATATGTTTCAAATAATGTACAATTTCTCGTTCATGTTTTCTCTCATTGTTAAGGAGCTGGATTCAGAACAGAAGTTCACTCCACCTGTTCCTGTCACACAGGTATGAATTTTATCAAAAAGATGTCAAAGAAGTAAAATAGGAAAGTGTATCATTTGATTTCGAACACCTGTAAAGTTTTCCTTTCTAAAATTTCTTTATTTTGTCCTGATGGTCATGCATCACTTTGTGCTAGAAGAATAATAAGATTTGTAGATTAATTTTGTTTATGTGTACAGTAAGCAAAATCAAACTACATTTAAGATATGTAGTTGTATGTATAGGTGTTATTCATGTTTTACCCATTTCAAGTATGTTAGTAATAAGCAGATCATTTGTTAAAATAAATATGCATGATATTAAAATATATGTGCAAATATGTTTCCCTTGAAACGTTTATAGAGTTTCTCTAAATTTGCAGAAAACACTCCAAGTAATCCTATCTTTTTAAATTCTGATGGCATTAATCATTTTGCTTGACCTTTATCTTGAATATTAACTTTTAAAAAAAACTGCCTTTAATTGGAAATTCGGAACTGACAGTTTATATTGCTCACCTTGACTGTGGCATCCCTCTGACTCACACGGGGAAAGCGAAGAGGGGAGTCCTGTGTTCGGAACATGCACCTGGCCAGAGATTTACTGACGTAAACAGAGCTCAGGGGCGTGAGGTCGCTGTTGTGTGACAAGCCGAGGCTGCCCTGGCTGACTCTAGCCACCCAACCACAGCAGCACCCCGCCTTGTGAATCCCACTCCGAACGCCAGTGACAGCCCAGGCCCAGAGAAGTGATGGCTGCAGGCTGCAGAGCTCACCCTGCACTTTGGACAAGTGCCTTACTCACTGAGGCCTTTTAGAGCCCCTGTTTCTGGTGACATGTTTGATTCTGGAAGGGATTTATAAACATACATTTATTTAGAATCTTAACTATAGTATAACCCTACAGAGCCAGAATGGATAATAGTAGCTGCCCATTGACTGTGGTGTTGGTCACAATTGTCTGAAAAGAACAGGTGTTACCAAAATACACCAAGCAGTAAATGCATGTATAGCTAAGAGAACATTTCTGGAGATGGTCCTTGCTACAGGGGACCCATTTCGTTTGTACTTGTATTTTATTTTTTCAGAGAATTCCCAGCACAGACCTGTCCGATGTTCCACTTCTTCCTGCCAATCCCATTCCAGTTGTGAAGAACTCAATAAAACTGAGGCTAAGTAGGTAGGAGAAGCCCAGAATTCCTGGAGAGCCGTGGAGCTAAGACTCACACAGAAGGACTGAAAGGTTGCAAAACGTATCAGAGGCCAGAGCAGTAGCTGCACCTGTAAGGGACCCCTGGTGCTGATTCTGGCCTGTCTCCCTGGGGGAGTTAGCTATTGTTTTCTGGGAGCACGTCATGGCATTATTCCCCAGAGTAGTAAATGACAGGAATTAATGGTGAGCAAATGAAATGTCATATCTTCACACTGTTCACGTGACTGCTAAGATGTATGTGTGCGTGTGTGCATTTTTCGTTTTGTTTTCCATTGTTTATATAAAAACAGGAAAAGTCCATCAGAGGCACAGAGTTAGGTATTTTTTTAAGTACTGAGCTTTATTTTAACTAAGAACAAGGCTGGGCCTGTTTTATGCTGTCAGCAGTCACCACCAGAATCCAACACTGCCCAGTGACTACACTTAGTAGTAAAGACCACTAAATAAAAAAATTAAATTTACAAGGTACCCTCTTGTCAATAATTCTGTGCCTTTGTGTAGATTTTGGATGGATTTGATAAAAAATACAAATATACCAAGTTACAATAATGAATACAGTCTTCAAAATTAAGTATGGCTAATTGAAGTAGCTCAGGTTGGAGAAAATAACTACCAAAAACTCATTCTCAATGATATGTTGCATTTTATTAATATATTGTGTTTTCTTAGCTTAAACTATGCCTTTTTTTTTCCTGATGGTGGCTAGAGAAGAATTATTCAGGCACATTTCAGTCATTTTTGAGGAATTCCCGGCAGTTTTCTTTTTTCGTATTTGTTCAGTGACTGACATGAACAAGGATTTTGAACAAATAAGTGCAGGTAATCTGTGCAAGACTGTTCATTTGCATTGTACCTCGTGTGTCTGTATTGTACAAAAAAATAAAATTTCTTTTGGAGAGTTATTGCTTTGTATTTTGAATTTGATAAAAAATGCGATTTGGATGTAAAACCATATTAACCATATTTTAGTGCACAGCTGTAACAGTAATAATCTCTGCTGACAGTTTTCTGTTGGCAAAAAAAGTTGTAACATCCAGTTTCATTTATTACATTTGAGTTGAGATTTGTTAATTTAACAAAAAGCATTGCTCTCCTTGTCATATTTGTTAGTGTTAAAATTTTGAAAAGCTAGACAGTACTAGCGCTGTAATTGGGACCACTGTCACGTGCAGAAAGATGATTTTCACTATCTTACCTCGATCTACATCATTTCCCGCCACGTTTCTCAAGCTTATTTGTAAGAATTGTACTTTCAACTTAAATAAAGTTCTTACAAAGCCTACAAAGACCCACTCTTATTCTCAGTGACACTACTTAAGCAAGCATATAAATACTCCACATGGGAATACTTCATCCATGCAGTTTTGGAACATTTATTGTGCTATATGTTACATAAAATGTAACATTGAAATATGATTCTGACCTTTATTAGATTGCCTATTGCTTATTTTTCCTACTTCCTCTCCCAACATAAGTAAAAAAAATATTTGATTAATACGTTTGCTGTTTTGTACCAAGAAGTATTAAGCACTGTTTTTTTGTTATATTTACAGACAATAAGTAAAGCATTTGGTGCTGAATACATCCACCCAGTGGTGGATATCAAGTACACACTCTGCAGAATTCATGACATCCCTTTACAATTTCAAAAACAGTCGTAAGTGATGACTGAAAATTTTAAAACATTTGTATGCATCGGAAATTGTATTCTAGGAGACAAAAGTAGCGTTATCTGTACTCGCAAATGGCAAACAGTAATAACAATAATAAGACATGAACTGAACACAATAACTGAACATGAGTTACGATGAACTTTTTCTTGTGATGTTTTTTACGGATTCTAACAGTTCTTTCTTTGACGTACAATAATACGTGTGTACAAAAGTCCCTTCCATCAGGATGAAACAGCGAGACCTTCAAGAATAGATTCTGATCCAGATGTTAAACTAGAATGGGGGCTGGCGCCCTGCAACACACTTGCCATTGTCGACACTCAGGGGTTTATAGTGACGTTCAATGAAAGTAGCAAATAAGCCAGGAAGAAATGAAATTTAAAAAAGCTATAAAAACTATGCTTGACTGGTCTGTAATTCTCAACAAGGGTCAGCAGACTTTCAGAAGGGGTTTGCCAAGACTAGGCTCATGCAAAACATGCAGTTTTTTATTGACCTGATTTAGAATTATACCTTAAGGTACTATATCTTCTAATCATAATAGACATTCTAATGAATGAATCATATTCTAATGATTCAATCAACAAATTAAGGAATGCACAGAGGAGCTTGTATATACCATTATTTTTATAATGAAATGATTTCTAGGTCCTAAAATGTATACCTGCTGCTTTTATTTGTATTACTGATAGCACAAAGTCAAAGGATGACATATACACCCATTTAGATTGGAATCTTCTGCTCAAATAACATCACCTGCTGTTCTATTGCATGTGAATACATTTGAAGGAAATTTAAAGAATGGAAATTAATGTATTAAATCACACTGAACCTCTTCTTGCATAGATCAACGATCTGCGATACAAAATAGTCCTAAACATGCTTATTGAATATTAAGGGAAGCCAGTCATTTGTTTTTTCTTCAGGAATCGCTTAAGGTTGTCTCCATCCTAGGTGCCACTAGGTGGCAGACTTATATCATCTTTGATTGCAGGATTTATGATGAGATTAGAAACGTTCAATAGGATTAGGTTTTACCTACTAGCAGATTCTAATCACACTTTCAACAGATATTACATCTGTACTACGATAATCTTAAGTTCTGAACTAATTCTAAAACATGTATGAGCTATCTTTACCAACGAGTAACAGTCATAAATAATACAGCACCTTCAATCCAATGTACAGAATGTGGTCTGGTCTGGTTAAAACCAGTTAAACCACACAGTTATACCTGATACATATTCCTCATCCACATCATAATCCAGGTGCTTATAATGACGGGGACTTTGAGAAGCGCACTCATATTAAAGAAAGAAAGTGTGTTGTGTTGCTTAGGAACAGTTTGCCTTCCTTCTCTGCAGGGAGTATCCCAGTGAGTGTCATTATGCCCCATCATTCAGGGAAGGCACAACATATTTCTGCCTTTCCTGACAATATTTATTGCTTGTTGAATTTATCCTTTGGAGCTATATAAAGAAAATGTTTTCCATGATTAAAGAACATTCAAGTCTGAACCTTAGAATAGTCAGGAAGAAAAGATTAAACAATTTTTGGAGACCATCAAGGATAGCTGTAAGGATACAAGGCAAAAATGCTTTACAAACTAAATTAATAAGATTTTTTTTTATTTTTTTAAAAGGAGGCTATTAAAATCTTTAAACCAATGCTGAATTTATTCTGTTTAAACGCAAAGGTCATATTTTGTCAAATCAAGTTTCATATCTGTGAACTTAAAATTATTAACGTAATACAGTGCAAGTCCCTGTGTATTGAGGTACAGTGATGGATTATATGCATATTTATATCTTATATGTTTTTTTTTCCTAAGTAGTTTCATTTTGCTGTTATGAAGAATCATTCCAAAACCCAAAGCGAGATCTTAGTATGGAAGGGCCCCAGATCATGAATCACGTTAAGTGTGTTGTTCCAAAGGAGAAAGCAGACTGAGCACTGTGACTAACAGAATGGTCCCCACAGAGTCGGCACCTCAGGACTGATCATCCATCGGATCATTCTGACAAGGGGAAAGAGAGACACCAGCCATACGTACAGCAGGGATTTTGGACAGCTGCAGGAAAATCACAAAAAGCGGGAGAATCTTCATGATTGTCCTTCGGGGTAGTAGTGCCCCTGCAGTCTTATTTATCCTCTCACTGAGAGAAAGATGAGAGTCCTTGGACACTCAGTGTTCTTTGTAGTGTGTTTTCAGTGCACATTTATAATAGACAAATTAAGGGTGTTTTTTTAACATCTCAATGACATTCTCATCATACAAAACTTTCACTTGTATGTATAGTCAACTAAATGTATACGTTGTACATATAGTAAAACATATGCTATTCTGCTATTATAACCCTTGAGCCTACTTACTGTACAGATTTTTTTCCCAGAAATGTATCAAAACATAAATTGTATTTATTCCGTGTTCCTTTTTCCCTTGAGACCACTGCTTTACTGAGCACATGGCTTTTACCAGCGAAAGCAGTGATAATGCTGGAGATGGAGCCCTTTGCTGAAACATCAGGTACAGGACAAGTTAGCACAGTGGCTGGTGCCCCATGCTGGTTTCTCAATCTGCCTCAGCTCTGCTGCTGATGATGAGAGAAGATGCTGCCTCTGTAGGATTTTCCTGTTTAAACTAAATTCAAATTGCAGCGTTAGAGGACTGTCCTTGTTAAATATGGACAGGTTCTCTTATGTGTATCCTGACACGCAGCACTGATACTTTTACCAATATTTAAGAGGCCATCAGAAAATGTGATAGATTGTTTTACAGGCACTGTTTGATAAAAAAAAAACGTACTACCTTGTAGCCCAGATTTGCAGTATAAATAAAAGCTCAGTTGAATTAAAGAATACTTAGGCAGGGGATTCTGAGTGTCTTCTCTGGTGCTAATTGTGATGGGGTTGTTGTAAGACTGTGGCCACACTGGCAGTGTCCAGGGAATCACACCATCCTGGAGGAACAGTGACTCACTGGGCCTCCTCACCGCCTCCTTCAAGAATCACACAAGTAGTGAATATTAAAAAACACTTTCATTAAACAACAAGAAAAACTTTGTGCGGTTTCTATTTTTAGTAACCATTAAACTATTTATTTAGCTGCTATTAAGATGAGAAGAAGTTAATATTTTCCTGAACCACAAATGTATTGCACACCCTTAACAAAGTTTGCTTAAACAGTATATTAAGGCCTTCTTGCATATTAAAATATTCTGCTACTGGAGAATTGTCCTGATGTTTCAGGATTTACCATCTAGAATCAGTCGTTCGAAATGAGTTATTTATAGAAATGATGTCCCTGAATACCAATACAGCATAGAAGAAGATTAAGAGCCCTGAATATCCTGAGAACCTCTGGAGCCAAGTGTTAATTTACTGCATTCCCCTTTCAGCTCTGCACACACTCCTAACGCAGCCTAACAGAGTAAGTGATAATCACTGTGGGGTCTCTGTTGTGGCTAATTAATACAATAACGGTAACACTTAAAGGCCAGTGCATGGCTAGGAAACTCAAGAGTGTTCACTACGTTGTGAATTTAATCAACGGTTGAGGCTGCCTGTTTAGAATGGAAACCTGCTAGCTATGCTTTTCCCCTTTTTTAATCACAGTATACATTTACAGCCATGCAAATGCACTGCATCTCAGTTCACTACTCAGATTTTTATACTGTGCTGCTGCTTTGGTTTACCTAAAGTTTAACCCACTAACAATTAGGAATAAGAATCGTTCAAATTCAGGTCCAATGCCAGTGCAATGCACCAGCCTTACACAAAGTACAAGCAAAGTTTATCAAGGGGTAACAGACCCCCTTGAACAGTGCAGAAAACACATCTCACAAAACGTTCTGGCTTTCTCCTCTAGGGCACTAATTAGAATCAAACCTCCAATTGGTAATATATTGTCTTTAGATCAGAGCAGTGTGCTGGACTGTCATGTCTTGTGAAATAAAAAAAAATATGTAAGCATAAAAGTAACCACTTTAGAACTAATGAAAAAAAACAGGCTACACCGTAGACTCAGTCATCAATAGAGATGTGGTAAGCATTGTCTTTCCAGACAGCATTGAGTGAAATAGGGAACAATGCTCTTCACTGTAATTCAAGTTTCTAAAGGCTTCAATATTGCTTTACAGAAATGCTGAAAGTCTAGTTGAAAATACTGCCAGGATATATTGCAGAAAACAGGAGGATACATTCAATTATTTTGTTGTTTTTACAGGGAAAATAATGTGTACATTCTTATTGAGCAAAGGAGCTGATACAAGTTTTCAAAATCTTCGAACACATTGAGAAAGTCAACCAAGTTTGACTTCTTCGTAACGAGCAGTGAAACACAAACCAGAGGCCGCAAGTGGAAACTAAGTGCATTTAAAACAGAGAACAGGAGGCATTTCTTTAGATAAAGTGTTGTGGGGTATTGAAGGAGCTACTGATCCACGTTGTTGAAGCTGATACCCTGGCTTCTTTCAACAGCTGGATGAGATCCTGGTTCAATTCGCTATCAACTACCAAATCAGCTGTCGGGCCGAATGACTTTTAACCTTTCTCATGTTCTCAAAGTTTTGGATTCAGAATGAGTATTTCCGTTAGTCTGATTATGCTTCGTGACAGTGCTACTGCACATGTGGGTAAAGACATGGGCTCACAGCGTGTCTTCAGGTTGTGGAGCAGTATTGAACACAGTCTTCTTGGCTGCAGCTGCATTGCTCAGGCACTGGTTACGGATCTCTTGTAACAGATTCTTCTGGGTTTCAATCAGAAACGCTTCCTATGAAAAGTGAAAAATACAGACGTGTATACTCAACATTGCAAGCAAAATTGCAAATAATGCTTAGGTACAGTATCTCACAGTTTAATGGACTTTGGATTTAATGGACAAAATTACAATGTTGTCTGTAAAATCTGAAATGCCACAATAACAGGAAAATGCACAAACAATAAAGGAGAGTTAAATATCAGATAATATGGTTGTAATATTAGATAATATGGATAATGGGCCAGGATGATTAGGATGGGTGTAGTTTTAGCAAATATGATGCAGTTTACAGAAATATAAAGCTTGTATATTTATGATAAAAAAGAAACAGTAATTACATTGATTGGAATTTCTAAAAAAACAAGTCAGAGATCCTAGAACCATATGTTTAGCATATAATCTGTATTTTTCATGCAACAGTGTGTTTTGGGCTGAAAGCATCATGCATGATTTAATGGACATTTGGAATTAAATAGACACCCTTCCCTCCCATCAGTCCATTAACCCACAAGTTTTCTGCGATGAGTCTTTTTCTACCTGTTTTTGCTGACTAATCTTTTATATCTTATAGACAATGTGGAGAGAGCAAATAAGAAAGCAGAGAAATTGCCGGGATGTAGAATTTAAAAGTGCAGAATTGGAATGAAGGGATGTTATGTCAAAATAGTTTTTTGAAAGCACCCTCTCCCTGGGTTACACAAGACTCGCAAATGTGACTTGACTGTGGAAAAACCACCAGGAGCCCCATAATAAAACTCTGTAGGTAAGGAGAGTTTGTTCCATCCACAAAGAGTACAGAGTACCCTGTTCCTTCATCGTAACATGATCTCCACCAGGGCTCTGTGTTACTCTCCAGTCTCACTTTACTTTCTCGAACGCAAAGCAACCTCTGCACATCATCTGGACCGCAATCCTGTCAGCTATCAGGGACACACCCAGGAGATTTTATTATTTGTTATTATTTGCTGTGTATTCTATTTTGTGTAAAATTATATTATGCTTATATTCATAACCCAAAACCCTGGCTTCTTTCAAGAAACAGTTATAGAAAGATCCTCAGATCAATTAGCTACAAACTAGCAAACTGGCTTACTCTTGCTTGTATTATTATTATTATTATTATTATTATTATTATTATTATTATTATTATAATTATTAACAGTAGTGGTAATATCATAAGTCTTGCCAAGAAAGAAAGGTTACTTAAATATTACTCTACATTCTAAGGTCATAATGGGTTTAAGAGTTATGCAGTACCTGGTTATTTTTTCGATATCATTTCTTTATATTAGAAGTTAAGAAGTAAAGAGAAGAAAATAATCTACTGTCACTTTCTTGCTGGTAAGGATTTCTTAAGAAGCCTCTCAGATCAACCAGCAGAAACTGGCTTATAAATTGCATTAGCTGTGCATTTCCTCCTCATAAATTATCGCGCACGACGCAGCCCAGTGCCGAGATGCGAGGTGCTGGTGGAGAAGAAGGACCCCGCTTGGAAGCAGTGCTCTCCTGCAGCGTCAACCTCCGACCCAAACTGAGTGAAACCTGCGTGTCTTACAGAAACATGGCACACAAGCTGCCCACTTCCCTACCCCGGCGCTGTCTGCAGCAGAGCAGTTAATAAAGAGATTGATTATGAGACTGTCAGGAAGTGACAGTTGGACAGGGCCGCTCCCCGTGAGTGACAGAGGGCATGCTCCACTTTCACAGCCAAGAACTACACCACCAGTGCAGCGCCGACAGCACCCACACGCCGTGCCAAGACTGCTGGAGGGGGTCTGCAAAGATGCGGCTCTGCCTTCTGTACTGCAAGTGCTGCTGGGGATTTGTATGTAGCGCCAGAGTTCAGAGACACAGAGTAACCTTTTCCGGTGTGTCACACCAGCCTCGCACAGCTGCCAGCTCTAGCTGGGTCACCTCACGAACAGGCTCGTTTAATTAGCGGAGGGAAAAGAGCCATTTCTAACGAAGAAGAACAGTCTACAATTCAGCTAGGGAACGGACAGCACATTATGATTGACATCACAGATGATGAAAAAGTTCATCAAACATCTGTTATATGGGGACGAACAGAAGAAGGCTGCAGTGAGAGGTGGACATTCAGCCCATCTAGCGCATGAGGTTTGAGGGGCTCAGAAAGAGACCAGGGGAGCACTGGGCAGCCACTGCTCTTCCCAAGACTGAAGTGCTGTGGATTTACTTACTAATGTAAGAAATTGATTTAATAGACTGATTTTTTATTTTTGAATGTTGCAAAGGATCACCAAAAAACAGACAAAATTCATAGAAATACCAAAAAATCAACAAAAGACTTTTGTGAGAAATATGCAATTTGACAAACCAAAAAGGGGAGGCACAGTAAAGCAGTGGTGAGCATTGCTGTCTCACAGCACTGGGGTCCTGGGTTCAGATCCTGGGGTACTGTCTGTGTGGAGTTTGCATGTTCTCCCCATGTTCACATGGACTTCCTCCAGGTGCTCTGGTTTCCTCCCACAGTCCAAAGACATCCTGGCCAGTTAACTGGCTTCTGGGAAACCTGGCCCTGGTGTGAATGTGTGTGTGTCTGCAATGGACAGGAGTCCTGTCCAGTCTGTAACCTGCTTGGCGTCTGCTGCTTGTGGGGTTTGGCTCCGGCTCACCAGCAACCCTCAGTCGGAAGAAGCGGTAAAGAAATGGATGGACAACATGAGGACCCACAGCAATTCAACTGGGAAATCAGAGGTCTAAAACTTTGAGGGCAAGGACTACATTGCAATTTTCTGATTAGAGATCATAGTAGTGGAAAATCAGAAACTTCTTAATCATAACCCCATCACTTTATATCATGGGCTACAAAGCAGTTGAAATTATTATGATGCCACTCAGATATATTCTGAAATACTATACAAATACTGTATATTGTATACTGTATACTGTATACTGTATACTGTATACCACAGTCTGTGAGACTTCAGAACTGTGTGTCTGAACAGGTAGTGAGTAACACAGGGGCACCTCAAGGGACAGTTCTTTCTCCATTCCTCTTCACCCTCTATACTTCTGACTTTAAATACAACTCAAAGCCATGCCACCTGCAGAAGTTCTCAGATGACTCTGCAATTATGGGATGTATCAAGGGTGAGCAGGAGGAGTACAGAGATCTGGTCAGCAGCTTTGTGGAGTGGTGTGGGGTGAACCACTTGGAACTGAATGTAACAAAGACAAAGGAACTGGTGGTAGATTTCAGGAGGAAAAAGGTCAAACCTACTCCTGTCTACATCCATGGGAGTGGCGTGGAGATGGTGGACTCGTACAAGTACTTGGGAGTGCACATCAACGATAGACTGGAATGGTCTAAGAACATCCAGGCCATCTATAAGAAGGGACAGAGCCGACTTTACTTCTTGAGGAGGCTCAGGTCCTTCAATGTATGTAGTAAGATGCTTCATATGTTCTATCAGTCGGTGGTAGCGAGCGCCATTTTCTACGCAGTGGTATGCTGCGGCCCTGGGATTAGAGCAGTGGATTCTAAAAGGCTGAACAAGCTCATCAGGAGAGCAAGCTCTGTCATTGGGTCTGACCTGGACCCCTTGGAGATAGTGGCTGAGAGGAGAATGGAGGCCATCATGGACAACATCTCCCATCCCCTCTATGACAGGCTTGCAGAAATGAAGAGCACGTTCAGCAATAGACTGATTCATCCACAGTGCAACAGGGAGCGCTACAGGAGGTCATTCTTGCCTTCTGCCATAAGACTGTACAACGCATCCACCTTGCGTCTGGGCAGAGGCAACATTGACAGTGACCTGTTTCTGGACTGAACGCATCTTCACATCTACTGCTACATCTGTTCTCTTTCTTTTCTTTTGTATGTATTGTACTATTATTATTATTGTATCATTCGTTACACTATGGCTGTGTTGTCTGTGTTAAGCTGCTGTTGCACTGCAATTTCCCTCACGGGATCAATAAAGTATCTATCTATATCTTGAATACCATAACTCATTCCACGCCATATACTGTAGTTCAAAACAACTTACAATATACTTATTATAATATCCATCTACAGAATGCAAACTCAGGGGTTTTTATCTGTTATTCTTAACATTTACAGAAATCTCGGTAATACCAAAAGGAACCTGATGTTTTGACATCTGTCTTCACCAATGTGCTTATCAATTTCAACACCTTTTTTTCTGGCCATGCTGACATACGTAATTAAGAACATTTGCATCTAGGCACATGAACTAATAATAGAGGACACCCCTTGAAAGGGGATTGCTAGCAAGTCTACAGTATACACTGTAATTAAACATTTAACACTTCACACGTATGTGTAAACAAGCTCTAGCTCTCCCCAGCACTGTGCTGCTGTGGCTTGTGTTGTTGAAGCCAGTTCCAGCACGATGCGGATCTGCAGGCTCGCTCGTAGACGCGATGCCTGTCTACCTCGTGTACCTGCCTTTCCCCAAGCTCTTTTAATGAAACACAACTGCTTGGGATGTCACAGAAGCAGGTGGTGGAAGTATATGGATCCAAGGATTCCTTCTCCTGCTTGTGATCCCTGGGCTGCGCACACAGCGCTCCGACACTGCACAGCTCAAAGGGAACGTGTGAAAAGAACCTCAGAATAACAGAAAACAACAGGGCTTGTTGTCTTCAAAAGCATCAAAACAGCTACAGTAAAATATTCAATGACCACTCACACGACCACCATTAAAGACCAGGGCGGTCTGGTGCAGGCAAGAATGAAAAGGCTCAGAAGCCCTTATTGTGTCTTGTTTTGAACACACAGAGTGTGAAGAGCTTGATACCATAGTATCTTTCGTAAGTTAGGGTTTATTGCTTATTTTCGCTTCCATAACCTTTTACATTTCACACCCGATTAAGTTTGGGAAGGATCAATAGCCTTGTGTGAAGAGAAAGCCTATTAAGAGACGGAGACGTTTTAAATGGCACAGATGAGGGGAGTATTTCACACCAAAGAGGAAGTTGCACATCTACTGCAAAGGCAACACAGATGGACAGCTGCCTTTATGGCTGTGGCTTACACTGGCACAATGCCATGGGCACAGACTCCCTTTGTTTGCCAGGCTACTAAACTAATAGAGATGAAACCAGGTTCCCGCTGGCTTCATATTATAAAGTCATTAATGAATACAAATAACATGTTTTGCATACTGGCATAAAAGGGCTGGTCTAAAACCAGCTGAGTCTGTAGTGTGAAAAGTTTAAGGCCTTAAAATTATATCGAGACATTGTGGCACGCTACCTTCTTTACAGAACAGTCCTTTTTTAATTATTGTTTTTTTATAATGCATTCTGAACCTGACAGGCTGGGAAATAATAATGTACTCTTAGGACTGGTATGTATGTTCTAATATATATTTCTAACATGCATTATCTTCGCTTACTGGAGAAATTGATGTATTTTCTACAGTACTTCTATAATGCCTACAGTAAGATGCCAATGTTTGGTTTTAAAGCCTGATGTTATTCAAAAATTGCTTTAAATTTGTCAGAATTGCCATACTTCATGATGTTGTGTGTTTCTATAATAGTTCTTCACATGCTTTTCTGTATGATCTTATTTACAATTCTGTTATTTGCAATTTCTGATGCACAATGCCTATGAAAGCACGAGTCATTTATGCCCTTCTCTCATAGCAGTGGGTTTGGCAGCTGAACTAGCTCATTTGTTACTACTGCATTGTTATTACCCATATAAATCCTTATAAATTAAGATACTGTGCAATTATTACAGGAGATAAAACTACCGCTCAGAAAAATCAAACTGGAACCTATTACATCTGTGTCCAGAAATAACTGTGTCTTACAATTCTAGTACCATAAGATGAAATCAGTAAAAATATATTTTTATAGAGCTTAACAAGAACTGCAATGCCTATAATGTTAATATTACAATAACTAGTACACATTGAAGGTTATCAGAAATAATCACTTAAGGTTTGACTAATGGCATTTAGGCACACTGTGTTTTTCACTTAACCTTCATATGCATTATAGCAATTGCACCTTCTGTCTATAAAATCTTTCTGTTCCATAGTTGTGCTCTCACATTTATCCTGTTGCTGTGTTTTTGTTTCCTTTTGAATTAGCACAGCTTTGCTTGTGATGAAAAACATCTGCATTCCAGATTCATTTAAACATGCCTGACAAAGGGTGACACTTGGAAGCGTATCAGTGCTGCTCACTGTCTTCAGAGGCATGGATTCAAAACACCTGAACAGGTCCGTTCCGAATCCAGCAGACTCTGCACCGTGCCTCCGTGAATCTGCTACTCGATGGGAAGGTGTGTCTATGTTTTCTTCATTGCTTCATTACGTAATGAATGAAATAAAAAGCTATTAATGCTTCTAAGCATTAAGTTGGTTTAGATTTTTTTTTAAATGTGTACTTAGGTCAAGAGGAGGAAAAAGACATCTGCACATACTTGCACATAACACAAATATAAGGTCATGTTGAAATATGTATGTGTAAATGGCTGGGCTGTCCCTCTCACTATATACTGTACATGGACATTCAGGATACGTGTGGACTTGTGTGTGTGCATGAGTGTCTATGGAGAACAACAGAGATGAAAAAGGCTACTTTGGAAATTCTCTGATAATTGGCTTCTTAAAAGGGGCTCATTTTTAACTATGTCACTGCGCCTGGTGGATGACAATTAATCTGTTTTTCAATGTTTTCTTGGCATCTGTGCCAATTACTTTATATGCTAATATATGTAAATTACTAAACATTTTATACGCCAGTTACAAGTATAGGCAAGCAACATTTTTTTAAATTAAATTGTATTCTTTAAGCACATCAATACAGGGATTAGTTTACATTTTCAAGACTATATATTTTTTGCTTTTGGATATTATTTCTGTGACATGATAAGGTGTCTCCTCTTTAAACAAGAAATTTCTGTGGACTTACGTTATTCCTGAAGTTCAGTTGTGGGTTATTAACTATTTCTACTTGTAGGCATAATTCTCCAAATTGCTTTCAGAGCATCCTTTCAACTTTCTGCTTTTTTTTTGTTAAAAACCAGCTCCAGATTTGTGAGATTTTTATTTTATTGAGATTAATTCATGTAGGTAGATAAAACAAATGCCAACTGTATTAAAGCATCTATTAATATCCATAAAAATCATTGATCAGTCTTTGCTAGATAACACTTAAGGCTTGTTTTGCCTCTAAGAATACAATGAAAATATTTATGGATATTTCTAACAGCATCTTGTTTTAGTTTACGCAATGCCATTCATAATATTACAGACATTGGCTCTGTCATTTGCTGAATATTTTTCTAGTTAAACCATTTTTCCAAATATATTCAACATAAATCTTTAAGCAATTTGAATTTATTGCCTTATTCAGTAATTTCTGCTCGTTTCGTATGTGTATATTATACTTCGAAACCTTTTTACTGGAAAGGGGGACGACTTCACTCTTAAGTAAATGTTAATGAATGCACTTATCCATATGACTATGCTTTTTTCTTACATAAATAGCTATAATTAATGTTACATTACGTTTTTTCTTTCTCCCTAGGGAACCTGCATCAAGATACAAAGATGCTGTAAGCACATTCTCCTCCATTGTCTTGTGATTGTTTGAGTATTTTCATTACAGAAAGAAATTTGCTTTACTCAACCCTAGATGTCACTATTGTCTTCAAAATAACATTAAGGAAGCACAATAAGAATGCCTGTCTTTAATACTGTACAATGTTTCCCTTTGTGTGCTATGTGAAACTTTGAAAGAACTGTATCAATTGTGGTAAACTATCATTTAGAGTTTTCATTTGGAAATGTTCATGAACAGCTTCTCATGCTACAGAGGCTTAATTTTAAGATAGAAAAAAACAATGTTGGCTCACTATGTAGGTGCTGTAATAAACCATGTTGAAATCATTGTATTTACAAGGAAAGCAATGATGTTTGCTGCCTTAAACAGTAATTGTAAATGCTTTTCTGGTTATTTTCCCATTTTGTTAGAAATTAATCACTGGTTGAAGCTTTGAGTTTACTGTCTTTTGGAAATGAAACACATCAAGGTCAAAGAAAACTATATAGAACAGGAATATAAAAATAAAACTACCTTGTTCTTCATGTCACCCTGTTTTGCATATCATCCTCTTTGACTTTGCTGATTTGAAAGAAACATACTGAAAAGGTTCCTTTCACACTTG
Source organism: Lepisosteus oculatus (assembly GCF_040954835.1). Lineage (NCBI taxonomy): Eukaryota > Metazoa > Chordata > Actinopteri > Semionotiformes > Lepisosteidae > Lepisosteus > Lepisosteus oculatus. The sequence goes on from NC_090703.1 coordinate 1,305,234, forward strand.
ACTTTTACAGATAAAACCTGTTAGGTAATTGCTTTCATCATAAGTAGACAGACAAAATCTGTACCTGTTGGGGAAAGAAGTGTTCAGCCCAAGGGACTTAGTCTAAGACATTAGACTAAGATAACATAAGATTCAGGGGTTTCCAATCTGAGACCCAAACTAAAACCAGGTACAGAAAAACTGAATTAGCACAAAGATACTTATTTCTTGATAATTCAGCGACGAAGCGGTGTTCATGTGAACAGAGGGGAAGATGCACTGCTGTCAGATAAAAATGATTTTAGATAGTGTGACCCGCTGGATTTCTAAACAAACGCTTCCTGCCCTGTAATTCGAGACAGGCCTCCGGAGCCCCAGCACAGACACCGCAGGCTGCAGCAGCCAGAGCACACTGCCCCCCTCGGCTAGCCTTTCTAATGGCATATTTCACACAGGGAGAAAGATGGCCCTGACAGCCAGTCGCTTCACTCATCAGGCTGATATTATACGCTGCAGACTGAATCCGTAGGTGCTATCCCCTTCGGATAAGGGCTCTGCACTGTAACGTTTCTGCCCACTTCGCTCCTGTATGCTTTGTAGCATTTCTTAACAGTTTAACAGCTGTGTGAAATCTCACACTCTCACCTCTGTAATTAAGGTAGGCTTTTGTGCTGAGGAGAGTCCTAATTCACTGTGATTATCAGAGCTCAACACAGCCCACCACTGCGGCCTCAGCAGGGTTTGAAATACGTGTGGATAGCCGCGGCCACAGCCAATTTAATTGATCTGCTCAATTGGAAATTTAGGGATCGTTACACTTCAAATTAGTATTTTGGCCTCTTGCTTACTAAGGACAACAAAAAATAAAAATTACAAACAAACCCGATGCTGACTGCTCCTGGTCACCAACATTCAGAGAAACACCTGTAGCAGGGCTCCAAGGTGCGCTGGCTGTCAGAATGGTCTTATGTGGTAACTGGAATTTAAAACAAATACAGCCTGAATTCATTTACATCTGTAAACTTACAGCGTCCAGGCTGGACCTTTTCAAAGCACTCACTGGAGTGTACAGGACTTTTTTACAAAGACACTCACATCAAAAATAGGTCATCCATGATAATTTAAAAAATACAGAGCAAAATATGAAAATCACATATTCTTTTCAATTAAAACTGTTCTTTAATGTTCTATTCTTTTATTTTACCAGATAAGATTATGGAGAACACATTTATCTTTGAAGGGTAACTTGGGTTTTCACTGGAGCACTCCAAGTGAAAAACCTTGCTCAAGAGGATGACAGCAGCATCCCAGCTGGGATATTAACCCACAGCAACAACACTGCCAGGACACAAGAATCCCAGACACATGAACATGCTTACAAGTTAACCAATCAAAAGGTAGTAATAACGGGGAAGTAATCCTTTCTCATTATCTACAGTATATCATCATATGATCTCATGGAGATTTTGTAGCCAGCCAACCAATTACTTTCACAAATGGGTAACACTCTGACAGCAGTTCAAGTCATACAGTCACACAAAGGAAAACATTATGTAACAGTGGCATGAAGCAGGACGAAGTAAAACAATTGTTTTTTGAGAAGGTTTTTCAAAATGGACTTGACTAAAAGTCAAGGCTTTACAGAATGATTCAGCACAAAATAAAAACGCCACTCCATGCGACAACATTGAGATATCTGGACAAACCAGACATCAGTGAGAGGATGCAGGCTGTTCAATCCACTTCCCAAGTAAGCAAACACATCACACATCAATAACTGTAGAAAACCTGATAAAGACTTTGACAAGTATTCTGTTACCTAATGACTCAAAAGCTCAACTGTTTCCAAAGCAGTGACCTGACTTTACAGGGAGATAAAACAACAAAGCCTTCAACAACAGCTCTTTGTCTGGGCACAGTGGAGGTCCCACCATGGTGAGATCTTGCTTTAGCTCTTCAGGAGACAAAAGCCTCAAAGATGGAAGGAAAATCGAAGTACCCCAACTGCTAACTGTAAAATGACAGTGGGCTCATCAGCTGCACCCTAGCACCTTTGAAAGAAAAAGTTCTGAATCGGATGCTGCGATCTCATGAGCTAAACTAATCCTTTGGGATTTTTACAAGTGCATGAGAGAGAAGCAGAGGCTACTGGGAAAACCCACAAATTTGAAAGCATTCAGTGGAAGAAACGGATGGATGCAGACCACTCCTCCAAAGCTACAAATGTTTGTGCGCTGCAAGAGAAAGTATTTCTCTTAAGTGGTGATATACGTCATGTTTCATAAGAAAATACTTTTATCTTGGACTGCAGAATTAGTCTATTCTGTACTGCATTTTAATGCAACAGATGTTCAAAAGGAAGAGTGCGAAAACAAGACCTACAGTAAGGTCAAGCTCAGATGTGTGTCACTCCAGCTTCCTCTAGGCTTTAATGAATCATTCCCATGCACAGTAGGAAGATTACTCGGAGATGACGCCAGAGCACCATCTGTAAGTAAGTGGAATGAGTGCAGTAATCCTCTCACTGCAGGTTACACTACCGGAACAGTGCTGTCTCAGGGAGAGATGGCAAGCATGGGTCACTGCAGGAGATGTGGCTCTCTCCGTAGGAGTCACCTGTATGAAATGCAAAGACCTTCCAAAGGGACAGGAAGACTGCAAACTATTTTTCTTCCTGCTGAATTAAAGCAAAATGGAGATCAATTTATTGCATCATAAGAACATAAGAAAGGCTGCAAATGAGAGGAGGCTGTTTGACCCACCTTGTTTGTCTGGTAGTTTAATAATTCCAAAGTTCTATTAAGCCACTTCTTAAAAAAATCTGTGGAGTCACTGTTGTGAAAATCCACAGCTCTCTGTGTAAGCGTTTACTATTTTCCATTTCAGATTACTTTTTAGTCATCAGGTGTCACATGATGTCCTTGTTTTTTTACTGAGCCTGCCATGGTTCTCCAAGTGTACCCTACCTGTATGTACACTCCTCAGGAGATGATATATGCTCTCAGTCTTTGTTCCAGTCTCTTTAGCCTGTCTGTCTGTATACTGTATGACAATCGTCTGACCCCGAGGAACATTCTTGTTACTCCTCTTCCAATTTTAAGGCTATAATATCCTTTATGTAGTATGATGATGAAATCTGAACACAATGATGAGGTTTTAAATCACTGTAAAGGTAAAGCAAATCTTCCTTTGACTTAAATTTCACACTTTTCGCTATATAACCAAGTATTCTGTTTTTTATTGTTCCTGCACATTGTTTTGACATGAACAAAGAGGAATCTTCATAAATACCCAGATCCTTTTCACACAAGTCATCCTGCAGCTCAGAATCACCCATGTGACTTGCATTGTATGAGCTCCTAATTCCAGCATAGAGCCCTTTGCTCTCGTCAACAGTAGCTTGCCAAGTGTCGTGGTGGAATACCCAGCCTGTGATTGTGCTCATGTCCATTTGTAAGTCTCTGATGCCACTTCTGGGTTTGCTTGTCCCCTCTATTTTGCATAACCTACATTTAATTAGCTATGCTACTGTATGGTTAGGGACTCTGAATCTGAGGGTCCTGGGTCCAAGTTGTAGGTGGGACATACCTGCTGTTATACCTGTGAGCAGGATACTTGGCTCAAATTATTCCTGTAAAGTGCCCTGCTGTATAAATGGGTCTTGAATTAAGGACTGAATAAAGATGACTTAAGATGACTCACTTTTTCCCGTTTGCTAACTAGTTTTCAGATCAGGTGTGATCAGATCACCTTAGATTCCTACAGATTTCAAAGTTAAGAATTAAAATTTTATGAGAGGCTACATCACATTGTATTGCTTTCATTCTGAATACCAAATCAATGTGTTTTACACACATTACGAGTAAATCAGAATGTGCTATTGACTTTAACAAAATTGCCTAGGCTGATTCACTTTACTTGTTATTATCCTGTATTAGATGCAATATCAAAACCTCTTGTGATTGTAAGAAAAAGAGGCAAATGCAGAATATGTTATTTTTGTATTATGTCCAACATGGGGCAAATGCTTTAAACATACAAAGATATAAAGAAAGGCCTTGACAGTAGTCACTATCATTCTCTGAATGATCTCCGTGCTTTTTGCTTCAGGTGTCAGTGTAGACTGCCCTCACCCTGTCCTGCCCCGCTGTCTGAAGGCTAGCAAAACAGGACTGTCACTCAGATGACCTTTCCCAGCCTCCCTGGGCAGAGCTCATCTGTCTGGCAGGTTTCTCCCTGGACTCACACAGATCCATCAGAGTGCAAAAAATGCTGCTCCTTTCAGGATGCACAGACCACACCACACAGAGGAGTGGCTTTGCTGAGGAGCACTGAAAGATCACACATATGAAATTGTACTCATGGAAATCACAATAAAAAAAAAATTAAAGCTACTTAACTCAAGAGAAGCCTAGAAATGCAGTTGGTGGATATTTTAAACGGGATGAGTACTACGGGCCAATACACTCATCCATGACCATCAATTTCTTGTTTGGCAACAATGGCTCCTAAGAAGTGAAAGTCAGGTTGAAGTACTGTCTCATACCGTCTCATACTGTACATTACTGACTTCCAAACATCCCTTGGAGAAGGGCACAAGTGAACAACAGAACCCATCTTTGTTTGGCTAATGACTTCATCAAGGTCATTGAAGGCACTTTTATGGCGTTTTATATTAAGAACCTGGAAAAGACAATTATATTCAGCCTTTAGAAAAAAGTGCATATTTTAACTGTGTATGAGAACAGCAGGTCTCTTTTTGTATCTTTGTACAGATTCTGAACCTCGCTTTAGTTTATCATCTGCTTGAGGGACAGAAGGAAAATGATGTTTAAGCTATAATTTCAATCCTTTCTCAGGCTTTGAGAGCTTCTTTGAGAAAAACCTTTTTTATTAAATATCATTGAGCATGTAATTAATTGATTAATTGACTATTTGAATGACTGATTGGTTGGCATTCTAATGACCCTCATGTATACATGTAAGTTATTGTGAACATCAATCACATACACACTCTTATGATGATATAAAATGTCAAGAGTTTTTATTTCTCTTTATTTGCGTCACTGGATGGGACTTACTCCCATCTGCTTGTCAGTCTGTCTGGCCTACCTGGTGGACTGAAGGCAAGTAATCCACCAAGCATGGAACAGACAATACAGCTAAACAACAAACCTTGCATGTTCTACAAGGAAACAAAGTCCGACCTGCCCAAAGCTACCTGCATTTTATAAATGTTGGTCAGCGTTTGCAAATATACAATAGTTTACCTGTTTCCTTAAATGTGTGAAATAAAAAAGGGAAAAAAGGACAAAACAATTAAAAAAGCCTTTTTGCTGTCAGCTTAAATGCATACAAATTGCCGTTGATGAGCTCTTTATTGGACTAACATTTATCTAGTAATATCCCAAGCTTTTAAAACCACTGAGACCCCACTCTTCAGGTGTTCATTTGAATAGAAAGAGCTGAATGAGTGTTTCTGTAATTGATCCCCTGAGTATAGAATGTCTAGTCCTGCAGAACCAACATTTTCCCAATTACTGATATTTTTTTCCTTCCTCTTCAAATCACTGTGCTGCAGAATTAGACTAATTTTTTGAATAATTTCACTTAAACTTATTTTTATAACAGAAATAGCATACATTAGAAACAACATACACATATATGTTTTAATGTGTCTCTTCATTCTTGTAAGAATGAAGTGCTGTTGGTCGTAATGTGGGCAACATTCAGTCCTAATGCCACCCTGCTCCAGGTCAGACTGGAACTTCACTTTCACACCTGAGACGTCCATCTTTATCGGGCACTTTAAAGCAGCAGCACCTGGAGTACAGAAAAGCTGGTAAAATGGTCCAATTAAGCTAATAATGATTTAATGTAGCTCATCAAGAGCGAAGTTGAAATAAAAACCTGCAGACACACTACTCCTGCTGGAACAGGACTGGACAGGCCGGTCTTACACTTTTTCATGTACTGTTTTCACAAGGAATGCCCAGTCCTTACATTCCAACTCATCTCTCTTCACAAGCTGGCTGCTGGCTTAGCTAGACCAATTTACAGGTGCTGCTGCTTTAAGGAGACCTCGAAGAGCTGCAGATACCACCCCTCCAGGACCAGGATTCCACACGGTCCTGCTGGCTGTCAGCGCAGTGCTGTTACTCAAAGAACATGAACAAAACAGAATATGTTGCAAGTCCAGGGGGACATAAGGGAGGAAATGTAATCTACACAATACCACTCCTGGAATATTCTTAAATGACTTTGAACATTTAAGTACAATAATAAATACTGAGACACATCTCATGTGCTCACTAGAGTATTTTATATTAGTGTTACAATATTGTTATGACCTTGAAGAGCTTAATTATAATCACGCAAGATCAGTTCCTAAGGCAATAGAAGTTTTTTGAAGACAGAAATCAAAAGAAAACAGTACAAAACTAGTGGAAAATAATTGCTTGACAAAAAGAGAATACAAAATAATTATCTTTGGTTAAAATGACTCAATCTCTGTTAGATGTGTATTTATTTCTGTCTCCTTTCCAAAATGACATCTTGATTTTAAATGTTTTTGAAAGGTGGGTTTGCACAACAACCAAGTCTTCAGCAAAAGACTGCATGTCACATTGAGAGTGAAACAGTCATGGTGCTCAGGTGACCAACTACACAAAACATCAAAAGAACTGCTAAATAAATTGTCAATTTCATATACTTCTTGCACAAGATATAAATATGAAGTAATAATACAGACAATTAAACGTGTTATACCCCTGATGGAGACAGATTACAAGAGATGCAGCCTCTTCTCTGGGTTTCAGAGACACTGCCTTCCTATTATCTCTCAAATGGGGTTTCTGGATACATTCTAGTAGGGGATCCTCCTGAAACAGCAGTAGGTTGCATCTTGGCTGAATAACTATCACCTTGGCTATAGATGATATATTTGACTATTTCCTGAATGATCATCTCAGATCATCACATATCTACTGTACCATTATTTTGAGGGATACAGTGTTTGGCTTAAAAAATAAAATGAGCTAAACTGAGACAAATCTGATGCTATGCCCACAGGCTCCCAACATCAAAGTTCCTAACTTCAGTGTTGTTATTGATGGTTGTGAAATAAAGCCCTTGATCAAAGTTAGAAATCTTGGTGTTACTTTTTATTCTGTTTGTCAGTTGAAGCACATGTTAGGAACTTCACAAGTGTATCTTTCTTCCATCTGCAAAACACTGCTTGATTATATCTTTGCTGTCTTCGCCTATGTGATGCTAAAAAAAGCTCTACATGCTTTTATTTCATAGACATTAGACTTTTGTAACAGCTTTCTTATTGGGGGATTTAAGGTACTGAAAAGGCTTCAGAATGTCAAGAAACCCGTGACCTTTGGGTCAACTAAAACAACTCTGCAGCTGCACATACTGTAACTCCATTCCCATGTCACTGTCAATAGAACAGGTACCCAGCGAGATAAAGAGTGGACTTATTGAATGGTAGAGTCCAACTCTTAATCTGAGATCTGCTGATTTAGTGCTGCGTGCTGAAGACCAGCCCTCACAGTGGACAACAGATCCTCTTGTGGGCAGATTCACATCTGTTTTTTCATTGTACTTTTTTCATTAAGCTATTGATGCAAATTGTAATTTTACTCCTGGGTTTTACTTTACAGGGTTAATTTATTGTGCTTTTTTCTTTGTCTTTTTACTTCTGTTTACCATGTGCGTAACGCCCTGTGTGTGTTATTGTACAGCAGTTAGTGCAATCTCCCGAAAAACACACTCTTAATGCCTCACCTGTACATCTGTAACAAAACAATAATGTACAAATTGATATTTTGAACTAGGAAAAACATTTATACACTCAGTTTAGTTATAAATATGAATGTGTTGGGAACAACTGTCAAGAACTACATATTATTAAAATAAGAACTATGTAGTTTAATTAATTATTTTGTAAACTGTTTCATATTTCCAAGCCAACATGCTGAAGTCAGAGCACTCTGTATAGTAAGTAAGAAACCTAAGCGGCTGCAGCAAAGCATCTTGAAGAACTACACAAACTACACTTCTGCAAGGTTTCTGATTCTATTCTTTAAAATATTATTTCATATTATTCTACCACAGCAAGGTAAAGTGAATATGATATCTATTGCACTGAATATTAAAAACAAACTCTGAGGGACAGAGCTTACAGAAATGACAGTTAAGTCACTGTGTCACTATTTTTCCAGCCAGAAACACACACTGCCTCAGTATAATGAAAAATAGAGACGTGATGACACAGCTCATTCTGCTACACTCTACTGCTCCCACTGCTCTGTCACTCCACTATGCTTTGCAGGATGTTAAAAAAATGATAAGCATATTTCTATAAAGGACATATTTATCACAAATTCACAAAACAACAGGACAAACGATACAGGGTATCCTTAAACTACTTCTAAGAATGATAATAAACAGGAGAAGAAGCAGTCCGAGAAGATAAGAGTGAATAGAAAGAAAACTTTTTTTTAAGGATGGGTAGAAAATACCAAAACAAGCAACCTAGAAGCACAGTGAAAGAATTAAAAGAACTCTGACTCCAACACAAACAGCAGCTACAACATGCACCTGACATTGCCCAACGCAAGGCTGAGGATTCTTTTGTCTTTCTTTCTAAATCCAGCTCTAATAAAAGATGTTAAACTTCCAACATGTGGCACTGCCTGAGATAGCACATCGCACCACATGTTCAGACAGCGTCAGTGTGAAAGCCACGCTCGCTGTGTCAGCCTGCAGAGGCAGCAGCAACAGCAACATGAACAAAGCCCTTGTAGTTGAGGAGGTGCTGTCCTCTAACTGCTGTTGAGTGACACATTGTTTTGGGAATGCTGTGGGCATTTCGGCTCTCTGCGACGTTGTGGGCTGGGGTGCCATGTCCCCTCTTCCTTAAGCCTGCCCCTGAAACGCACTGAACAGCTGGCCTGAGTCTGTCCACTTGGACATTACAACCATGACTTTATTAGAGGTACCCAGGATAACAGCTGATCCTTTTCCGGGGTCCTGTCATGGTGATGTCTTCATCTCTAACCGGAGCAGACGCCAGCTCCTGGCAGCTACTGAAGGTGACAACAAATCCAATTAGCTCCTCTCCATGGTGCCCGTGCAGGCAGGGACAGCGTGACAAGGCCCGAGACTGCTACACTCCACACAGCGGGGAACATCCTCTACAGCGCAGTCGCTCCAGCTGGAGTTACTGAGAATCGGACCCCGCTTTGCAGTGCCTGACTGTTGATAAAAAAAAAATCATGCTCAAAGCAGACGGACTCCAGCGAAACACGTAGCGGCACGAAGTAACACTAATAACCTTCTGTTGAAAGGTGATAGTGCTAATTCATGGCACTGTGTTATCAAATGCAATTTATAACTGTGAACTGTAAGTTCTGTTAGCACAGCATGACCTTGTGGAATTGAAAAAAAAATGCAAAGACCTGAAAGAAAAGTACTTAGAAATGAAAGCTCAGACTTCTAAGCATCTCTCTTTAGTTGATGGAAACTGTTCAAGTTAAAAAAACTGCCTGCTGCTTATTTGCAGCCAGCATTGTTTTGTTTACAAAGTATAAGCTCGATGCAAACTTCAGGTAAGCAGTTTTGAACTTGATAATACTTTCTTAAATTATACTGCAGACTGTATATTGTTCTGAAGTATTCTGATGCATTTTCACTGAACTAAGGCACAGTGACAGAAAATAATGTTGTACAAGAGTTTATGCTACAGCTTGTTTTTATTTGGCTTTATTATTTAATAAATTCAATAGCAACAGAACAGCATAAAATGAAGTAAAGCATATCAGAGACCAAGATCTCTGATAAGAGATCTTACAGGTGATAAAAAGGAATAACTGATGTATTATAAGCTCTGTATTTAACAGTATCATCATAGAAGAAAAAGTGAAACACTAGAAACACTAAAGATAATCAAATCTCTAGGGCCTGATGGTATTCTCCGAACTGTACTTAAGGAAACAAGAGATGTCAATCACTGTTCATTAACAAAGCTCTGGGTGGATTTTCAACCCACTGAGTGGAGAACGGCTAATGCAGCCCCCATCCATAAAGTGGGTGACAAAAATGAGCCGTGTTATTCTAGATCAATAAGTTTTACTTCTCTTACTTGTGAACTGAACTAGAGGAGCATTTTTAAGTCAAAAGGTTTCTAGGAGAGTGTCAGCAATAATTTAGAAAAGGCATGCTTAACTATCTTGCTTCACTGAAGTTGAGTCTTGAGGAAACAACAGTCATAGAATCAAAAAGACCATAGCATTAATTTGCAAGAACGAATTATTATGAAGATTAATTCACAATATCCAGGAAGTAGGTGTTCAAGGTAATGTACAGTAGATATTGGACTAGGAATTTGTTCATGGACAGTGAACAGGCTACAGATAAGTGGAGTACCTCAGGAATCCATCTTAAGGACCATTGCACTTCCTAATTTATAGCAGATGAATAAAGTTCACAGATGGCACCAAACTAGGAGGATTAGCAAACACTGTAGCAGCTGCAAAATAAATTCAAAAAGAATCAGACCAAATTCAGCAGTGCACAAATACCTGGACGCCCACAGCTAATGGAGACAAGCGTAGGACGTTGCATGCAGGTATAAAGAGATAAACTATAAATATAATATGTGAAACACCAAACTTGAAGATGCCACTGAATGAGTTTGGCACAGGTGCTTACGTAGAACCATCATTTTATCTTCCAAGCAATGTGGGGAAGCAATAAAAAACAAAACAAGATGTTACTTGAACTTGAACTTGAACTTGAACTTTATTGCCATATGTAACCGGTACATGTACTGGTACAATGGAATTCTTACTTACAGTAAGTCTCTTGATTGTTAAAAAAATGAAACAACACAAAGTGCAGACAGTGAATCCAGACAATATGCAAACAAACAGTAGACAATGTACAAGTAAACAAGTAAACTGCTTGAATGTCAACAATGCAGACATGTACACAGTTACTGCAGTTGTGCAATAAATAAGAAATCATAATGAGGTAGATGGTGTAGGTGTGGTCAGAGGGGCATGGCCAAATGTGATCACCAATCTCACTGCTTGAGGATAGAAGCTATTGAAGAATCTAGTGGTCAGTGTCCATATGCTCTCGTATCTCTTGCCTGAGGGCAGTGGGGTGAAGAGCTCATGCCCGGGGTGGTGACTGTCCTCAATGATGACAAGAATTCTACCACGGCAGCAGTCCTCATAGAGCTGTTTAATCTCTGTGAGACCACAGCCGGTGATCTTCTGGGCCACATTCACCATTCTCTGCAGTGCCTTTCTCTCTCGAGAAGTGTTGCTGTTAGACTGCATAGTTAAAAGTATAGAATTAAAATCAATGGATCGTATCTAAAAACTGTACAATGCACTAGTACAGTGTGCAAGATAGCATGCACTTTGTACAACTTGTTACAAAAAATGTTACTGTTCTGGGATCTGCTCAGAGAAGAGCAACCATCATTCCTGGGCACAAAGAAATAACCCACATGACAGGTAAAAGAATCTGAATCAGTACATTCAGGAGACTTAATGGGACCTCATTGACAAAGCCAATCCAATGAACTTCTTCAGAAGCAACAGAGGATACAAATGTAAACTATTGAGAAGGATATTTAAAGCACATCATTTGTGGGAGTACATGACATGTCAAAAAATCATGTTGTTCAGGTGAATACCCTGGTGTCTAAGAACGATACCAATCAATTCATTAGTTAATAGGAACTAAATGGACTAAATGATCTGAATGACCTCTTCTCGCCTTTTTCTTATGTTTTTACGTTCGCAGCCTTTGACTTGCTAAGTCATTAAGCTTGGTTTGCCTCCAGTATTTTGAGTAAAGAGCAGGCTTAAGAATCAGAACTAAAAAGAAAAGGATATCTTCATGAAGAGCTTCATAAGAAAAAACCTCTGTCACGGTAAGCAATCTTAACTGTACACTGTCAAAGAAACTGAATGTTTTATATCACATATATAGTTTTTTAATTATAAGTTGATTTATTGATTTATTTTTGTCCTAATATACTCTTAGTATGAATTGAGAGAACAATAAAATACAAGCTAGTAATATTATCTTGGTTTAGGGAATTCACCAAACCTAGCACTCAATGGAAGGTTTACATTAGGTAATGAAAGGCTCTGGCAACCAAATGAAAAGGCATCAATGAGCAGTCTTTATGGCTGAATTCAGGCCTAGTCCGGAGTAATAATATCAGCAAATGCTAATATTTAAGTTTATATCATAAGACTCAACATGACACAACTTGTGCTCAGTGATGGATCTCTAAGATAACTGTAAAGTTACTTTATCTGTTTCATATGACTTCCACAATGCACACTGTGGCTTAATGGAATTGTACATGGTAAATGTATTCAGAGTATGCAGAATTTGGCATTTATTTATTCATTGCCAACTTGATGGATTCTATGCAATCTGAGAAAGAAACATGGCTCTCATGTTTCCCTGCAGACACACTGACACATCTGACAGGTCTGCAAGCTTGCATACACAGAAGAAAAATAGTCTGAGGTGATGTAACTTTGTCTAAGTGGTACTCCCTGGTGGCAGAGTCTGCTGAACCTTTGCTAAGGATTTTGAAAAAAAAAAATGCTGTTTCGATTAAACTGATAGTCGTCACTAAGTAATTCTTTTCACCTTTAAGCAAACAATGCATGTGCTTTCTTGATGTCAGCACACACATTTGGCCTGCAAATATCTAATTCAATTCTGAAATTAGACTTGACTAGATTGTTGAGGGGTTGATAATTTATGGATTTCAGCTCATGTTACAGTCTTAGTACTGCACTTATAGCTGCGTGCACACAGACAAGGCTCCGAATATCTAGAACAGTGGTCACATGTGTGGACACAGGAATAAAGACAAGGAGCGATAGACAAAGAGGAGGAAGTGAACACGTTTTGGAAAGAGGAAGTGATCGCCATCTGGGGGAGCGAGAGGTCTAATCTTCGCTGGTCTCCACCACCGAGGCAGTCTGTCCCAAGGAGGTTACTTTGCACCAGATCTTTTCACCGAGCTTTCTCTTGTCCTTGCAACCCGGGGTTTATTAATTAAGAATTTAAACATTTGACATAATGGGTTTATTTAGAAGATGCTTTAAATACTGAAACTCTCTAAAGGTCAGTGCTAAGGGCCAGGGGCAAGTCTCCCCTTGTCAATAAAATCCTGATTCTGTCAGCTGTTCCAGTGTGACCCCCGCCTGTATCACACACCCACACTCTGAGTCACCACTGCACACCAACTCTCATTAGGATAGGGTTCTACTTGTCCTAGGTTATACAGGGGTGGGAGGAGAGCTGGTAACACTCATAAAGCATCTTTCAATAAAAAAAGAATAACAAGAACAAATGACATAGACTCATAGAATTTTAAAAACCTCCTGCCTATGAACAACAATCTGCTTTTATTATTAAACTTCTCAGGGGCATAAATTCACACAGATCTACCCAATGCTCTGCACTGGTTGTGCTGCAGTACCCATGGTTTCAACCACCCCAGCTTGTACAATTTTTCCAGACTCAAAACAGGTGCTGCCACCTGTGCGGCAGCAGTTTAAAGCACCAGACTTTATAGTTATTTTATCCTCCCTTCTCCCCTGTTTAATGTGAAACTGCAGGTCACACCTCTGACTACAGCACCAGGAAGAGTGGAGCTATTAAACTGACAGGGAGACAGATCAAATGTGACACTTCAAAGAGCCTGGAAAAGCTAAAAACTGAGCAACGCACTACTACATCCCCTCTGAGCTGGGAAACAAAGCCGACAAACACGCTCCACATGGTCAACACCACCACCCAGAGACCCAGGCAGAGCTGCTCTGCCTCCCCCAGGACGGCACCAGGGAGCCATCCCGAGCGACTACATGTCCAATGATTACACTATCCGTGCACAGGCGCTCAGAGGGGCTAATTAATGCTTTAATATGCAAATGAGAGCTGCAGTAAGTTACACAGCTGGCAAATATGCCTTTTTTTTTAATTCATCAAGAGAGCAGCCAGGCTGGGTTTCATCACAGACTACACCAACGACTCACTCCGGGTCCCATTCACTGGGTATGTGCGAGGGTTTAAAAACCGGAGGCTTGGATCCTGCAGAAGCACAGTGCGGCATTGTCTGGTTCACATTTAGGACCTGTAGATCACCCCCTTTTCTTGACATGCATTTGCCATAATCCAGACAAATGATCAGGTCATCAAAATTACTGACCTGTCAAAGTCAGAAGCTTCCCTTTTACCCAGCCTGCTTTGCCGGGGAGCAGTGGTGTCATGAGCTGTTCTGGCTCTCGATATCTGTCAACAGTCCCAAGCTGGACCTGTTCCTGCTCCATGCATGGTCAGCTACCAGTTTCAGATAGTTAGGCAACATGACAAAGTGGTTAAACATTCATGATAAAAAGCATTTCCTTCTTCTCTTTATCCTATTCCCAACAGGCTGCTTATCTTATTCCAATCAGAGCTTCTCACTTTTAATTATACTCTGTGCGAATGAAATTAAAATTAATCTTACTGAAAGAACGGGAAAAAATTAAACACTTTTTTTTACAGAAAGTATGGTACCCTTTTCTGTTAAATGACTAGGATAATTTCATTAGCGGTCTGAGGTCTGCGCTTGAAGAGTAGGGAAACTAAAATAAAAGGCGTAACCTTCTGCTCTCTGGCTAAGACAGACTCAGTCAATCTATGTATCTGTTAGGCTGGCAAAATCCTCTGGAGATAGTCAAGACAAATAAACAGATAACACCTTACAAGAGCTACAGACGTGCCCTCTGAATGTTGCATTTCTGAAGACTACTCCTTATGAATATTTTACATGAATAAATAATTAATAATTAATGACAAAAAAGGCTGAGGATCAAATAGAAGAGGGACTTTTTCATCAAAGAAGAGAGGGACTAAATATTTCCTCCATGACACCTATTTTTATACACAGAACCAAGGGCTGCCACTACATGTAAAATTCCCTTTTCTTTTTACCCTCTTTTTTCTAATTATATTAGCGGGAGAAAGTATCCACTGAGGTTCTGAATTCTCAAACATGCTTAGGGGTGTATTTGATCAACCTAGAGCCCTATGGGATAAACTGCTGCAGCAATTTATTAACATATTTTACAAGCCTGGGGAATTAGACTGGATTGCATCAGCTACCTATATCTGATTACCTGCTGCATTCTGCTGAAAGTATGTGTGTAATACTATCATGGGTCATCCCCAACCACTATGAAATGTTCTAACAAAACACAGCTGTGTCACTACTCCTTAACAGGCTAGAGTGCGTTCTTACTGCAGTTGGAATGGATATTTAATATGAATAGCAAAATCCCAAAATCTCTGATAAAGATGCAAATAGAAAGAGCTGTGATAACTTACATTATGAGATACCCTTATTTCATTTGTCATACAGTTGAATGATGTAAGCCTGTTTTTCCTGACACAGCTACAGAATCTTCTTTTCTTAGAACAGTACGTAAAACGAATACCACTGCCTCCATTATTAGGTATGTTGTGTGAACTTCTTACTCAACCTGCATGATTCTCTTTTTTTAATTAACCAATGTTATATACACTCAGGCAGCTGCAATGGACATCCAATAAATCATTCGTTAGCAACATAAATTAACATAAAACACTTCCTGTTGCACCCACATGTTTATCGAATGTACCCATTGAAATAGTAATGAAATAATAAAAACAAGTAATATTGAGAAAGGACAGATATTGCTTAGCCTGTGGATGAAAATAAATGTGAAGGTGGTACAAAAGATGAAGGAAAGAAGTTTTAAGGCATTCGCACAAACAGGCTTTAGAGTTAATTTTAAAGTAAGCACACTTTCCTTAGAGAATTTAATTAATGCTTTAATATGCAAATAAGTTAGTGAAGATAAAATCATGACAAACAGATGGCAAGTAAGCTTAATTATTTTTTTTAATCCAGCAGGGGCATTGCATTAAAGTTGTGGCATCATATTCCTTAGGCCTTAACAGAATCATAAAAAATGCACGCCAGAAGAACTGGTGTATTGTTTTAAAAGCAGACTGAATAAAAGTTTTGCTTTTGTGTCTTAATGACACTCACAAGACTTGTTTGTGGTTGAGGATAGATGCACATTACTGTTGTACTAATCATTTCCATGAAATTGTTAGGAGATTGCTTTAAAACCAATTCATAAATGGGCGGCCTACCTCATATAGAAAAATCATGAAAAACCACAAAATGACAGTGGAGTTACTAAATGTAAATACAGGAAATATATAAACATATAGTTTCTGCAAATACTAATAAAATGCTCCCTTTTGAATATATTTAAAAATGCAATTTCCCACAAACCAAATAACTATTTTTTTCATATCTGATTTACACCATCTGCCTTTTTCTACTCTCTCATTTCTCACTTGTTTTTTTCATCTTCCTAGTTAAGTGTGTCATCACAAACAAAGCTCAAGGGCTGAGTGTGAGGAACAAGGAAAGAGTATCACTGCACAGACTGCAGTGCAAAATATGCTTCAGAAAAAAGAGCAGCACATATTTACTTCCTAATTATACTTCCCCAAAATATTCTGCAAAGTTGTTTTGCTTTGCTCAGATTGTATGTTAACCTGGCAAATTACATCCAAGGCCTGGAAATGCAAAACACAGAATCTACTCCTGTGTCAGTGTCAAAATGTTATTACAACCCCTTCATTTTAATCTTGGGCTTCAGTGCTCAACCGATAGATTCGGCTGCACTTGGTTTAACAACACAAGCAAAATCTCCATCCTTTTCCCCCAGATAGTAGTGGTGAATACCAATAATATTTTTTTAATTTCTGCTGTTTTTTTTTACACAGACGCGGCTAATTCGTGGGTTTCAGAAGTCTATCTAATTACAGGTACTGAAACTAAAAACAATTTGATGCACGGAGTAACGTAGTTTAAATTAGTTTTTGTTATTCTGCTGTTAAAATGGATATGATTCAAAAAAATCTTTGTAATTTCTAGAAACAAACGAGCAACTGTCAGACACGCTCCGGACACCTAGGCGAGTTTTACGCACGGGAAGCCCACCTGCGCAGCGCATGTGTACTGCATGTTGCCAACATGGGACAGTAGGCTGGCTTACCTTCTCTTTCTTCGGTTTTTTATCCAAGTCCACCCTGATCAGTGAGTGGTTTATTCTGAGTGCCAAGGACAGAGCCATCAGGCCCGCTGCTCGGATCAAATTCTTTCGCACGTCGAGCCTCTGGATGCGAAGACTCTCGACGATGAATTCTGCTGTAGCTACAGCACCTAGAAGTGATTTCTGAATTTAACTTCTTGCGGCTAAAGTGCTAAAAAAAACTTTACAAAACCGCTCGGTTCTTTCGCTTATTTCCAAATTGATTTGTTGATTTCACAGCTTTTTAATAAAAGTTTTTAAAACTTTTTAAATTTAAATATAAAGAGAAAAATGCTAAACTGACCTTATTATCTTAATGCTGATGACTTAGTATAAAAACGAGGCCACTAACTTTAATTTAATAACACCGTTAAAAAATCAGAAGAATTATGTATTGATTCTTTGCAGCTGGTAATTAATGAAAAAATGGCAGTTTGAAGGCTGTTTTTTCACTAAAGTCTCCACAGCAGAAAGCCACACCGCTGCAACTATTTTACTTTTATCAGTGCTTTTAACTCTTGGATTTGTTCATGTCTTTTTTCATATGTTCATCTCAGGATTTCACAGAGAGCTCCATATAAAGTTAATCAGGTTTCAAGGAACAGCTCATTTTAAGGCGTCTCTCCAAAAGCTGTCTCCAAGAGCATGGGTGATGAGTCCAGTAAATATAAAAGTGAAAATAAACAACTGCTGACACACAGGACATATACAGTATCGGACACAACATGTACGGAAAAAAAACGTTAAAATACTGATAATGTAAGCCAGCTTCCCAGATGAAAACTAAAGAGAATCTTTACCTTCACAAGTGATTCCAGTGTAGGCCAGTCCAAGCTGCAGAAGAGATCGGTTAGCTATCAGACCTTCCTTAAGCTCTTGGATGCCTTTGTCCTGGATATTGTTGTGGCCAAGATTCAGTGTTTCAAGGGTTGTGACACAGGGCTGAAATAAATTATATTACCAGGTTGTAGAATAAGGGTTTCATGCATTACAATGCATTAAAGTTACTGTACTATAAGAATGAAACATTTTCATTCAGACACAACAATCCACTGTTTCACTTGTCTACCATATATACAATACGCACATCACCAGTCTACATAAATACTGTATCACCTGTCCATCTGTCCACTCAGAAACTTATTTTATTAAGAGCAAGTCTCTACGAAGCATGAAAATCCTGAATACTAATTAGCTCTCGCTGTTTCACAATAGCGAGAGTCACAATCATCTAAACAGACTTCTAGTTCTGTCTGCATTAAAAGGCACATAGAAATCCTTTTGTCACTGGCTGATGTTAGCTATGTCATGCTGGTGAGTCCTAAGTGCAAAATGGCTATCTTTGGCAGCAAATTTAAATTTTGCAAAACAGCATTAGAAGGATTTTTTTTCAACAGCTCTGCCACTCAGAATTGTGAAACAGAACTATTTAACAATCACTGCTATAATATAACTTCTCATAAATACTACATGGATATTATATGTACAGTATTTGGCAAATGTTCTCTGCTAAAAAAAATACTACATATAACTGGAAATAGTACCGAGCTTTTTAAACAGCATAGTATGTTGTCAACTGAAAAACAAGCAACTGATTAATGAAAAAAGAGGTGCCTAGATTATTTGGAAACAATTGGGACAAATTGAACCTCAGTCTGCATGTGCCAAAAGCCCGGAACTGTCCCACCAGAGCAAATTAGGAGCTACAGATTTTGAAGCCTGATTAGCAGCTATATAAACCAGAAGCACCAATGTGGCAAGGGAGACCATCAGAGCTCCATGACGTTACATAACGGAGTGAGGGCTAGGAGATCTGTCTTACTGTCACACTGCTTGAGCACCAGATAACATCCCCCAAAACACAGCTAAATGAGTCTAAAGATTTGTTTTGAGACTGAATTTAAAGACGGGTGACTACAAAATCACTAGTGCTTCACACGGTAGCTGGGGTGGCAATTTACCTCAGAAGTGTGCAGCATGGGACAGGAAAGGCAGCAGAGTTTTGGACAGTATAATACACCCAAGAACAAAGTCGAGCTTTCCAG
The DNA here is from genome assembly GCF_040954835.1 of Lepisosteus oculatus. NCBI lineage: Eukaryota > Metazoa > Chordata > Actinopteri > Semionotiformes > Lepisosteidae > Lepisosteus > Lepisosteus oculatus. The sequence continues at coordinate 1,324,450 of NC_090703.1, forward strand.
ATCAAGACGGTGTTTTATGCAAGCTTACTGATGTCTTCAGGATTTAAGTGTTATAAACTGCAGTACTTGGATTTCCTCTACAATATTCAGAGTTAGAATGTAAACAGTAGAGCCAGAATTCTTAAATGTAAAGATCTTTGGGCACCATTTAGTGTAAATTGAAACTGAGAATTATTACACATGCAAAACACAAACTCCTTGAAAAGAAATGCTAAATTCTGTAGGAGCCATTTTCATTTTTCCCCTTTCTAATGTCACCTGTTCTTTTTTGTAAAGTAATAAGAGTAGACAAATTATGGCCAAATTATTATGCATAGTTCTCTACAGAAATTACCCGCATGACATTCTGGGAGAGTGCCAAGCTGTAAACTCATTCTCATAATTACAGGGAAAGACTAATTAGTGAATATATTGGAATTTTTTAGGATTCATTTTTTGTAATTTAAGGTGGTGTGTATGTAAAATTACATTCATAGCATTTTATTTCACAGTAAGATGTCTTAAATGTGAAATAGAGTGGACTATATATGAGCTTAACACTTATTTGGAAACTCTAATCCACCTGCAATCATACCTAGGGCTCAATTAATTATAATTAATCAAACAGTCCCATATTCTCTGATCCGGTTTCACTAGTATGTATTTGTTTATTTATACTAGTGCTTGTAAAACAAGATCTCAATAAATTACACTGTGATGTTTAAAATTAAGAGACATACTTATGTTTTTATAAATGACAAGTTAAGCTTCACGTTTTGTATGCTGTAGGTTTCAGTTCAAAGTCTTTTTCAGAATTTAATTTAATTACTAACGTTTGCCACTATTTAGTCTAGTTTTTTTCAATATTTAAATTGATGAGATTACATTTTGAGCTGGACAAGTGCAAGAGTTGATGCTTCCAGATATAATATTATCCCAAAATTAATTTTCCTGTAGTATCTTGAACACAAAGTGAAAACCTGTTTAGAAATAATTATTTCACTGCTGACTGAAGACATTTGCTATGTGGGAAAATGTATTGGAATTATTCAAATGCTATAGGATTAAGAAACTGAATTTAAATTAAATCTTTCTTCAGTTCCCTTTGTCATTCTGAGTAATTATTTCATTAGATCTTACCATGACCTACATAGACAATGAAAAATCTGTTTTTGTGTTGTTAGTACATCGGCAGTCTTAAAAGTTTGAAATTGCAGCAACACTACTGTATAGTATAAGCCATGTGGCATCACTCTAGAATGACAGTGATAATACATCTGAAATGAGCCATTTAGAACCAATAAAAATAAAGGCTTTGCATTCTGAAAGGCTCCAAGGACTTCAGATGGCAGGTAAATGGGTGATTTAATGAAGTTCTTTGACATTGGAGCAGGATTCACTTCTGGCCAAATGCTTTGCTTTTATTTTTTTAGAGGCATCCAGAAAAAAAGAAGTAAAAAAAAAACAGCGAAAGGTTAATAACAGCCTTTCCAGTGTCATATTCGACACTACCAGCCACTGCTCTAATTATGATCATTATGGTCGCAAGAATGTCTAGTTATCCTTCTTAATCACAGACTACATGAGAAAACCTCCTAAACACATATCTATTATTTAATCAAACTGTTCCTATTCAGTGGCACTGAAATGGAACAAGTCCGCTTTATTTTCGGCCTGGATGGATCAGCCTTGAATGTGTATATCCGAGATGAAAGAGAACGGGCCCTTAATTTGTATCCTTTTGATTTTCAATCGCCATTCAAATGACGGAAGGTGTAGTTTATTCTGACAATCAGTGCGGGCGAAGAAGAATGGATATTATTAGGGATTTTACATAAGATATCCTGTGAGGAAAAGTCATTCTATTTCTGGTGTGCCCACTTTCTTTCTTCCTCTTTATATTACTATTCTCTTGTCTCGCTGGGCCCCGAGAGTGTGGTATGAAGTCAAGTTTGGAAAAAAAAGGGAGAGTAGGGCACTCAAGTGATGCAGCCATTCCTGAAAAAAATGCACATCAAAAATCGCAGTCGGTCCAGAACATGAACAGTGCCAACTACTGTACAGTATGCACCTGATGCAACTGGACCCTGGATTCGACATTCCACCATAGTTGTAGTTGTGGCTGATTCAATCTGCCAAAAGAGCACCAAACCTCTAGTCCTCTGGCAAGGGGATTCTCCAGAAACCTGGGGGAGTAACGCCACTATAACTAATGGAATAAAGTGCTAAGTGATGGGATTAAATGGTATTGTACTGACAGATAAAACCTAACCTTATTTAACTGAGGTTGTTAATATCCACAGGGATTTTTTGTATTTCAACTCATAAGTGCAATATATAAAAATCCTAGAGACTCTGTACCATCCAGCACTGTGAGTCTTGGCATCACACCCTGCTTCAAAGGTACCTTTGATCACTGTCCATTCTTGCAGACAGCTGCACTGAACCGCAAGCATTGCGGCATCTGATGTCTTCAGAGGGCTGCTCCCAAGTCATTCACCAGGTTCACCTTGCCTTGCGTCTCAGTGAGTGCACTTTTCAGGCTTCTAGGTAGTAATTACTTACTATCTCCACTCTCCAAGGTTCATACTTCCAATATACCTGGCACGTGCAGTGCAGCAAACGCGTGCAGTTTTCCCGTATTTCTCACCAGTGTGCTAGCCAGATGGAGCATGCCTCTGTGAGTTATTTGGTTGTTCCATAGCACAATACTTCTAATCCCATTTCTCTGCACTCTTAAACCATCGCAGATTTCTTCCAGACCTAGAAGATAGTTGGAAAATAGGTAGATACTGTAGGTGCACTATCACATAAACTATGGTATACATCATGAATTGAAATGTTAAACGAGGTATGTATTTGCCTTTGTGATTACCTTTATTGGCATTTGATAACCCAGATTGTTTACCTGCATCTGAAATAAGGTTGTTACTCAAGTCCAGCAGTTTGAGGCAGTGGTTATATTTGAGAAGTTCTCCCAGCTGCATGGCATCCTGGTAGCTGTTAAGCTTATTGTTTCCAAGGTACAGCTCTTGTAAGGCACAGTTCACCTTCAGAGCACAAACTGTGAAATATAGAGTCAAAACACAAAATAAATGTGTGATTTATATTCCATTTACATTTATAAAAAAAAGGCTCCATCAAGGTGATTTGCTTTAATGGCACTTGTATTGGTAAATGGTATGGTTTTGACTGAATTCTTTTTCTCAGTTTATTTTATCAGCCTTAAATCTAATACATATTTTTTCTGAAAACAGATGTAAAATAGAATATGGATCTTAAATGGAGTAAGGCTAAAACGTGCAGTTTTAATGAGCTTAACTGAGTATGTGTGGATGAACACTGACAGGACCAGCATTCCAAAAAGAACTTAAAAGCAAATGATCAAATTTAGATTACGAAACAGTGACAATAGAAAGAAATATTCTCAATTTGATTGATGTTTTATCTTAATTTTTCCTAATTACATATTTAATAAAAACAACTTCCATTTTTCATCTCTTAAAAGGATAGTTTTTTTTTTCATTTCAATGAAAGGCTCCTGAAAACTGCTGTCTTTAGGGTTTCTTTTTGTGGTGGTCACACACTGTTGTTTTCGCCGATCAATTCAGCAGATTTGATCAAGCCTTTTGGTTGCATGCGGAATGCCAACATTGTCATCACACACAGTGGGAACCAAACGGCCTGATCGTTGAAATTGATTCAGGTGACTCCACTGTGAAGGCCGCCAAGTCGCGCAATCAAACCCAACAAATCGATTTCAATGATCAGCCTCCGTGTCTCCCACTGAGAGAGAAGACACTGTGCATAGCCAAAATACCAAATGAATCAAGACATGTTTAAAGGGACAGATTTATTTTTGCTGAACTTACACAGAGCACTGTGGGGCTCAGCAAGAAAGGAACACAGGTGGAACTCCGTTCACTTTCTTTTCACTACCAACTTAATGAACTGCATCTGTCCCTTCGTAAAATTACAAGTGTAGTAGTAACAAAACAATAAGGCACAAAGAATTCAGCCTGCTTCTTTTGAGTCATTGGAATCCATCAATATTTCTAAAAAGTGGAGAATAAATCTCTTCTGTTTCCCACAGGCATTCATCTCTTGGAAGAGACAGGCAAAGCATGGGATACGAGGCTCTGAAAGTCTCCCGCAAACTGTCTCTGTCTGCTGCCTTCATTTTGAACTTGCAGAGCTTTATGGGCTCAGTCTGAATCTGGCCTTTTTTGTGTGCAGTAAAGACATTTAAAAGCTTTTGTGCTTTCATAATTTTGTGCTTTGTAAGAGGAGCTGTTATTTACATCATATTTATTTTTTTGGAGTGCCCTCCAAAAGTATTTGGACAGCAAAGTCAAAACTGCAATTTTTGCTTTACAGTGGAGCAATTTGTATTTGTCATGATTAGACTAATATGAATGACAAGCATAACATGTTTTAATTTTCAGCACTTCCAGGCATAAGGTTGATCTTATTAGGACAGAAACATACAGTGATTCTAAGTGCTTGTAAGTATTCATTCACTGAAGTCAATTTCAGAGTATAAAAGTCAGTGAGTATAAAACTCTCTGTTCATTGCACTTGCAAAACTCTTTGTGTGATCATCTGAGATGTAGACAGTTTAAGTTCTGGTCTGTACTTGGAGTGTTCTGACTTCAGTTTTTTCTTCAATATGCAAGATGCATTTTAGATTTAAAATTCAAAGGGGAACTGCAGTCCCAATTTCTCAGACTGGTTATTCAAACTCAATTACAAAATAAATTCATTGATGGTACAGAACAATATTGTGTACTTTGTGAAAGCACTGTAAGTCACCTTGTTGTCACAAACACTTGGTCTAGCCTGGTCAGGGCAAGAGTGAAAGTTTGTGAGAATTGTGATGTAAATGTTGCCCTTCCTGCTCACTAGTCATTGTAATAACTAACGTAATGTGATGTAAGAGCAAATAATTACAGGTTGTGCAGCAGAAATTTCACTGCAGAAATGTTCCAATGTGATCTGGATGCAGAGTTAATAAGTCAGCAGTATTTGTTGGAAAACATCTCAAAATCAAGAGCAATATTTCTATTGGATTTAAAGAGATGTATTCACAATCCTGCTTGTTTACAATGTAATAAGACCACACACGTCACCAGATGTTTTGTTGTCATGTTCTGAATTGCAGAACATGGTGCTGTGCATACCTAGAAATTTCATCTATTTTGTGAAGTAAATTGGAGGTTTTACAAGTTACTGTGTATATTTTACTTCAATTATGGTTTGACATGCACTCATCAATGCTGATTCCTTTTAACCCCTTAATTTAAAAATTGCAGTTTCCCATTAAATCAGAAGATTGACTTGGCGAGTTCTAGATTTTCATTATTTATTTTTCCTGATGAACATCTTTGTGCATTTGCTGTATGTTTTGGGTCAGTATCATGCTGCAAGGTGAAGCGCTGCCCAATGATTCTGAAAGCATTTCCGTTCACATAAACAGACATAATGCTTCTGCAATCTTTAGAATTCATTCAGCTGATGATTAGTTACATCATCAATAATAATGAGTGATCTAGTTCCAAAGGCAGTCACTAACGCCCAACCCATGACACCACCTCCATCAGGCTGGAGAATTTATCAGTGTCAAAACATTTCACAGCTACAGGGCACTTTCACCCTGACTGGGGCTGATTAGTACATTGTAGCCATGTTTTGACTGTGTCCTTGTTGCTATTTTGTCATTTGTTTGACATCGCAGTTACAGCCTTAGTATTTACGGAAAAGACACACAAGTAATTGTACAAGGGTACTGAGCAAGTACATTTGTGTAAGTAAAAGTTCTTACTAAATATATTTTATCATGATTAGGTAGTTTGCATGACAGCACTGCACTAATAACAAAGAAGTAGAGAGTTTGAACATTGAGTCAGGGCTTTTTGATTCATTAAGAACCTTTTTATCTTCCAGAAGGACAGAGTATTGTTAGTTGTGTATTTAAAATCTCTGCAGAAGAAATCTTTGCCAATTTTCAAAGTTTCTGACCACAGCAGGATGCGCCTCTCAGGATACTGGTGTTTAAAGTGGCACCAGAAGATTAGGAACTGTAATCCCCAGCTCAGGCTGGGAAATTCACAGAGGTCAGAGGTGGTTTTCTCTTTCAATGTGTCCTGTTCCTGCTGACCTACCCTCAAGCAAACATGCATCACCTGCATACTGGTTTGAGATTTAAATGAACAGCAAGAACCCAGTGTCAAAGTAAGAAAGTATTTCTCCATATAGATTCGAAGAGTGTAACGTTCCTTGCAGTGCTTCTGCGCTACAAACTAGAGTGTGTTTTGTCTTTGTCTTGAGCTTCACGGAAAAATGTCACTCAGGTCGCCAGTGCTGCCACTGTTGTGACCACGGGAGGGGGCAGCGTACCGAGCGTGAAGAGGGGTTGGCCGTTCAGGGAGGCATTGTCCAGGTGCAGCACAGCCAGCCTGCTGCAGCGCAGGGCCCTGGACAGCCTCTGGGCAGGATACTCCTGCAGGGGCAGGTTACAGGCATCGAGCCTCCGCAGGCACCGGCTCTGAAACACACAACACCGGCCGCTGCTTGGACAGCACAAAGCCTGGACCCTGACTGCCTCTTCATCAAGCACAGCATATGTTCAAAAGGAGAATAACATCCAAATGTATTTCTAGATGAGCAAAATGGATTAACACATAAAAACATTTCAATGGATGAATAGTGTCAATATTTTTTTGAAATGTTTTATGCTTATAATGAAAAGAACTGGAAAGACAGGAAGAAATTTTGTACTGGAGTGAGAATGTTTGATTTTGCTATTACTCTCACAGAATATCTTTTAAATGCTTTTTATTCTGGTGTCTAAGGCCAAATCATACTTGATTTTAATTTTTAAAATAATTTAAATCACCCAAAGTTCTGGATTTTATTACCATATTATTAACAACCCAACACCCTCTACTAATTTTACCAAGAACTCTTATAAGACATTCCAAATGTTAAAGGTTCTGTCTACTCTGACCATATTACCAAACACCCCCCTTGAATAAATCCACTGCAATATTATCTGCAATAAGAGAAAAACAAGCCCTTTGGTAAAAATCCAGTCCGAATTTGGTCCTGGCTCACTGTGGTGCAGTTTCTCCGGGTCTTTACCTTCTGGAGCAGGTGAGACAGAGCCTGCCAGCCGCCAACCCCAATGTTTGTGTTTGACGACATGTCAAGATGTGCTGTGGATTCATAGTACAGAATCATGTCCAGCAAGGCAGACGCCCCCTGCAAACAATACGAATACTGAAGGCCACTGCAGAAGGAAAACTGCAGCTGTTCCTCAGAGAAAAGAAGTGTATTCTGAGCAATCCACCTGACCCAATCACATTCTTAGTAAAGTGTGTGACTTTAATGTGCCCAGTACATTATATCTACAATATAAGATACAATATATCTTTCCATGTACTGTACGTATGTATATATACATACTACGTGCCTATAGAGTCTAAACATCCTTTCCAAAGTACTGTAACACATTTTGAGGTCTAACAGTCTGAAATCAAGGTACATTTAAGGAGAACTGCAATGCTATTTTTAAATTTAAGGGGTTAAAAGGGGTAAACCTCCAATTTACATCACAAAATTGATTCAATTTCCAGGTATGCGCAGCACCATGTTTGTGATTCAGAATAGGGCAACAAATTGTCAGGCAACACGTGCCGCCCTATGACAAGCAGGCTTGTGAAAACATTTTTTTAATCCAATAGAAATATTTCTTTCGATTTTGAGATGGTTTGATGACAAATACTACTTGTTAACTGTCTGCATGCAGATCAAGTTGAAGCATTCCTCCAGCAAGGTGTCTGCTGCTCAACCTGTACTTATTCACTCGTACATCACAGTAGATTAGTCATTTCAGAGACTAGTGAGCAGGAAGGGCCAAATCATGTTGCATTTGTGGGAACTTGAATGTGAGTTTGCGATAACATGGTGACTTACAGTACTTTAACAATCTTCACAATTTTGTGCTTTATTGAAAATTTGTTTTTTTTTCTATAACATCAATTAATTTATTTTGTTACTGTTAATAACCAGTCTGAGAAATTGCCACTGCAGTTTCTCTTTATATCACAATTTATTTTACCTTCATTTATGCATTGTAATACACAACCTCCAAGTGAAATATGAACACTCAAACATTCTGATACTTAGTTACACATGTAAACCTAGAAAAAGGGGTTATATAATTGAGTTAACTGAGTTAGTACTTGGTAGAAGCATGTTTTTGCTTGTATTACAGAATAATTCTGTTTGGACAGGTTTGTGCCAATGCAGCTCACCTGGGTTCGGCAGTGTCTGCCCATTCCTCCTTAGAACTGTTCAGGCTCAGTCAGATGGTGAGGGCACTGTTGATGGACAGCAACCATCAAAGTCATTCAACAGATTTCCAATTGGATTGAGGTAAGAGCTGTGACTGGGCCACTTGAGGACATTTATGTTTTTGTTCTTTAGGAACTTCACTGTTGCTTTGGCTGTGTGCTTAAGGTCATTGTCATGTTGAAAGGTAAGCTTTCTTGTCAGTTTCAGCAGGGCAGCAGGGTTTTCTCAAGAATCTACCTGTATTTTGCTTAATCCAATTTCCCTTCAGTCCTGACCAGTGTCCCAATCCTTTCTGCAGAGAAAGTCTGCTGATCCAGGTAAGATCTAGGTGGGCCCATATACCACTTATTAGTAAGTATTTAAGGCCTTTGAAATCTCCTGCTCTGTGCTTTACTTGTCACATTTTATCCCAGAGTGTTTTGATAGCTTCTTGTTGCCAATTTTGACTCTTTACTTTAGGAAGCACTACCCAGCAGAGAAGACCTACAAAAACAGCAGACTTTATTCTCAAATCATCACAATCACTACACTCAAACACAGGTGGAGGCTAATTAGCTTGTGTGATTTGGAAGTCAATTGGTTACACAAGAGCTAATTTACAATTCTATAACTTAGGGTGTATATAACCCATTTGTGTAGGTTTTCATGTTTAATTTTTGGACATCTAAATTTACATTTTCAAATGTTGGAGCCTTTGTTTTTCACCTGTAGGTTGTGTGTTATAATGTGTAAATAAAGGTTAAATAAATTCTGTTTTAATTTATCTTGATTTCAGGCTGTTCAGCCACAAAAAGTGTCACTTTGAAATCAGTGAGTAGACATTCTATAGGCTCTTTGTACTGTATATTTGTTTGCTATTGGGTATAATTTATGTAATATTTATTTTACTGCATTATCAAAATAAGCAGAAGCTCTATTTAAGTGAAACCAAACAAAGAGGGCATCAATCTGCATAATCTATAAAACACCCGACTCTCCTACAGTTCCTTTTGCGTGCTTACATTCTCCTCCAGTTCAGTCTCCTGTAGGTTGATGATTTCAAACTGGAGTAGTTTCAATATTTCTTCAAGAGACTCACATGATTGGTAATCTAATCGTTCACCTGAAAAGCAATCAGACTTTAGACAATTACAATTGTTTGCTGCGCAGCCAAATTGCTGATCTCAGACAGAGATCAAAGTTATACGAAATTGCAAAGCCAGAATAATAGCAGTCCAGAATATCTCCAAACGCTAACAGCCTGACTTTTCAATACTTTTCACAAAGTCCCCCTGTGGAGTGAGTATATATATATAAAGTATATGTACATACGAGTCTTAGCTAGAATTAGTTACATGCAAGTCATGCCTATGAACAAGATCTCTCCCACTCTCCCAGTAAAATCAAAGAAGCTGTTGATTATTCAGAAACAGATGACTTTTAAACAAAGCCTGGAGAAACACTTTGATGGACACAGTAGTCCATCTTTATTATGAACATATTCAAAAGGACCCTTTCTCCTCATAAACTCTTATCTTCTTCGCTGGTAAGTGTGCCAGATTGCTCTGAGCTGCATGTTGGTAGATAATAATTTATTCATCATTAGCATATCATTTATAAAATGATTTTACAATAATCACTTAACTGTACCATACGAAGGGATCTGAAATCCCATTTTCTAATCCCTTCTGCCTTTTACAGATAATGTGCAGAGGCTTAAAGTCAGATGTCATCTCTGTGTGACAACGAAATGAGAAGAACATGCTGACCAAACTGAACAAAAAAGAAATACAAAAATGCTGAAGGTATTCCTCCTAAAGACGCAAGTTAATTAATTTAATCATACAAAAAAATCAAAAATGTTAAGATCTCCATACCATACACAGCATGTGGAGACCTAACCAAGTTTTTACAACACCACAGTAAACCAAAAGCTGCTGTGTTTTACAGTTTTGAAGATAACTTTTGTGATTGTGAGAGAGAAACTTGATCATCATTTTTGAAGGAAAAAAATAAATATTATATATTATTGTCAATTTATTGTTTCACACAACACGTGTTGGTCACATAATACATTTCTGTTGAAAAGAAATCTAAGCAGTCATACCAATGCATTCTCCTCTACAAAGTGGATAAAAATCAGACTCTTCAGAGGTCATTTAAATTCCAGAGCTGTACCTTTCAGATCGAGGCATCTGGCCCTGTTACTCACATCTGTGATGCCCTGTGTGTCATGTAAAACAAGATAGAAAATGTCATATAAAACAAACACTTTTTCAGTCAACTTCAGGTATATACAGTATATATTTCCATCACATATATCTGAGAAAATGTAACTATAGACTAGAGTCAGCATTTACTGTTTCAAACAAATTATCGTAAAATGTATTCCAATATGCATCCATATGAAATGGATTCCAAACATACTGGAGACTAATGTTGTCCTAAGGAAAGGATGGGATAAAAAATAAAAATTCTCCTGTGGCTCATGGCCTTGTAACAATCTTTTTGTTTGATGCTTTAATTCATGGGTACTGTTTAAATTAGGTCTTTTCAGCAATATCTGTTTTCCTCTGTTCTGTTTATTGAAAAGCTGATGAGCTTTTGTCAAAACAAATCAAAGTGCCCTCTAAAGGCTAACAAACAGGTAACTTCCCTTGTGATATCATTTTACAAGCAGAAGACATATACAGAACTATTCTTCTATATTATAATCTCTTATCTAATCATTTATGGGCACTAATGCTTTACTCGCTCTAAAGTTGAAGCACTGCAATTGTTGTGAATTGCCTTACTGATTTCAATTGCTCTGTGCTGTAGCAAGCCAAAAGTTTTAAACATTTTTACAGAACAAAAATAAATGAATGCACTACAAATGTTCCACCAATGTCTTCTAAAGAATCATCAAGCTCCTGTGCCAGAAGAGTTAAGTGTTGAATAATGCCAGTACCAGAGGGACAACACATGCATTGTAAATTCATAAGCCAGAGATGTTGATGGCTTTTGCAACATCTTGCCATTTACATTTAACTCTCCACCTTCAAATGTTACAGACACAAAATTGTGTAGTTCTGCTTGTTTTTGTTTTCAAAGATTCCTCAAAGTTATAAATCAGACAAGCTGCATTAATATTAAAGTGCACATAATTCATGTAGTATATAATTACAAATACCCTGCATTTATGTAAATGGAAAACATAGTACCACACAGGCACAGAAAGAGCTGCTAATACTGTGGATGTACGGTACATGCAGCACGCTGTATTAATAATAATAATAATAATAATAATAATAATAATAATAATAATAATAATAATAATAAGATAATAGGGTTACAGTTTGACGTTATATCGGGATAGCTGTGGCTTCAAACACCTTAGAAATAAAATACAACTGTGAAAAGATTAAAATGGCACAAAAGGTTTACTTATTTAACAAGTGGACTGGCTAGAATAATTTCCTCAGAAACACCTCATTGCAATATGGAAAACATTGAACAAAAAATATTGTTATTGAAGGAAGAAAGCAATAATTTATATAATTAAAACTATAACAATATGAAGAAAATATAATTTGACTTTTTATAGTCAATTCGTATTTACTGTATATTCTCGCAATCAAATAATAAATTATTTATCCCGTTTGGCTAATTGTTTATGGTAAAACCCAGCCCAATTATCTACTGTATACTAATTAAAAACAGCTGCCCATCAATTGATGCATTTGTCTGGCTGTCTGCTGTTCCATCCATATCACTTAACTCCATCACAGATTCTCTCAGGTGACATATTTGTCTGGGTGGCTGATATGGACAACATTTCTCCTGGCAATTATACAATCTTAAGAACAGCCCTTTCAGCCCATCTAACTCATAACATTGAAGAAAAATTGTTCTGAGATGATAAAAGTGACTCTATAAACCTCCCCTCTTGAAAACAAGCATAACATGATTTCAGTAGTATAATTTTAAGACACGTCAGCAGCCTTTTGTTGAACCTTATTATGTAAAGTAAAGATGTCTGACAGACATATGTTGCATGTTTTTTGCTTATACCGTACATATTTTAAATATATTTTGCCATTGTAAAGGGGCAGTATTATACTTTACTCTTCATCTGCATAATATTTTTGTTTACAATTCCAGTATAGTTTAATAATTATTTTTTAGCGAGTGTAGATTACACTATGAAGTATATTCAGGGGGATATCCGTTCCTCAGTACTGCAATACTGTGTAAATGTTATAAGAGGAAAAGTTCAACTAAAAGTGAACATGCTAAAAACTCTTCACCGGCTCTGCTAAGCCATTTGTTTACAAGCAGGAGGAAATAACTTCATTTAATTTTAGATTTGACAGGAGAAAGGAAGATCACTAAAACCGTCTCGCTCTGACCTTGCCTAGACAGGAGAGGTAACAGCTGGAAAAGTCATGGTTACAGGAATATGCAAGGTGTTTTTCAAGACAAAAAACAAGTATTAGAAATAAAGCCAACAAATCAACACATATAAACCAGTAAAAATTCCAATGTCCCTGGACCCAGTTCTGTAGCATGAAGGGGAGTTGCAGCACTTTAAGACTCACAGTCAGGGGATGGCAGCTTTCCATGGCTCATTAACGTCTGCGCTAATACGTAACATATTGGACAATTAAGCAAAAACGCTTCTAATCTCTCTCACATTTTAGACGCATGTCAGTAAATATGGTTCTTTAACCATTACATGGGCCCCAGTTCTTCCCATCTGAGCAGAAATAAAGCCTTACACCTTCCGTGAAGCACGGCTGACTGAAAAACAAATGACAGAGAGTGCAGAGGCCAGACATTGGCAAAGAATAAACTGTAAATCTATGAATGAGCGAAATGAAAAAATACAATATTAATAATCACATTTACTGAACTAAAGATTTTTTCTGAAAGCATGCAGTCCAAACTCTAGTAATACATTTAAAATGTTCTTGAGCATACTTCCAGCTAATTTGTAAAATGTATCAATGCATAGTGATTAATGTTAATAGCTCTAACAAAGCTGAGCAAATGGGAACAGTAACATGAAATAAACCTTCATCTGGATCATGATAGAATGGACAAATAAATATATTTTTTAAAGGAAGTGTACTGAAGGAAATGAGATGGACAATAAAATTTGGACAAAAATTACCAAAGGATTGAATTGCATCTGGAACCATATATTCAGGAATAATACTGTGTGCCTCACAGGAAGCTGGTCTACAATACTGTAGGTGTGTTTCACAGGCATAGTTTTCCACAAAGAAAATAGGAATTCTAAAACATTTTAATTTTGAACAATTGAATGTACTTTACTGCTTAACTTTCTGAAAAAATTTACACAGCAAAGTGTAATGAAGGGAAATAGCAAAACAGTGGAGAAAGTTATAAAAAGATATACTGTAAGTTCCTGGAAATGCAGCTTACTGTATGTACTTGACTTGAACAAAGCCATCTCCAGTGCATTCTATACTTCATTGTACAAATCCTGGAGACTCACTGAAGCACTTTTCAGTTCTGGGTGGCTTTGTGTTAAGAACTGTTTCACTTCATTTTTTTCATTTAATTAGATTTTTAAAATAATTTTCAGAGTGCTTTATACAGTAAAAGCTCTCAGGGGTTAAAATCAGCTGCACATTTCCTTTCAGCATCTTTTCAGCAATAAAGCATAAATTATTTAAAATAACACGACCTTTTATCTCACACCCTTTGAAGGCAGCAAATTAAAAATGTAAATTGGGAGCTAATTAATATGCAAATGTATTCATTCCCAGTTAACAATTAGCAATTAAACCTGCAGTGTCTAGAAAGAGCATAGACAAAATTAGTAACTTAATTTATCATTAAAAAAATGAAAACGTACACAAAATTTTAATTGACTTTCAAAATATTTCCACTGTTTTTCTTTGTTCATTGGTTCCGATTTCAAATACAAGACACTGCATTCTTAGGCAAAAGGTATAATTGGACTACATGTCAAATATGTTGTAACCCTAAGTGGCTGAAGTAACATATATGTATCATGATGATAGATTCTGTAAGAGTAGATAGATAAATAATCTTATACTTCTGCCTCCTTCCTTGATACCTTTAATCTGTGCATACTGTAGTAATGTCAGAGTGGATGCCCACTAAAAAAAGCACATTTAGGTTTTAAAGGCCAGAAGTACCTTGCTTTCAGATAATGGGGGTTAACATATTGGGCAGCTTTGTATTGCAGTTACATTTCATTGAGTGTCTCTGGTGGATTGATTGATTGATTGATTTGTCTTTTTCATAGCATCATTATACTTAGAAAAGAAAATCGGAAACTAAAAAAGTGAACAAGACTCCTAAACTGGAGCGCTTTATCAGCCCAGAAGAATGCAGTGTCTTGTCTGCTGAAGGTGTAAGATCTTATTCAGTTTCAAGCAGCTGTTTTGCCTTCATGAGCATGAGAATAGTGTCTTCTGCACGGTGCCTACTCACTTTAGAGAAAGTAAATAGATCTGGTTTCACAAAATCGTCACAGCAACAATTTTACAAGCTTTTTCTGCACACAAAATTCACAGAATTTCACAACATGACCATAAGGAATTCAATGTGTCCCTTTCTCCCACACTGAACTCGTATTTTTAAATACAAAAGGAATGAAAGAGACCTAAGCAGTGACTGTCTGCCAATAGAAAACAAAATGTAAATCTTTAACAGCAAGATAACCATACTGAGCTTAACTGAAAAACTCTTCAGTTTTTAAAAACTAAGCCTGGTCATTTTCATTTTTAAATTGAAGAAAATAAGAATTCACTGTTCTTGGCATACAATTTGTTTTTTTGACCTTAAATACTTTATTCAAGCATCAGCTTTCAAGTCACAGCTGTTGGTGTTATTATTTTAAACGTATTTTAGCACTCAAATGAAAGCCTTAAAACTCTTCAGAATCTGAATTACTGGTATACAGAGAAGGGACCCACATCCCACATACAGTAACTAAATAAAAATATTCAAGCAACACTGCCATTCACTTCTATAAATGACACATGTAAGAATTAAATTGATGGGGCAATGCCCTGAAATGTCCAATGCCTATTCTAAAGCAAGTCTAACTCAGGGTGTCATTTTAGCATTTGTAAAAAGCACAAACTTTATATAAAATTGATTGATGACTTTTACAAAAAATCTATTTAAATGACCAATTTTGAATACTTGTTAAAATTAAATTAAAAATGTTAAAATACATATTGTAAAGGTTTACTTTCTATTAAATACAAAAGCCACAGAAATACTGTAAGATACTTTTATTAGTGATATTGACTTCTGTCAGACTATTCATTAGGATGGAGCAACAATAATCAGCATTTATACTGTAGTTAACCAGTATTTGTGAGAAAAAAAATCTCAGGATTAGAAAACACTTGTGTCAGTTTTCACAGACCTAGATTTTGCATTAATCTTAGGAAACCTAACATTACCTAGGCATGGTATTCTGATATTAGCCTTAATCAGAGCCTACAAACCAGTGGTGCATTGGCAAAGATTTTGCATATAAAACAGCTGCCGTTTTTAGGTCTTTCAATTGCTGAAGCAGTTTCTCACATGGGTAATACCCAGCCAAAACAGCACTCGCATGAAATGAGTCTGACCTTAAGAATTTAAGCTGTAAATGTCATGTTCTCAGTCTTGCACTGGGTTTTTTTTTTTCAAACAAAGAATGAAGTTATGTAGAGGTAATTGATTTCTCTTCAGACCACTCAACTGAATAATCGGCAAGAGTAATAACTGATGTCTATTCATTAAATGATTCACCAACATGCCACTAATTCCAGGTTTTCTCTGTTACAGACATTCTTGTGAGGAAGCATAAGGAACGCAGACATTTCCATCAACATCATGTCAATCATACTACTCCGGTGCAAAAACTCGGGTATTGTAGCTGTGGGCAAAGTAAAGAGTTCACTTTCTTAAAAACACTGACAAACATGCTCTTTCACATCATATAAAGAAGAATGAGATGACTGGCCGTGCAATTTGAAATCTTTATTTAAAGTTAATTGCATTTTTCTCACGGCAGCCCTTTTATATCCGCACCAATCGTGTTAATAATACATATAAAACAAGAAATCATGCAATCATCATTATGACTGGATTTGGCTGGTGCACACATCCAGATCGACTTCCGATTGTGCAGCATGGCATGCTACCGGAGCGATCCACGTGAGTGGACAGCAGTGGAGCCTGCCCCAGGCTTCACCCTACACCCTTCCAACTTGAGAGCCCTGACCTCTCCTCCACACGGCTGCCTGAACACTCTACATCTTTCCAAAAGGTCAGGCAATTCATTTAGGCAAAATTACAAAAGATCAGTGTGTTGTGATACGGGTATCAAAAATTCAAAAAATATTTCGCTCTTGCTCAGCATCTCCAGGTTATTGTGTTTCTTATACAGTATAGCAGAACTTTACAAACACAATAAGAAAAAGTAGTTCCTCCATTTAAATGCTTCCAAGATTTTGTCGGCTTACTAAATCTAGACTGGTGTAGACATAATACTAGCGTATTAATGATAGTGCCCTAGTTTATAAAGAGCATGTGATTTCCGTCAGCTATTTTTATTTTATGCCTAATATCAGACGAAGAAAAAAAGTGTAAGAAAATGTGAACCATTGTTTTTTAACGCTGTGTCTCACTATTATTGACTTTTTAAGTCATGTCAGGGCCAAATTAAACCAAAGTTCACATGTTTTTTACATGAAAAAAATCACAATCTGGGAAACATGATTTATGATATTTGGTCAGTAGATTAAACAGGAGTTAATGATCATGCACTGAGAAAATTCAAATTTATTTCCTCACTAAAAACAAAATGTTTAATAAAGTATTTGCAAGTACTTGTACTCATTTGCAAAGACATCTGCAAATTCTGTTATATTACAAGAAGCATCTTAGAAGTCCGTACTTCCAATCTGCTTTTTTAATATTATACTTAGATTAAAAGAAAAGAATGTACTGTACATAATTTCCAAATTATTTTGTTTCTAAAGACATTTATGGAAGGTATTTGTCAGGTTGTGGCATCTCAAATAGTATTCAAAAACATGTTCACAATGTACAGTACAAAGATCCCGATTGTCAAGGATCTGCAACAGCAGTACCTGACACATGCTCTTTAACACTGTAGTGTATAATGTGAAACCCTCACAGCTCCACACACAAATAGCATCTCCATTGTCATCAATCTGCGGCTGGATGTTTTTGTCCAGTAACATCACTGTATACTGTAACACCATCCAGCCTCTCCTGCCAGCTTAAGGACCTCCTCCTGGCATCTGACAAAGGATCAGCTTCTTTCTTATTGTTCTTTGGATATTGTGCACTGCATCTCCATCATGATTCATTCTTCTTGAAAATGTTCATCACAGCAAACATACTTTGTCCCATTTATTTCTTCCCTTTCCCCGGTTGCTGGCCCATATACATACCATTACTTTCTTTTCATTGGGTTGGCTTGACGTTTTGCATCATTTCTGTATTCAGGGTCCATGCATGTTACTGACAGCACACTTTAGACCAGAGCACAAAGCAGGCTTCTCCTTGGGAATGATACATATATGACAGTTAAGCCTTTTCATCAAGCTTTTGAATCAAGCTTTTATTTGAGAATATATAGGATAGGAGTATAAAACAAAACCCTTTCCTTAAAAGTGTGATCCTCACTCTTGTTCCCAGAGTGAAACTGAAGTAACCTGGTTTCCAGTCTGTGTGAGCACTTAATAACTTAATCAATTATTGATTTAAATGGTCTAAAGTGCAAGGGTTTTCTCAATTCTTCAGCCACTGGGGATTTGAAATCACCTATAAAATCTATAATTCCCTGGCACTATTTTCTGGATTAAATTTTGACCCATCCACCAGTTTCATGTTATAAACCAACACTTAATAGAGAGTTTCTACCATTCAGGTGCAAGAAACCAGTAGTAAACCAAGCCTCTATCACGTATTATGTTTGTAATTTGAGATTCTTGGCTGACTTGGGGTTTTGATGAAATCCAGGTCAAGTAGTGAGTATTGCTGCCTTAAAAATCCCAGCTCTTATATAACATGGCTTGTTTCCACCCACTCACCACAGTATGTGAAGTAAATCAACACAAAAAAGATATAATTTTCAGCACTAAGAGAAGCAGTCCTGCCCTTTAAAATGTAGCTGAGGTATTCTCATGGTATTCTGTGGATCTGGGGCACTAAAATCGTAGCGATACATGGTCGTGGAACCAATACCATTACATTATTGTGATTATGAAGGAATAGTTAGGTGGCAAACTTAATGTGAAAGCTTTGCTAGAAATTGTAAAAACATGAAATCAATCATAGTTAACATTGCCGCTGAGAGGTTTGGTACAGTGGAGAAGAAGACCCCCAGTGCTCCTTCTGCAATGAACAGGAGAGCTGCCAAAATTCTGCACTTAAGACATGAGCTGAGAATTGTGAAAGGCAAGTGAGGAAAGAGAACACCACTGGCTGAGTTAAGCAATATCCTCAGAAGAAGCCTATATCCCTGCGTTGGGCGGAATGGCATAGGAGATGGGCGAGAGACAGGGCCAGGTAAAGCAAGCTTCCTTCTTTGCAAACCTGTTTGGATTTATCAAACAGTTGCTTGAGAGGACGCGCAGCAGCCAGCTCTCCTGTTCTAAAGAGGACATTGGCTGTTATCTGTGGAATACCCACAGTGATGAAAGACGAGAAGAAGATCTCGGGGACTGCTTGGTAAATCCAGCAAGATCTGGCATCAACTTTGATGAAACAGAAGCCAGCTGGAAGGAGATTCAGGAGGCTGACAAAGCTGCTAGAGCGAGCTCAGCACCTGGCCTGAGTGGAGTACTCTAGAAAGAGTACAGGTGATGCCCGAAGCTTCTCTTTCGGGCTTCGGAAGATTTTGAAGGTTGTCCGGTGGAGAAGGCAAAGTGGCACAACAGTAGAGGATGGGAGAGGGTGTCTGTATTTCTAAAGATGAGAGCTCAAAAAGCATTGATTGATTTTAAAATGAAAAGGATCATTTCACTGCTCAACACTGAGGAGAAGATATTTTTTAGCATTGTAACCCAGCACTTGACATATCCTTAAGAACAATTACATATAAATGTCAGTGCGGGATGGGATCTCTAAGGTGCCAGGTTGCTTGAACTTAGCGGACACTATTAGCTGGGGTATCAAAAGCAGTAAACATCAGCACCTAGAAAATTGGGCCATTGCATTTGTCAGAGCTGGTCAGCAGCCACAGCCCAAAGTATCAGTGGGTTTCTTGGCAAAAGGGAGAGATTGGCAGCTGAAGGTCGACCTAGGAAGGCAGCTTAGGTTCCCCAACACCATCATAGTGACCACACTCAGGCAGATTGTATTGTTGGGAAGACCCAGTGGAGGAGGTTAATGAAAGGATGAAGATCTGTTTGACCAGTGTCATGTGAACGGGTGGAGAGTGCGGTGTGAGGCCATTGAGGTGGGCTGCAGAGGATTTGTCTTCTACAGTCTTCTGGGCCTAACAGGGGTGATCAAGAGGAAGGCCATCAAAACCACATACACGCTGCAGAAAGAGCCTCAATATGGCTGTGGATCAAGAGCAGTGACTCGTGGGCAACAAAGTCACCTGGACGCATCCTGGGGCTTTACCAACCCAGACTAGTCACCGGGCGAGGGTGTCTGACGTTGAAGGACCTGAAACTCCCAGTGACCTCAGGTAACATCACCAATGATGTGTGCAGGTGCATCAGCGGAAGTATTTTTCAAAAACAAAAGCACAAGGATGCATATTTGATGCTATACTACTATAGTACATGTGTAAAAAGTACAATACATAATGTCATCATAAGTATTCAGTCTCTGTGACGCAAGCTTGTCCTTCCAGCTGGTTGTGTGGAGTTCCTGGCTGGTGCACACAAGGACAAGCTAGTAGAGTGACAACGGACTTTCTCCTCCACAAGCTTTGGACTGTCACATTCCACTGGAAACTCAAACCCTCGTTAGTGCTGAGAAATAATAGGCTTTTAATGTTGCTACAAAGAAAATTACTGCTAAATAGAACTGGATTTTTCTATTTCATGTGTGGTGAACTAGTACAAAATCAACTTTCATATCAAAACGCATCCCATATTTTTGGGTTGAAGGACACCAGTTTAGGAAGTGAAAAATAACAAGGAACAAGTTTCTAAAAAGTTGATGAATGGAACCAATACTGTACTGTATGTCCTTAGTAATTTAACGAAGACTGTGGAAATTAAAACTCCAAAATATACAGCAGCTTTTGCAGTAGTCATCTACACAAACATCCGTTAGGCCAAATACAGTTGTAGATGTTGTAAATTTGCAAATTAATTTCAATGAATGCATCACTTACTTTAATAAGTAATCCATTCCCTCATCCCAAACCCTTCTCTGATATAATTTGGTGCCTTCTAGTGGTAAATCCATTACAGTAATTCTTTTCATGCCACAGAAGCTAAAGCACAACACTCCAGACTTTATCTGTCCCTGCAGAGAACTTCTGAGGGTGTTAGGCCTTTAGTTAAGTCTAGGGCCCAGAGCCCTGTGTTCAAGCCCATTATTGTTTACCGCTCTTATGAAGATGTAACCAACAGCAGTACTGCTTTATCTACTTGAAACATTTCAAAGGAAACTGAAAGCCCACGGGTACAATAAATGCTTTAAATAGTCTTTCAAGGCCATTCTCACGGGACTACCCTGCCTTCAAATACCTAATTTAATAAATATGCTATTTAAGCTGCAATTTCTGTTTTGCATACTCTTATTATGACTTCACTTGCAGCCTAAATCTAAATATTTCTCCATTCAGCTGCTGCATACAGTAGCCATACATATTATACTGCTGCATGAAGACCACTTACAAAACTTTTCCCTTCATTCAGGATCGTTTACTTCTACAAGATAATACAGTAAATCAGCCTAATCTAAGCTGATATACTGTATCATATCAATCTTTTGACAAATAATTCTCCTTGATCTAATCATTATTTTTACAGATGGTATCTGAATACAAATAGATGCTAAAAAGGAGGGTAGCCAAATTAAAAGGACGGATATTAAATTCATTATATATACTTGTCCTTAATACTGTATGTGATAACTCAGTAAAATAAGATGAAAATTGAACCCTTCACCTTCTTCCTTTAACCCACCTTTTAATTGGTTTAACTTTTAACCCATACTCATTTCCTTTTAAAATTGCTCATACCAGCTTTAATTAATGTAATTAAGATAATTCATTAAACTTTTTAATTAACTGATTATAATATATTTCAAAGTGTACTCTGTAGTTTTGATGTTTAAGATGTGTAAGATTCACCTCTGACTTGTCATTATTTTGTTGAACATTTGTGCTTTTCCAAGTTATAGAAATATTAGATATGCAATATACTGTAGACATACCACATACTATAATTCACCAGTGTGGTACATTAAATCAACTTCAAATCTGACAGCAGCCTGAATTGACCCTCATTGTCTTGAACGGGGGATGGGTGCAGAGATTCATGCTCTATATACTAACCTGGAGCTGTTCCAGAATCATTGACTTGGGTTCCACTTGGTGCTTTTGACAGGCCTGCTTATAGTTTGCTATTATCTCTTTCAAGGTGATGCTGTCTACTGAAACAAAAATATTCCATCATTACTCACTAAACATATGTTACACGCACTTAACAGGGACTGAGTTTTCACTAAAAACTTAATCTAGATTAAAGCTGTCCCCGTTTTGTATCATTATTTAAAAAGGAGAAACCAAAGTTATAGGAAGTCTCAAGGGTTGTGTGAATCAGCTTTAGAGACATGTTAACAAAAAAAACACTCAACTAACAAATAAATGACCATTAGTGCTTCCTGTCTCAAAGAAATATCTCATGAGGTACACACTGTCCTGTGGAGAAGCATACCGATAGTACAGAACACAGGGCTGTCTCTTAATGCTCTTTTAAACCAAGTTCCCTAAGGATTTGTAACCTTTAGGTCCTGTCCCAGAGCATTGAGGTCAGGTTAAACTTACCCAGACTCTTGAATCCTTTTCTTTTGGAATATAGTTTTAAGGAAATAAAATATGTTTTTGAGCTTATTTACCTGCCCCATAAAATAGCTGTAAGTATGCTAGAGAGATTTTTTGTTTTTTGGTGTGACTGCAGAAATTATTGCATATAGGTAAATACTACAAAAGGTAAATGCAGACATTTAATGTGAGGCTTGAGGAAATGGCAGTGTTCACTTAATCTTGATAAAATTAGTTATAGGATACAGTATGTATTGATCACAGCAAATGTGTTTTAGTCTTTTTCATAATTTGACGGAATTATCAAAAGTATTTTAAATCGGAAAAGAGAGTAAACATAAATACATAAATGGAACAGATAGAGTAAAATGGGATACAATTATACCTAGAGAACAAATTGTGGTCAGAAAATCTGAAATACTTCAAAAGAGATGCTATGTGGTTTAGGCTCAGAACTCTGAAGTAAACATTCAATAGAATACAATTGCAGTAAAAAACAGAATAAGGTAAATTAATTCTTAAGAATCATGATTGTCCATCAATTCATAGTGATCTGGACCATCTTTAAAAAGTGTTTCTATTTATATATTTTATAAGGATATATTAATTCTAACAGGAACAGCAAAGGCATAAAAAGACACAAAAGAAAAAATAACTGTGGTTTCCTTACAGTAAAAAAATTAAAAGGGACAGAAAGCAGTGTTTTAAAAATAAAATGTGGTAGTGCAGTCAAGCTATCTTAAGGATACAATTCCATTGAAATACATAGTTTTGTCCTTAAAAGCAGTGGAAAAAAAGTGGTTTGACATTAGGAAAGGGGTGCGAGTGGAAATATAATGAGTACCATAGTGTTCTAGCTATGTCATCAGCAGCAGCATTTTACTGTGAAAAACAAGAGATATCAGGGTACTTAAAAAGACAAGCTGCAAAGTATCCCACATGACCAGTTAATTAAAGTCTGGGGGACACTGGTTGTAACCTTCGTAGAATTCAGATTTATGGGGCTCAAACCTGAAAATACAGAAGAATGAGTGGCCAGAAAATGTCCAATAGATCTTACATTCCAACTCACTCCACTTCACCACACACCCTCTCTACTGTATATCTACAGTCTGGGGAATGCAGAGATGAAAGGGTACAAAAAGGACATCAGCTCACCGTCCCTCCACACGTCCTTGTGCTCAGCGAAGCCTGACACCATTTCTTCATCCGATGGGAAAGACACACGCTTCTCGCCTTTGCTTTTCTTTGTAAACTGGAGAGAGGGAGTCAGTGCTGCCTTGCTGTGGTCCTCAGAGTAAGCCATCTCGAGCTGTGGGCTCAGCACCCTGTCAGTACAGGACTGGAGTTAAACCAGCTAAATGTTGTCTGTTCACAATCTCCTTGACTTCCGCATTTCAGTAAAAACAAACTGTATTTTTTTCTCCACACAGTAATACCTAAGATAAAGTGCACTGCTGTATGTGGATTTTAGTCGAATTTTCAGATTCTGTTCCTTTTGCGTCCTATTACGCTGGAAAAACTGTCGTATTAAGTCACTGTTCCAGGTTATATACTTTTTGTATGCATTATGAAGTCAATCAGTATTATTACTACCAATAATAACAAAGCTAACCTATGAAGAACTGTCATAATATAGAGTTATTAGCATAGCTAAGATATGCAGAATCTTAAATATGCATCTTTCCTATTCAGTAGTGCAAAATGCTTCAACAGATAGTAACTCTCTGAGGACACAGGTCGGTGCTGAAGTCTGAAGTCCTTTTCTCTGTTCTACACTTTTGTAAAGCTGATATAGGATACCATGCCATTAATTATTTATAAGGCAGTCTTTTAACATGCATGTGAAATTCAATATTTCCATATCAAATAGCCAGATAAAAGAAACTAAAGCTAAGAAGGCATAAACTACATTTGCACAACACATCTTATTTTAAAGGACCTCTTTGCTAAATGCTCTAAGTGTGCCCTGGGTATGCACTATGGAGATTTCTGGGAATGAGTTCATAGGCACCAAATACTAATTATTAATATGAAGACACAAACGAACTCTTCAAAGTATTGTTAATTACCCCTACGGGTGCCGTGTCAGTAATGAATACATTATGTGCAATATGCTGATCACACATCAACAGGGTGAGGAAAAAAAAGTTTCGCTTCCATTCTTCTTTTGACTGTGAATATGAAAGAAAGTATTCAATAATCTGGCGGTGTGTCCAGGAGGCCTCTCCTTTCTTTTTGAACGCAGCGAACAATCCGACAGTTAAGGATGTTACAGTTTTGTCCGGAGAGGTTTCGTGTGTTGTGTCTAATTTAATTTTGCTACAGTTTCCGCACACGGGGAGACGCGAATGGCGAGCGGCTTCAGAGCCCTGCCTCTCCGGCGCAACGTGTTCGCTCCGGGCTCTGCTCGTTTCGGAAAATGTCCGGATTTTGTCCAGCAGCCGGGTAGATGGTCAAAATGAATGTGAATGAAAGATGATTGCGGCTTCTTTCCGTGCCGAGAATCCCTTGACACATGACCCAATTTCCTCCTCTCCCTTCATCCCCTATTGCTGGGGTCTCCAGCTCTAGCCGCCTGCAGAGCACGACAGCAGCGCTGCAGCTGGACTCGTTAAACCTATCCTCGCTGAAAGGAAACCATGGACAATTGTTAAAATTACTATAAAATGCAAATAATAGGCTTCATGTACGCCCATATATACCTTGCATATATACCAGAAATACAAAAGGGGGAGAAAAATGTTATTTACATCCCCACGTATAAGAGGAAACCTTACTGCCCCCGACAAAACAAGTGCTGTCTTGCAATAAATACAAAGAATGCAACTCTTTCGTGTAAAGGCTGTTACCATCTCAGAGTTTCTGAAATATTGAGACACTGGCATCTGTAACTTTTTGATTAAGCTAAGTTTGTGATAGCGTGTTGTCGCTACTGCTGATAGGAATTCCAAAAATAACAAGTCTCTAAGAGGTACATGGTATACAGAGAAGCAAAAACTGAAATAAAATGTTGTTTTGGCATAGTTTAGGCTATCAAATTTTAGAATGGTCTAATTAGAAAACTGGTATTTAATTTACTATTGGCTGTTCTTGTATACTTAATTTGTAAGGACGAGCATCTTACAGGATTTCCTGGTATTTCAAACGCGACTTTTCACTCACTGTGTAAGAACTACAAATACCATCAACCACCGACGAAACCCCGGATGTGAAGCGCGCACTACTCCCGTTTCTGACCAATGAGATGCTCCGTTGTTGCTGTGTTTGTGGAAGGTGTTCCTTCTGCTTCTCAGTGCGGGAATTTCGGAGTGTTGTGGTCGTCAGGAAGGAAAATAGGAAGAGCTCAGAGTCTTGGTTTATTCCGGATACTATAAGTTTTGGTACCTTGAGAGGTTAGCTATCTTCACTGTCCAGTTTTTTTGCACGATCACTGAGGTTTTATTTGGAAACAAAACAGGAGCACGGAAATTGACGAAGCAGTAAATACCGGTAGGCCGTATAAGTCGGTGAAGTTAGACTTCCCCGTAACGTTTTAATAACAAGTCCTAACATTGTGATGTGTTACAAAGCGCGTGAAGTTCCAGCAAAACTCGTAATTAAATTTGACTGCAGTTCATGTCCTGTGGAGTTACTATGTACGTTTTGGCTTTTCTCGTCGTGCTGTGTTTTCAATTTGTGCAGCTGACCCACAGGGAAGGTTCAGTCGCCGCATGTAAACACTCCCAGGGTAGCAGCTGACAGCCCGGGTTAAAGAACTAAGCGCGGCTCCTAAGGGTCGTCTTCAGCGGGTGTTGAGAGCTGTCTTGGACTCGTGGTTCTCATCATGTGTTTTTACTGTGTGTGTAACGCCAGATGCCCCCGAAAGGCAAGGTGGCGGGGAAGGGCAAGGCCCCGGCGAAGAGAAGAGTGGCCGAGCGGTTTCCCCCGGGGGAGGTGCTGGCCGACACGGCGAAGAAGCAGTGGAAGCTGGGCGGGCCCGTGGGCGAGGGGGGGTTCGGGGTGCTGTACCTGGGTGAGTCTACCCGAACTCTGGCTGGAGCGGGTTCTGCTGATGAGCTCCCTTTATCCACTCCGCAAATGGGTCAGCCCCGGCTGAAGGTCTTGGTATCGGTCCGGGTATTCTCGGGTCATCTTTCCAACAGAAGCTCATGTTTACAGTGCTCTGAAGATCCCTTTTTTTTCCTTTTTCATTAAATTGCAATTAAATTTCAATAAATCCTTCGCAGCTCTCCTTCTCTCTTGCGGGAAGGCTAATGCGTGATTTTATCTCTTTTAGGCTTGATTATTACAGTGCAGTTTTGGGTTCTTCACTTTCAGCTGGTTAGAACTGCTTGGGTCTTAAATAAACCTGCATTTCTAAAGTAAATGTAACCTGCACCGCCTTCTTTTGGGTGTCTGGGTTTGAATAGGAAGGGCCCTGTTTTGTTGCTCCAAGACTGGAGTGATCTTCTAACCCATATCAGATCTTACAAATCACTCAGCACTTTCAAATCTGGTCTTAAAACTCACTTTATAAACTGGTTTTATTGTCAGTTTACTGTATTTGTGTATTATTACCTCTGTTGTTCTATAGTAAAGTACTGTGAGATTCATCCTGTGATTTAAATCTAATTTCCATTATGTGCGATCTTAAATTGATGTTTTTAGCTGTGCATGTGTGAGGGGATATGTAAAAGTCTGTCACTGTTAATTGTAATTGAATTTTTTTATGACTGTGAAACAAACTTGGGTAACGTATCTGATTTTCTTTTTAGCTGATGAGAGTTCTAAAGCAGTTGGGAGTGATGCACCTTATGTCATTAAAGTGGTAAGATTTCTTTTTTTGAGAGACTTGAATTGTTGATTTTGAATAGTCCCTACTGAAAAATCCAAATTATATAGACTGCATTATTTTAGTGCGTGGGTGATTCTTGTGCAGTTCATGTAAATACCTGAAAAAGGGTGCCAATTATATTTCTAATACTATAGATTATAACTTTAAGGTATGTGTTCAAACGTGAAAACTACAGTTGTATACTGTGCTTATACAGGAGCCAAGTGACAACGGACCTCTTTTTTCCGAGCTGAAGTTCTACATGAGAGCTGCTAAACCAGAACTAAGTAAGCTTTCTATAAGTGTGAGGATTGTAACACTCTTGTCATTTAAATATATAAGCACGTAAAAACTTTTTTATTAAAAAGTTATTCTTCAACAACTTAAGGGACAAATACACACACTGCAAAATGCTTTTGGTGTTCTCTGTGGCCCAGGGGTTTGGATTATATAAATTAAAATTCTCATGTGCATCTCCCCAGACAATTAATCTTTATATTACTAAGTAAGATTCATATTTTATTCATTAAACTTTCATGTTGTTGGTAAATATTCGGCCCACTAGCAAGTTTGCTTGCAGTCACTCATAACTTTGCCTCAGTGGAATTGCATTATTATTACATAGCATACAAGAAAGTTGGATTTTTTCATTAAACACGTTTAATTGATTTCCCCATTCTTGATTTAATTTTCACTTCAGTCGGCAGAATCTGACTATACTGTATAGTTTTTCAATAAAGTATGATCAATTTTCTCCAATGCATTTCTAATCTGCTTTGGATGCTGTATGTGGTTTCTGCACAGTGAAAGGTTACATTCACGGGTTGACTGAGTGTGACCGACTGATTGGGTGTGAAGGTTTTAGACTGTTTTTTCCTGTTTAGTTCAGAGCTGGGTGAGGTCTCACAAGCTGAAATATTTAGGAGTCCCGGCGTACTGGGGATCTGGACTGCACACAAAGGGAGGGAAGAGGTGAATCTGCTTTTAATGTTTCACTGCGTAATTCAGCATTTCTTTGTCTTCAGCAGTGCATCTGGGAAAGCCTAGCAATTTAAACTGTATCATATCTTAGTGACTAATATGCCAAATGTTTAAAATAGTTTCACTTTTCAAACCATTATATTTCATTATTTTCTATTATGTGTGGAATAAAGCCCTTTTGTTTTAGAGGGCTGTTTAAAGTTTTGTAGAAATAAATGCTTCTTTTTCAAAGATAATTTTCTCAGCAGCTAAATATACCTAGTGCTGTCACTAGGAAGTGAAAATATTAAAAAATCAGAAATAACAAAAAACATTACTGTACTATTTGTTAGCTTTATAAGGACATTTTCTTTGATAAGCTCAACTGATTAGAATGCAATGTTCTCATTATTTCATCATTGTCCTGACAGTTTAATTCATCATCACAGCTTGTACTGTTAACCTTTTCTAAAATCCAAAGTGATATATATTTTTATAAATGTCTTCACTGTTTTAGATATAGGTTCATGGTTATGGACCGATTTGGTACAGACCTGCAAAAAATCTTTGAAGAAAATGGAAAGCAGTTTTCTCGAAAAACAGTCCTGCAGCTTGGACTGAGGCTTGTAAGTAGTTTGATTCAGCCTCATACTTCTGTGACTGTAGAGTAAACAAGATAATGTCATTTAATTGAAAGTGTTCATTTAACATGTAGTTCTGCAAATGGCTGCTGCAGCACAATGCTGTGATTTTTAAATGAACAGAATATCGCCAACATTGTGATTTCAGCTAACAATGGTGCTGTCATTCTAATTGTGCTAACGTTTTCCAGGTGAGAGCATAACCTCCTTTCACTTTAAATCTTGATTCAGAGCATAATCACTAACGTTGGGCTCATTTTTCTTGCCAGTTGAAACTGCTGATTATTATAACGTTGCTCTCATTAAATTATAAAAGCAGAAGCTCCAGTTCAGACATGTTCGATTTTAACTAGACGTTGTCCTCTATGGACCTGAAAGCTCCCTCTGAGCTGGAGCAGCGATGGAGGTCAGCTAAGGTCTGTGTTGATGTCCAAAAGTCCCACTTGATGTAATGCAGGGATGCCCTGGCAAAAGCTTAGGCTAATTATTTATCTGCTTCAATTCTAGAAGAGAAAAATTAACAATTTTTACCTATTGCAGTGATTTGAAATTTCTCTGAAAACAAATATTCAACCATAGCTATCTTTTGTAATTTCTGAAATTTCTCTGCCTCCTGACTTAATTTGCCATTGCTGTTTATCCTACAAATAGTTCAGCTCTGTCTACCAGTAGCTTGTCTTGCTGTGATGTTGAGAAAGTAGTCTTGGAGCTGCACCCTGCTACTGTTAACTTAGATCCCTGACCTACCTGGGTTTTCAAAGACTGAACACTCCTCTTTGCTCATTGATTAGATATGTCTTCTAAAATCCATGTTTTCTTTTAAGGGTTTAGCTAATTATGTATCAATACTATCTTTATATAAAATACTGGAAAAAGGACTGCTAATAGTAACAATTAGCTAGAGAAGTTTCAGTCTGGATTTGTTCAGATATGAGCATAGTAACTGCCTTATTAAAGATTAACATTGACCTTTAAATGAATTCTGGAAAAGGTTGGCCTATTATTTTGTTAGAAATGTTCTTTGCAGTTGATACATTTGCTCATACAAGCCTTTGAAATCATCTGAGACTTTATGTTGATCTTTCTGGTAAGGCTGGACTGGTTTCTTTCTGGTCTTCAAAATCTGGGTGCTCTGAGGTTTGCTGTTCCTTAGAGGACCATCCCTGGGCTCCTTTGGTTGGGCTACATGCCGCCTTTGAGGACAAATAGAAAATCTAAACTTGACATTTGTTGAGAGTTTTTGCAATTGGCTCTAAAGGAGGCTTGGCATAATATGACTCCATTAATGTCATTTTAGAAGGAAATGTTGATTTATTATTGTTTATACAGAACTGAGCCTTCCTTCAATTTAAATTCTGTTGTTTAAACTTCTAGATTCAAACCTGCATAACTTGAATGATGTAGACAAGTACATTTATAAATTCATGGCTTGATTTTTGAATGTCTTGGCTTGTTCAAAATGCATCAGCAAGGCTGCACGTGCCCACAAAGCATTCTCAATCTGTTAAAGCAGTTATAAAATCACTACATTGGCTATTTCTGAGTCATGAATCATTGAATTGACTTTAAAAATGGCTATATTAACATGCAGAGGTCTTTGAGGTAAAAGTCCTTAATATCTTCAAGAGCTCTGAATTTCATGTTACTCTCAGATCTGAGCAATTTGA
The DNA here is from genome assembly GCF_040954835.1 of Lepisosteus oculatus. Classification (NCBI taxonomy): domain Eukaryota; kingdom Metazoa; phylum Chordata; class Actinopteri; order Semionotiformes; family Lepisosteidae; genus Lepisosteus; species Lepisosteus oculatus. The sequence goes on from NC_090703.1 coordinate 1,354,873, forward strand.
CTCTCTGGTTGTACTGGAGAAGACCATAAAACAATAAGCTTATTGCTGTTGTGCTCTCCATCTACTAAATTCTGTTCCACTTGATGTTGGCTGAAATATACTGAAACTCTTGAGTTCTTTGAAGTCCAAGTGAAAAACCTTTTTTTTTTATTGGTTTTCATTAGTAGCTAAGCAGCAGTGTTGTTTTTTTGTATGTATAGTATGTGCATTTTGTATTTGTTTAACTCTGTGCAGTCCTCTTTTTCAGAGCGTTGTATAAAAATAGGTTTGACACCTGACCTCCCATGGTGCTGTGGTGTTTGAAGCACTTGTCTTCTCTTGCTAGCTCGACATCCTGGAGTACATCCATGAGCACGAGTATGTGCATGCAGATATCAAGGCCTCGAACCTTCTTCTTAGCTACAAACACCCCAATCAGGTCAGTGTCCTCGTGTCATGTTTTTATTTTAGGATTTCTAACAGAAAGAAAATGATGGTACAGTATTTAACATTGTTTTTTTCAACTTGTTAATACCAATATTACGATGTATATGAAATGATTGATGCAGTTTGCTTAAATTAAATTTTAAGACCCTTTCACATTAATTTATTTAGTCTGTGTGCTTGTGTAAAGTGAAGATTGGTAATAAGGATGCATAACAGAATGCTGTGTTATTGCTTTTTATACATTATTTCTGTTTAAGTTGTAAGAAATAGAGGTCTACCTATGTTTGTATGCTGTGCATGTGATACCTTGAAAAAATAGATGAAATAACTACAAAGCCTGTTCAAAGCACATTAGATGAGCAAATATTTAATTTGGAGATTAATAATGCAACAGTGGTATATTATTAAACTGCTATTTTTATAATTAAAATTTAGACTGAGACCTCTTGGGATTGTTGGATTTAGTTGTTCGCCTTTTCCTTAGTTATTGAAATGTGAATGACTTTCAAGCTGTTCTTTCCTTGCTTAAATGTTCAGGGCTATAGATGCAGCATGTTTGGCTAATTTAGTTTATATAAGCTGTGTACTGTTGATTTGGCTTCAAATGTATTCAAACCCTTGGTACAAACTGAACTTGATGTAACTGAAAATAGGTTTAACAAACAAATTCAGTTGTGTTCAAAATTATTCACACCTCAGCAGTCATTGTGTTATTGTTACTCCCTTGTGTTTAAGAAGAATGTAGAAAAGGTGCTGGACCGTGGGGCTAATGTTTTTATTCTCCTTTAAGCATTTGGCAGTAGATGTGGAAGAATGTTTCAGGTCATTATAATGTAATTTCTGTTTGTGATCAACCGAACGAACCAGGTTTTTGGATAAAATACCGTGATGTACCTCGTAATCCACCCTTTGCTCAACTTGTTATAACTAGCAGCTTCCTTGCCAGTAATGGGTTTAGTGCACTGCTGTTAAATTCCTTTCTGACCAGCTGAAGTAGGATATTTTCCAGAAATGTCCTGAAACTATTTTTTTTTATCATTGAAAGCTTATCTACAACATAAAACCTTTTCATTTATGTTTTGTGCACTGCAGTTCAATCTGCATCTAAAACTTGTATAGATTAATATAGGTTTATTGCATAATATTTCTCATTGTATATAACTATGGATATGGATACAAATATTTATCTAATTTATATATTTATATATTTGCAAACTCAGGTTTACTTAGTAGATTATGGACTGGCCTATAGGTATTGTCCAGAGGGGAACATAAAAGACTATAAAGAAGATCCAAAGAGGTGTCATGATGGGACCATTGAGTTCACCAGCATTGATGCACACAGAGGAGCAGGTACGTTAGTATTCAAAATGAGATGAAAATATTATTCCCTCTATATGAAGATAGCGTTACTTACATACATTATGTTCTACCCATCTAAATAATTAGATTTTTTTACAATTGTCTTCAGTTTAATGCGGAAAGAAGGTAGTTGACTCATCTGAAAATGACAAATGCTGAACTTATTGAATATGTTGTTTTTCAGTGTTTCAACTTTCCAAATACTTTTATGGAAATGAAAGCCTCACAACCACAAGATTGTAATAGTCAAAGTGCAGCAGTTTTTTTTAAATCAAACTTTATTAATGTTCCCAATTACTGTTGTTGGCAATATTGTAAAAACCTGTGCATATTATCAAGATTTTTTTGTTGGATCTTTTGAAACATTATTGCATTTCTTCTGTCTTTCCAATTCCTTTCCAGCTCCCTCTAGGAGAGGAGACATTGAGATCCTGGCGTACTGTATGATACAGTGGTTGTGTGGCCGCTTGCCTTGGGAGGATAATCTGCAAGACCCCAACTACGTTCGAGACGCAAAACTCAGGTAATGGTTTAATTTCACTGCAGTCTGAATTTATTATGCAAAAGCTGCAAAAAGCTGACATGCTGAATGTTTGATTTCCAGATGTTTGTTTTTTAAGAAAATTAATTCAATCAACTCATTCCAGGTGCAGAGAGAACATTTCAGATTTTATTTCAAACTGTTTTTCAACCAAGGAAAAGCCAGGTAAGTGCAGATATTTGTGTGCATATGTGGTGCAAAGTAAATTGTGAAATACTCTGTAATATCTTTCATTTTCCAGAAATTTGTTAAATAGGAAAAAAAAATGCCTATTGAATCTATTGAAACAGAAACTGAATCACAGCTGCGGGGCTCCACAGTGAGAGTTTAACCACTGCCCAGTGTAACAATTAAAAAAATATTTCAAATTATGTTTATGGTTTCCTGAAAAAAATGTTTTGGAAGAAAGCTGAAGCACAGAGATTATTTTATTAGAAACATTTACTGTCCTAGTTTAGCTGTCTTCTTAAATATGTATTTAGAAATCTGCTCCATAAGTTCCCTTCTTAATTCCTTTTTTAATTTAATTAAGAACTCTCACATTTAACTCGAGATACGTAACTGTGTGAGTTTAGTAACATGTAAGCCAGTGATTACTATGACTAGCATTTATAATTAGTTTTGTGTATGAAACGTTTGCTTTAATTTTAAATTTAAAAACTACTAATGGTTGCAATTAATATTTCAATGTCAAGGTATTTACATTCAGATATGAAAAACCTGACTAATCCTGATCCTTAAAATGTCCTTAACTGCCCAGTGATGCGGCTGTGGTGCTTTCTGTCGCTAACTAAAGCCCTCTCATGCTCTTCATTCGATAATACTAAACAGGGCATGTTTGTCTCTTTACCATCAGAGTGGTAATTGAATTGAAACACTTCCTAATATGAAACATAAGTGACGTGAAGAGCTCTTTCTTCATGCTGTGAGCAGCAACCTGTTGATTCTCCGATGATGAGAGCTCATTTACAGCATGCTAATTTTCACGAAACTTCACAGAATCTAAACAACTGTTTTGAGCAGGCTTGGCCATACGTAAGAGAATCATAATAGACATGGTCAGAAGTTTTAAAAAGTAGAATGTGCTCTTTCTGTCATTCCAGTTTAATAGAGTAATTTAGTATATCCTTCCGCAGAGGGGCAGTCAAATATTAAATTTCATATCATGGTTTAACATCAACATGAGGAGAAAGAATGTCCAAAATATAATGTATTTAAAGGATATTGAGCTAGAAAGGGACTACAGGTTTAATGTATGAATACAAATAGCAAACAGCTAAATCCATCAAACTTCCATTTACAGTTTTTTGTACTTGGGATTAAGGTAAAGGGGCATCACTGTAGTTTTTGAGCTGTCACAGCATGGGAAAGTAATGGATTGTTTTTCTTTAGGCTATTGTCATGTGTATACACTGGACATCCGGCAGTGTTATTACTGCTTTCAGTAATAATTTTGTTTGGTGAGTCTATTTTAGTACTGTAATGGTAAACAAAAATATAAAATTAATGAAGCATAAGGAAGAATTTAGATAGAGCTGTGATAAGGACTGTTTCTATTCCTGTTTAACCTTACTTTTATGTTTGTCAGTTTCTTTGAAATGCCTTAGGAACAAATGAAAACTTGATTGCATTTTCTTTCACTCCTTAAAAGCTTGGACTGTGTGGCGAAGACAGCTTTAATCAGCTTGATTTGTTCGTGCGTGAATATAGGATTTTGTTTTCAGCATTTTGGATGAGTGGGAATGTTTTTTGACATTTTTCCCTTTCTAATTAAAATTTCAGATGAAATGATAAAGTTCATGGAAGAAGTGAAGTCCTTGGGATACACTGACAGACCACCCTACCAGAAATTGCGTGTCATACTTCAGGCGGGTCTGAAATCCATAGGCTCTAGCGATGATGACAAACTGGACTTCTCCGTATCTGCCAATGGTCCGGCTTCATCCCTGGGCAAGGTTAGAAATATATTTTCAGAAAAGGTGAACTTTTCTGGAAGTTCTGGAATATGTTGGAATATTCTTTAAGTCACTTTTATGCACAGAACATCAGCAGTGCATGGAACAGATACTGCCATTTCTGCCTCTATAACATCGTGGTATCTTTCAAATATGTTTGGAGTTGCAATAGAATTATTGTGTAGCACAGCAGTGTGCTTTAATTCTTTCTATAGCCTATTTTTGTCTTAAGAGTGTTTAATTTCTCATTTTTTATCAGTTTTTTTATTGCTATGGCACATTTTAGGACAGTGGGCAAAATTTCAGTCTTAAATTCAGTCTCTTTAATGTGTGGCCAATTTACAGGGTCATGAAAAGTGTCATCTTCAGGTGCTCAATTCAGCACGAGACCAGGATTAAATCCAATCTTTGATGCACTCGTCAATTCCAAAAGGTCCTGGAACTGACATTTGCAGCTGGTGGGTTGATCTTGTCTTGGTCTGGGAAAGAATTGTCCAGTTCTAAATTCAATAGTTAAAATAACTCTTGGGGCAGATGTGCAGTGACCACTGTACCCTCTTAACACACCAACATACATGGCGTGAGATGGAGGACCTCGAGCTATTAAATTTGATCCCACGCAGCAGTGTTTGTCACATTGTTCTTGTGCATGCTTTTTGTGTGTATTGCATAATTAATCCTCAGACCAAGCGTATGGTTTACAAAGTGGAGGTGTTTCATTTGAATTTACCCCAAGGACATTTTAGGTCTATGTGGAAAGATCTTCTCCATTCTCTTGTGAGATTACACTCCACATCCTTCAGGGGTCATTTTAATAGGATTTGCAGAACAGTTTTCTATTTTTAGAAAACTATACATTAAAGAAATAAGATAATCTGATGAAATTCATTAAGATGGATACTGTAAGTATTTTTTATCCATGTTGTGTTGTTCAGATTATTGTAAATATTTGGTTTTAAAGTTATTTTATTTTTTTATTAGTTCCATTTATTTTGGTTCTGTTATAATTATTGTAAATTGATTTATTACAATTTTTTTAATTAACGTTTAATTTTAATTTATTTTATTTTAATTCTATTTTATTTTTATTTTTTATAGTTAACTATCACATTAAAAAAGATAAGAAAGGTAGGAGACTGCAGACTTCTTGAAAGAAAAACCAGAAATGAAAAATCAAACACATTTTACAGCTATGTCATGTTTAGAAATACAAGCTATAGGGTAGTTCCAGTCTAGTTCCAGATGCAGTAGTTCTGTGGTTTTCATCTGTAAATTTTGTTAGGCACGTAGCTTCAGCATCCAGTCACTGAATGAAAGTCTCTAGAAATCCCTTCATTAAAGCCAATGAAGGAACAGTAAGCAGTTCGGTATACTATGGGTGTTATTTCACAGGACTGTTTGCACAGTACATCCATTGCGTTACAAAGTGCATGGCAATGTGTTAAGTTCTGGAAATTAGTTTGAAGAGGAATTAATTATGAAGTGACCATGGCTTTATAAGCACTGTATGTTCTTTTCGTGTTGCTGATAAAACACTAGAGACACTCAGGAACCTGTCTGAATTAAAATTCGTTACATTATGTACTACAGCAGAGGGTGAGAATTTCAGTGCCAGGATGAAAATCTGAGACTTTGCCACAGATTCTGAGATTTTGTCTCTGAGCCACTCATTGTTTGAATTTGAATTGTGATGTGCTAGCCTGCAAAGCATATACATTTATTAGGTGACAGTTCTTTTCTTTTCTATCACTGTCTGTTGTACTCTTCAAGCATGCCAAGTAATCTGTCATCCAGAAAAAATGAGATATTTATAACAATTGACATTTTACAAGGGGTGGCCAACAATCTTCCTGGAGGGCCACAAATCAGTAGACTTTGCAGGTCACCTTTAAAAATCGTCATTTTGTAAAGGCATGAAATAGTTTTGTCATGGCAATTGAAGTGGGTGATTTGTTCAGCTAGGTACCTGAGCGATCATCTGAAATTAAAACACCAGCACCCGTTGGCCCTCCAGGATCACAGCTGGCCTTTCTTGTCGTAACTGGAGTTATTAAAACCGTATGTTTCTAAGCCTTTGCATGTTGATTTGAGTTTGAGCAGCAGGGACCAGAGGGCCCCTCTTGTTTAACCCACTGCAGATCCTGTGAAGCAGTCTGTCAGATATGTGCGTTTTCCTCCTGTTCCTCCTTATCCTCCGTTTGTTCCATAAGAGTATGTGCTATATAGTGATCAAATACATTAGATTCCTATAATGTTATAAGGTAAATTACATTGAGAGAGAGAACAACAGTTTTTCCAGTGCATTACATGGCTTATGCGTGTGTATGAGAAAATTTCAGGTTTTTCATATGTGAAGGATATGGTCCCTCTCTTTATTAATAGCTAGCTGAGGTAACTTTTTGAAATATGTGTTCATTATGAATGTTCCCCCTAAAGATAAAAAAGGATGAAACTTTTAATTCTATTAATGTAGCATTATCAAGTAAATGCAGCAAACATATGTCTTGATAAGTGAGCTGTAATTCTACGTAACTCGTATTTAAATTCCTTTTAAGAAAAAGGCATTTCCTATCAATCTTTGCAAAAGTTAGTGTCAAGAAAAACAGAAGAGTAATGGCTTCCTTTAATAAACCACTGATAACGAAGGCTTTGTGTAGGTTGTTCCACCTTAATTTTCAGACGGGGTCTGAAGTGTCTGTGTTTATTCCGTGTTAATGTATCACAAATTTGCTGACATGGTAACCTTGGAGTCTGAGCTGGCTGATAATCACTCTGCTGTGCTGCGGCAGGCAGGATGGACATAATGCACTTCTTCAGTGCAGTTTGCATATGGAAGTTTCCACCAGGGAGCTGGCCTGTGCCAGCTGAGGGTTACCTGCCCACTGCAGTTATTGTATGTAATTATCGAGCCAATCTGTTCAGCTCAGCAGGGTCTAGATGGTAATCATGAGGCAGCAATTGGCAAAATGGAAAAAAAGTACTGTGATAGTTCAAGTCAGGAAAAAAGTGTTCATTATTGCAATCTCTTAGCGAGAGACAGGACTTGATTGCTGTCTTTAAGTGCATCTTCGTTGTCACCTGAGTTAAGATATTTTCAAGCTCAAAATAAATTTCCGTTTTGCTGTGGTTTTCTAGTATCTTCAGAAGCAAAAAGGTGTTTGGAGTACATTGCTTTTCTATCAGTATACAGTAATCACTAAATCATTAGCCTGATTTGTTTCTCTTATTTTACAGAATGTTTGTTGTGCTTAGAAAAAAATGGATTAGGCTATTTAGGATTATAGTGCTCTACTAAAAAGCCTGAATGAAGCTACTGTATGTGGTAGTTTATAGTAGAACAGATGTGTTGGATTACCTTTCTCTCAAGGTTAGTTTTTTCCCTAGTTATTTTTATTATTTAATTTGCAAGATTTATGTTGTAAAATGGATACTTACCATTTTAAAATGGATGTCAAAATGATGGTACTCATTTGATGTAAATTTGGAAGTGCCAAAACCAGTATCGCCCAGATCTTTTGATACATTTCATAGCAGTGGTGAAAAGTCCTAGATAATTCTGTCAGCATTTTAGGAGTAGATTTTTAATGGCTGGTAGGATACTATGCATTGTACATGAATGACATAGTTAGAAATTGTTTACTTGCTCCCTAACACTTGATTTTCCTCATTTTAAAAAAACATGATATATATAGTAAGTTTCAGTATAATCTGTCTCAGCAGGCAGGTTCAATGTCTTCTCTGAGACATTAGGGCTTTATTTCATTTTTCAAAACACCATGATTAACTCTGCATGGTGAAAACAGGCTTTATGAATGTGGCCTGGACGAGTTAATGAACAGGAAAAGAGGACTGAATTAAAATGGTCAATTATACTTTACGGTGATTGAACAGGAAGGATGTGCAGCAATTGTGTGATTATTCCTCTTTGGAGAAGAAAATTAAATCAAAGGTGACAGTGCAAATGTAAAACAAATATCGCCTATAAGAAGAACAAGCTTTTAAAATGTATTGATCTGCCATTTTCTGAGGGTTACAGGAAAGGTAAAAGCCCTTAAAGAAATGTTTAAAGTAAAAGGGCTTCTCTCCTTTGAAAGTTAATTTCAGGTTAGAATTTCAGTTGCACAGAGTGCATCAGAGTATCCTGCAGAATTATTTCTGTCATTTTTTCTTGTTCCTGGTAAGGATCTTCCTTACGGTGATGTTCAGGAGAAACTGTTCAATACATTTTCCCACTGAATTCTGACTGTGCTGACTTTTGAACTCCGAATGTCTGCTGCTGCTGCTGCTGCTTCTCTGTCGCCTCTCGCGGAGGCAGCAGCCGCTTGCTGCTGTTCTGAATGCGATGTTCCTGTGCCTGTAGAAGCCCACCAAGAGAAAGAGTGCGCAGGAGCGAGAGGCATCTGTGGAAGAGGCAGCAAGTGTTCCAGCAAGGAAGAAAGCAAAATCCCCCACGAAAAAAGGTGGCGTTTTCTTATAAATCTGTTTTTTTTTTACTGGAAACTAAAACTCGGTCCATTACAAAATAAAAACGTAATTGCATTTCAGAGTGGGGGTGTTTGGAATGAGTTTTCATTTTTTCCCCCAATGTTTTTTTTTTCTTCATTTTTTCAGATGGAAGTATGTTGAAACGAAAGCCGTCTCCCAGAAAGAAGCTTGTGGAGATGGGCACTCAGACCTCCCCAAGTATTGAAAGAGGAAGAGGAAGAGGGCGGCCGAAGAAGAATGCCTGAGACCAGCTTTTCTGTAGTTTTGACATATGTTTTAGAGTAATGCACTTGTCTCGAATGTCTTTGTTTTAAACTTTGCTCTGTCCCTTGGAAAATAGTTTTCAAATTTGGGGATACTTTATACGTTGATAATTTTTTTTTTAATGTGCAGCATTCTAAATTTCTTAATAAATAACTTCAGAAAAGGCTTCAGAATCTTTTTGCAGTCTAGTGCCGCAAAATTCAAAATAAAATAGTAAACCTAGCCCGAGAGGGAGTGCTGGGCTTGTGGGTGTAAGATCCTAAACTGTTAGCAAGCAGCCCTTTTTCACTTTGGTGCTTCACCATATTCCTACCTTTTTGTTTTGCATGAAAGCAGTCATGAATTCATATTTCTCATTTCTCAGAGATGCAAGACAGCCCTTTGATACCAGTGCTGAAGCAGGCAATTGTGGCAGGCTGTAGAGAACACATACTGCACAGGGTCTGTTTGTGGCTTGTTGCAACTTTCCACTATTTGATCAAAAGTATAGAATGGAGTGTTTGCTGTTTACTTTTATTGTTATTCACATGGTTTCCACCTGGATCTTCACCCAGATACTGTGGGTTTCCTCTTGCTTCCTTTTCAAATGAGTATCAGAACATCATTAAAATAAAATGGAAATGCAGAGATACTCACAAAGGAATTCAGTCTACATTCTAGAGCTGTAATTTTATGCATTGGCCTTTCTAATTCTAATACAGTGGACCTGATAACTTAGTATCTGAGAATTTTAGATTCCACTCTTTGTTTTTTGTTGTCAGGAACACAGTAAATCTCAACAGTTTACAGAAATCTGAGTGATCCAGATTCAGCTCGGCAAATTCCAGTTTGTCACTTTTGTGTGTTTGACACAGCAATGAACTGCCCTGAAAGCTTGTGTCAAAAATTCTGTTTCTATATTACATCTAGAGGAAAGAAAAAATTAAAACTGACATTCAGAGCTGAAATTAACTGACATAATTTGTGAAAGCATTACAGATTATAGCGGTTTGTCAGATTTCCACAGATAAATGTGACGCTGGTATATCAAGGTTCATAACCACAAAAATAGTTATTAATCTAATGAGACTGGTGACCTGCAGCTCTTTTTACTGTTAATTATATATGAAATAGATGTACAGATGTAGGTTGCTAAGGGTTATGTATTATAATAGATCCTAGCTTAAACTTTTCCTGCACTACTTTTAAATTAATAGATTTAAAATATTTGTTATTTTGATTCTGTGCACTTAAAGAAGTGAAGGACTATCTTAGCATTTTGTCTTTGTTCTCAGCAGTTCACGGTAGTGTCCTTTGTGGAAAGACATGCCTTTTAGTATTTAACAGTTACAGCTCAAGAGAAGTTTGTACTTTTTGTATTTAAGCTAAGATCTAGTCCTGCAGGAGCCCACAAGGGATAGTGAAAAAGAAGATGGCACATTTACTCCACCACTTGTGCCCAGCAGGTGGCAGTAGTGCCTAATGATTGCTGTAGGGGTATGACACACAAGTGCCACCTGTTTCTTCTCCCGTTTTCACATGTGAAAAGTGTCTGTCGCTCGAGCAGTATTTTTCACATACCTTTTATTTAAATTAAGAGCCGTTAGGAAATTTAATTCAATTGACACACAACAAAGTACTTCTGACGCCCAAAGTTCTGTTTGTAGGAGTTTCCTTATGATGCAGAATTCTTCAATTCTCTAACTTCACTTCATCCAAAAAAGGTTAGTATTTTTGAAATTTGTTGATTGAAATTCTAAATGAAATCACACAAAACTGGTGACAGTCAGGTCTAGGTTTTGTCTAGATGCACTGCCCTGGAACTTTCTGCAGTCTTTGTTGTTTCTTTAAAAGCAGGGAGTTGCAGGCGTTTGCTCAGTAAGGTGAACATACACTCTGGGAAATAGGACTTTTTTTTTAATACAAAAGGTATTGAACAGCGCTTTCTAAGTAGGAGTAAGGAGTATTATTTAATTTAAAAAAACAGTTTTATGTACAACATTAAAAAAAAGTCTGTTGGGTTCAATTAGAAAAAATAGCATGTTTTTGCAATGCGTTGAAAAATATTTGTATATAAAATATACCGATACTAATAAGGATATCGCAGTCTTGCTGGAGTATTATAAATACAATTTTATCTGGAGAAAATATAGAGGTAAAGAGTAGTATTAATTGAACATTTATTAAACCTTTAACCCGACGATCTCTTTTTCTGGCAGTAGGCTTTTAAAAGGACAGGAATTCATTTGAAGTTTAATTTGGGATTTTTTGTTCTTGCAGTTTTTTCTTGTAACAAGTTCAAAACCTGTGAATGAGTACTTCAGATAGAAATAGGACATTCTGTAAGTAACAGAATGTTGTGACTGTTACTGCAATGGTTTTCTAGCTCCTGACGCTTGACTAATAGCTTGCGAATTTCAGTAAAGCAGGTATAAATATCTCAATTAATCAAGCCTTATTTAATGGAACAAGCAGTGCTGCTTACTTTTTTAATGCTATATTACCATGTAGTACTTTGGAGCAGATTAAGCAAATTCATAGCTGGGGAGGGGTCAAATCCTTCTTGAAAGGGTGGGAGAAACAATTGCTACAGTATCTTCACATTATATTGGCTAATCTAGTGATGTGATCATTTGGGACAAAACTGTGGGATTAATTTTATGTACAATCGTTGCATAGGCTGGGGTGCCTGTAGTTTTGTGTATATTTTTATTCAAGGAGTAAAAAGTAAGCATCCCCTCCTTTTCGGATTTTTTGCATGTACAGTATAAGCTGCAGAAATGTCACTGAATATTCAGAAACAAGACAAGTGCCTTTATTCAAAAGTGAACTCTGGCATTCGGAACCCAAAGATTTAAATCTCATCTTCTTTGTTTTACCCTGCATACCCGACAGTGGGAGTCAGGGATGAATGTTACAAATGCTCTAGTAGTGAGAGTTTCTATATATTTAATTTTTTTATTTTGTCTTTTGCGATTGAAGAAAGTTTTAGTACCTGCTATTTTCAATAGTCTTTCTCTGAGAATTTGAAGGGAATAGAGGTAACATAAATTTCTCTGTTATTGCATGTACTTATTTATTTCCCCAAACCCGTTTTAGAAAAGAAAAAAGGCATTTTTTTCTGTTCAGTTATGGTGCATTTGTGATTCTAGTTGTGTGTAAATATTAGAAAACAGCGGGTTCTCACATTCCAAGAATTGCTTGAGCGGTGGGGCTAAGACAAGCGTTCTTATCGGTATTGTATTCACACTACAGAGTTCTCCTGCTGTTTCTAATCTGTGTATGCTGCTGTGAACAAAACTGGACAGGCATTTATTGTCACAGCAGGGAGATGCTTGACAAGGGAATGTTAAACACTCCACTACCTGCAATTTCAAAGAAGATACTAGACATGATAAAATGTAGATACACATTTAATTTTTGGTCTAGGTGAAAGACTAAAAATGCAGTGAAATAAACTCGTTTTTAGTTTTGTCTGGGCATGGGCTTTTTGGTAGTGTACCATGCTCTGCCCCCTTACAAAGCAACAGACTCATGTTCCACACGTCCTCCAGGCATAGACCACTTTGGGCTGGAGCTGCCACACCAAGTCTGGAGGCCGAAATGAAAGAATTTAATTCGATTTACCCTTGGCAGCATCGAATGGATTTACTGGTCATCAAAAAGACATGTTTATCATTCTTAAGCTGAGGATGTGCTCAGACTCCTTTACTTTGAGCTGTCCAGGCTAACATTTTAAATTCATTCATGCCGCTCATTTCAAATGAAGGATTTCTCTGTCCGGACAAGTAAAGACCAAAAAACATTGGTGAAACAACCATCAGTGACACTGCGGAGGCATCCGAAGGGCTCGTCCTAATTAATTTGACATCATCAGGCACATCCGATGTGCAAACTGCGATGTTTAAGGAAGTGTTGGTAGTTCTAATGAACATTACAGATCACGATGTGAAAGGCTAAGATTATATTTTACAGTGTAAAGAATTGTTTTTGAATAAATGCTTATTTCACTCACAACCAGAGGACACAAGTAGCACCTAATGGGAGTTGCATCTGGAACTTGGGAACAGGAGGGATGTCTTTTCGCAAAGGGTTGTGGGAGCCTATAGCAAACTCTGCAGCCATACTGAAGTGGATACTGCAGCTTCTTTCAAGAAACAACTTTGTAAGATACTCAAGATTGGATCAATTAGCTACAAACAAACACAAGCTTGTTGGGCTAAATGACCTTCTCTTGTTTGTAAACTCGTATAGTCTTACAATTTTAAAACAGACTTGTGCATATAAATATAGAAACAACTATACAGTATATTGTCTACTAACAGGTCAGAGTTCCTTAGTTATTATTTTATGTAAAATGCTTGTTTTTGAAGTATATAACTGTTTATTGAGTTTCAAACTGTAACCCATACAAATTAATATGACAGTGTTCAATTTGGAATCTTTAAACATTGACTCTACAATTAGTTTTTAATTAAATCCACTTAGGCAGCTTTCTAGATTTGAAGTAGAACAATTGAGAAGATGGCAAAAATTGTAGGCTATGTGATGTACTGTATGTACTGTACTGTATGTAAAAGGAGTTTTAATATATAGCTGTGTTAATAAGATGGGCCAAATAACTTTTATAACCTATAAACTGGCATATATATATATATATCCTGTGTTACATGTTTCTAAGCTTCAGTATGGTATTTTTGAACTGTCAACTCTGTCGGTTGTTCTGGACTGGCGACAACAGACAAGGCTCTGCTGTAGCTCAAGGCAGAATGCCATTTGAGAGTTCTAGTCCTATAGTAACATTGTCTTCTGAAAAGCTGAGGGCATTGCCCTGTATACAAGCTACAAACAAGACTGCAGTGTAGTGGTTTAGGTTAGTGTGCATGCAGAATGTCTGCAGTGTTCACACGTGTGGGTCCAGTGAGATTTTCTTACACTGGGGTCTGCTTGCAGTTCTCTGCAGTGCTGGGAGATGCTCTGTGTAATTTCTGGGTTTATATTGCTCTTTCCACTTGAAAGGATTTCGAGCACCTTCCACGCCTTCACGTATATCCACTGTTGAAGGGCAGCACCCACCTGGGTGACGCGCAACAGCTCCAGAGCACAGCAGATCAGGTGGGGAACAGCAGAAACTTCTTTGCCAGCAAATCAGCAGGAGCTTGAGGGTGGAAAATTTATACTACAGCGGAATAAAGCCTGGAAACCAGAACTCACGCCCTGATGTTCAAAAAATGTCATGTGATCTTTAATGACCAAGTAGTCAGGTTTACATCTTCTACAGCCTGGTCACCCTACAGGGGGCATCACTTTAGAAACTGTGCTGCAGAGGGACGAGCACCACTTACACCAGCAACCGGCCTCTGCTTAGAGGCCTCCTATCCCACTGCTAACTACTGGGTAGGATGAATGGCCTGTCTGTCTCATTTGTAGCTGTATGTCTAGTTTGTTCTGTACCGGTAACATCACCCCTTTCCTTACACACCATAATACAGACATTTCAACTTACTTTGATTTTCTGAATTTCGCTTTGATTGTTTCTATGCTACCAGCATATTGCACATCTGTATTTGCATATAAAAAGAGCTTGGCTGGTACCATTCATATCAAATAGCTTTTGAGGATATGCGGCATGTGTGCCAGCTAGCTTCTTTGGGCTTGATGGGTACCTAACTGAAGTTTATGACATTGGGTTCTTCATCTCATATAGTCAAAAGTGAGTGCCAATATCTAGAGAAGTCTGTTTTTAAACCTGTTATTAAGTTCTTCTTTAGGCAGGCTGTAGCAATTAAGTGTCTGATAATGCAATAAACCAATGTTATGACAGAATCTTTAAAAATGCATGACTGACACCATTAGTTTTATATATTTAATTCAAGCCTTACATTACAAGTACTTGATTCGTCCCACTTTCTTTTGAAACCAAGCTACACATTTGATGTGTCTGATACAAACTGTAATTAAATAAGCATTTGCTGATTCTTGCTCTGTAAAGTTAATCTCAAGGGTCCGATACTACATGAAAATTCAGTTCTGTGACTTTAGTTTCGACAGCCTGTTTGGAAAACATGTGCTTGAGTTCCCCGCAGTGCGCATGTGATTTGAGATTTAATGCTATGATACACAAATACCCCATTTTGCTTTTGTTGTCGCACCCATTGAGTTAATAAATCAGTTGCCACAAAGTATCTTATCATAGCTCAAACAAATACACTTTTCTTTGAACAATTCAGTTGACTTTTTTTGGCTGTAAGCTTAATAATTGACATGAACTGAACCTTATACTCTCCCTGCTCTTATCAGAGCATCTTTTGCTCTAATTGATTTAGACAATGATTTCTCAAGCTCCTACACCAATTTTCCCCAAAAAGGGATACATCTGCTATTCATTAGTGTAATTAGATGTTACAGTACTTGCGATATCATAATGTATATATGTATTTTATTGTTTAACAAGCCTTTCCGAGCCGTTTGGCCCGTAAGGCCTGTTTACATACAGTACTGCCCTGGTTCATGTTCTGCAGGTGATTCTGAAGTTTACTGCATTGCTTTTGTCAGTGTCTTTGAGAATTTTGAATGCTTGAATAAGGTCCCCCTGTAGTATAAAAAATATGCTGAAGAATCAACTCTTTAATAGAATTATGAGACTTTGTGACCTAGGATGGGATTTCATCTTGTTGATGTTATTGATAAATATCATTGCTAATTCTTTGATAGAATTTCTCCTCATTAAAATTATCAGCATTATTATTATATTATCTTTAAAATAATGAATACCGTGTCTTAGAAAGATTCAGTCCCTTGGAGCTCCTTTTCCTTATTCTGTGGCATCAGGTATTTTGCTTCCACTGTAGCTCTCCTTCAGCTGGGACTGTAATTAGCTTCAGTTCTAGCTCGAATTTCACTGTACTATTTCATTAACACAAGACCAAACAAAGCAGAAGAAGCTCCTCATGGTCTCTCACCATGGTCTAAAAGGCCTAACTCTTCTGACCAGATTGGGTAGTTGAGGAATGGGAGTGGAAAGTGCAGTCTTCCATCTGTCAAAGAGGGACCAAATAATAGGATTTTCTGTCTTGGAATTGAAGATAATTATGGTCTCTATTCCGCTTCTAACCGTATGATATTAACCCTGTGCTCTGAAGCCACAGCAGGGCAGGGCAAGGACAGATGGTGCTCTGTTTTGATATCCAATCATGGATAAGGTCAAGTTGAAGTTCAAGTCTAAAGGACTGTTCCTTCTAGACTGAAAAAATATGGAAATACTTCAAGGAAAAATCTTTTTCAACTTGTTTGAAAAATCCCCAAAGTAATGCAGACAATATGTGTATGTGTACTGCTGTGGATTGTATATATATATGAGAACAAACTGAGTTTTTAGATTGTGGGCAATATTCAGGGGTTCTGCAGCAGAAAGTATGATCCACTATTGTTCAATACGGAGCAGAGGAAAAGACCATTTGACTTTGTGTTTGGGAGTTTAACTGTTCTCTAGTCAATGGAAATACTATCAGCAGTCTACACTGAATTATTCAGTATTCTACAAAATAATTGAAATAGTCTGGGTGGCATAGATGAAATTGGTATGAGAGTGATCACTTTGAAAGGAAAGTAAGGTATCTTCCACAGAATCCTGTAAGGTGTTTTCTGCTGACTGTGAGCAGAAACAGTGAGGCAGGATATTCCAGCAACTTAATTACTGTTACTGCTCTTCTTCTGCTTTTACTGGAGCTTTGCGCTATTCCCCAGCTGCAGATTTTGGAGGTGACACCTCTACTATACAGCTCCTGTATGAAGTGATGCTCACCTGCCCTCCCCGCCTCAGTGACGCACCCCTGGTTACTGTGCCCTTGGAAACAGGGAGCTTCTGATTTGGAAAGTGGTCTTCTAAGCCAAGAACACCTCCTGTATCCATTGTAGTTCAGACCTGCAGGAAACAGTGCATTGAAACATGACAAAGAAATCTGGGTGTGCAATGGTAATAGAATCACAACACTGATTTTATGACCCTCGTCACTTCTTCAAAGCAACCATTTTCTTTCAAACACAGGAAGAAGTGGTGCAGAGTAATTTTACTTTGATCAGTTTATATTTTTAAAATAATGTTTCCTATTAAATAGGAATTTCTAATTGGTAAATGCAATCAATCTGACAAATTACAGATTCTGATTGTGCTGCAAAGGTTCTATATAATAATAATAGCTGAAAGTTAACTACAGTTTAAAATAAGATTAAAAATGAGAACTGAAATGTAAATTGGCACAGATAATATCATTGTGAGGTGAGTGTAACTGGGCATCTGAAATCCAGTTGCAGATTTAAGATGAGAGTGTAAGATTTTATGCTACTGTCCTTTACCTTAATTCTTAAGTTAAAACAGTTTCCTCATTCACAAAGCTTTAGAGAATTATTTTTTTATATTTGGGTGTACATTGTTTAACAATTTTCTGTTTTACACATGTGGATGTGTTCAACAAGGTAAATAAGCTCATAAGTGCTTTGATAAATGAATCCAAAAATCTGTATTATTTAGATAGATCAATTTTTCAAGCAGCGCTATAGATATTAGCAGTGAAGGGGAACAATCAACAGAATTTGAATGGTTTCTGTTACCAGAAGACTGTGCAATTAGCAAACTAGCACTGGATTGCTCCAACCAGAATAACCATCAAATCCCTACATTTGCCTGTAGCAGTTCCTAAAGGAAGAACCATGCCTGTTCCCCCGGGGTTTATCTGTATAGTAGCAAGACTGACACAGAGTACGCCACCAGACAATTGTTTTATTATTATTATTATTATTATTATTATCATTATTATTATTATTATTATTATTATTATTATTAAGAACATAAGAATGATCTAAAATGAGAGAAGGCCATCTAGCTTGCTTAGTGGCTGGCACCTAATTGATATGAAGAGGTCATAAGCTCTCTCAGAGAACTCTGAAGAGATGAAAAGGAAGGCCCACACAGAAAGGCTGTGCACTCTCACTGAAGCTGCTGCACTGAGAATGTTTGGCTCATCACTGTAAACCAACCTTTTCCCTTCATTGGTGTCAAGAAGCGGAAGGAATTGTTCATAAAGTGACATGATCACCATATTCCTCAAAAAGAAGATACAATGTTGTAAATTGTCCAGCTTTGGTAATTTAAAGAGAAAGTCTCAATTCTCATTTAAAAATGAGAAAAAAGTTTTTTTTTTTAAATATCCTTTAGTTTTATCATTAAAAATTGAATCCCTACAGTAAGTTGTTTGTCTAGAATGTGAATCCCAGGTCCAGGACTTCCATGTAAGCCCTCGTGATCACTAGTATTGCTGTTAGTATTGCACTGTGGGCTCCAGTGGGGCACCTGGTGGGGAGCAGCAGCTCGGATGAGGTGGACTTCAATGCAGCTGATCAACAGAGGAGCGCAGCTCTGATCCAGCCACTCTGGCTGTTCCCTGAGCGTGTGCACAGCCTGGGCAAGTGTGATCTACCTGTGGGATCACGGAGACTCCTTTGCACAGTTCTGTTTTTTGCTGTTTCCCATAAATTTCAAATACAGCAGTTATGCTTTTAGTTCAGTTATAGCGCCCAAGAATGAGAAGTGCTCGAGGGTATTTACTGAGTACTGTACGTAGGTAAAGTTAGATTTGACTTGACCTGCTTGTCCGAGGGGCAGCCCCCTGGCTATAGGATGAGTCGGAGGGAGGAGCAGCCAAGCCGGAGATGGCGTGGAGGAGGGACGCATGTAACAAAAAAGGTTTGTGCTCGAAATATAAACATCTTTCGATTAATCATGTTGGGAAAGGTTAGGATTTAGAATAGCTGGGATAAACAGTGACTTGGTTGTCATCATCCCTCCTGAACCTCAGTTTGGAAGTCCATTTTGTTTGGCCTGCAGTCTCTTGCAGCGTGCTTTGTCTGTCTGCCTGTGTTCATGCAGGATGTGGGGAATTCTGAGTTACTGTGAGGGTGCCGTCCATGTCTCTCCTTCCCTCTCTGTGACCAGTGACCAGCCCTTCCCTGGAATACTGCCCGTTCTTCCCTGTAGAATACCCACTCAGCTGTGGAAAACGTATACTTCACAGAGAAACAAAAGCTACAGCGTCTCTCCCCACTCCAGTGATCGTTGCTTCTGATCCCCCTGCCTCTCTTCTTGCCAGGAGTCAGTGCAATTTAGTGACAATTTGTCACTGTCACTATCGACATGCCACTCCAGTCCAGAGAGGCTTTCTCTGACTTCAGACCAGGACACTGGTAGATAACAGATGCATTTAAACTGAGTCTTCAGTATATGGGTTAAATCTGACTAATTGTAATCCGATTAATAATTGACATAATGATCTAATGGCTGTGTTTAATTAGGTTTCAGTACATTGTTTAGAACTGCTCCATTCTCATTGTTAACTAATTGCTCTAATTCTGTCATTGCACACAAGTTGCAGTATTTTAACAAAATGTGCTTTTACAGAGATAGAAGATTGGTTAAGTAATTTTTGCTGCCAGTGAAAATCTTGAGGATGCTTCTGTGTAGTCTCACTAATCTTTAGTGAAGAAAGCCTAAAGTACATTTTAACTGAACCTATCAAAAGCTGAGTATTTTTTTTATTTGGAGATAGAAGTTAGATTATTTAAATAAAGCCTGCTTTTGTGCTATGCAACCAAACATCCTGGCTTTGCTTAGAAAAGCCCATCTCATTCATTAGCAATATAATCTGCAAAGATACATTTTACTAAGATTATATCACATTCCTTAAGCAAACAAACAAACACTGAAAATATATCCAGTTTGTGTATTTATGTTTGGGGGATAAAAGATGGATGACCTCACTTTTTATTTAGCTTTAATGAAGTTGGGATTCGGGGACTTTCTCCCTGTGGTATTAATGTGATTTCTCCTCTCAGAGAAGCTGTTGCTTTTTCAGATGTTTGTTTGTGACCCAGATGTCGGTCCATAAAGGACATCAGGTTGTTGTTTTAAGGGTTTTTAGGGTTTGCAATATCTGGTTCTGGTTTGTAAACAACAGACTAGATGTTTACCCGTGAATTTGGCAAGTCGCAGGCAGAGGGTGCTCGGTGGCTGGGGCCTCTGATTAATATCCCTCGGCCAGCAGTCTAAATGATGGACCCTCTGAGACAGTCTCTAAAGGGTCCCTTTGCCCAGCAGACCTCTAAACAACATCAGCTTCACCATCTTGTGCTTCCCACATGAGGTCCTGCTACCTCCAGCATTAATTGGATACTCAGCCCCCAATTAAGGATGTTGCCCAAAAGGCCACCATGAAAAACAAGGCCGTTTTGCACTTGTTTCAGTGGGACTTCATTAGACGGCTGGTGCTGAGGTCCTTGGGGAGGCAGGGACACACAAACACTCTGGCTGAGTCTGAGCAAGGAGAGCTACGCACAGGAAGCCAGGCTCAGACGCACTGTTTGCCTGGGTTCGTTTCTTTTGTTTGCTACTGTGTTTTTAAGAACAGTGCTTGGAAGAAATTAATAAAATGAACCTTTATATATGTATTTATCTTATTTTCTTGGCAGGCGCACTTATCCTGGGAGACTTACAATATGTGTATGAAATTTAGACGATATATATGAAACCTGAAGTAATAATCATATACATACTGCAAAGCAAAAGCAAAATTAAATATCAATATCAATTAATCAATATAAGCTGAAGTGGAGAAAGAGAACATTTATATTTCATTGTATTCATGCACTGTTTATATATACTTTATAGATGCACTAACACTGTCTTTGCTCATTTGTCACAGAATTACTATATTGCACTTAATAATTAGCGACATGTTAGTGTTGTTATTTAAGCTTGAGAGTTTACAGACACCACTTCAGACAGCAGTATTGTTGATAGATGATGCTTAGATAAAATATTTCTGCGACTTGCTATGTAACAAGTTTATGTCCTGTAATCATGAACACTTTATAGCTACATTTTCCGGCACACGCATAGTTTTGAACTTTAGTCTTTCTCTTTATTTGCTTTCAGATTATCAGTTTATTACTAAAACACTGTAATCAGTTACTGTGCTCAAGCAGTAAAGGAGATGAGGCAATTAAATTGGCAATAAACGTGCTGTGTAGGGATTTTAAGTTTTGCTAGTTTTATAAATTTACAATTAGATGGGCTCTCACCACTGGAGACCCAAAGCCTCTTTCCTCTGCTTCTCCACAAAGCAGCGCGAGTGTGTTCCTGTTGTCCTGGAGCGTGCCTGCGGTCCGCCTGGAGGGAGCACGCTCTGCGGAGGCACTGGAGCAGCCTGCCTTTCTTGTCCACCATGTCGCTTCTGCTTTCCTGACTAGAAGGCCATCGTGTCACATTGTTCCCAAGCGATGAGAGATCCCTCCCCTGAGTCATGACAAGACCACCATATTCACTTAAGGCTGACCTTAAAACCACATCAACACTGGGGAGCATGTTTATCCAACTCACCAGCCTGGTTGTAGTTCACCCCAAACTTTGCAGTATTTCCAAGGACGTATTTATGTGTATATTAGGATTTGTGAAAAAGGCAGGTGATTATTAACACAGACTACTAATTATCCAGTCACGCATCATATACGTTGGCCCAAACGATCGTTAAGTTTATATCCAAGCCAAGCAGATTCTGAGAACAGAAAGATGACTCCTTTCACAATGGCAAAAATAAAAGGCTGTCATGAAAAGGTGCAAAATCCAGCTATAAAGTTACATGAATAAGGGAATGTTATGCAGGGGCGGCAGAAGCCTTTGACGAGCAGAGTCCTGCCCACAATGAGGAGAGCTGGCGAGAGACGTGTGAGAGCAGCGCGCTGTCCGGGAGCAGGGGGAAGGATTCCGCTGGTGGCCTGGTCTCTGTTCGGAAGATCACTGCCTCTGCCTGGGACGCAGGGCACATAGGGAGCAGCGTGGCTTCGCACTGCTGGCACATGTGGTCATCCATCCTCATCCTCATCCTCCACACGCCTTCCAGCCACATTGCTGTTAAGAACTTGTATCATTACACAAAACTTATAACTTATCGTTAGGCAACATACATGTTTCCCCTGAATTAGTTGCTGTATCGCACATGAAATATGTAATGCTAGTGGATTTGAGCGTGCATGTTTTCTATTTCAGCCTTGTGGTAGACCTCCCTTTGGATCATAATCGGATCTGTGTAACCACTTTTAAAACTGTGGAAGCCAAAATAAAAATGGGATACCACTGTGTCCACATCTGGACAGGGCCATAAATTATCCCTTTTAACTATCAGAGGGGCCTACTCCTGGTACACAAAAGGCCGTAAATCCCATTTATAACTCATTGAGAATCTAATACATAACCTGAACATGTGTTACAAAAACCTGGCCTAGTTGTGGCTGTGGAGGCCCCAATTAAAACAACATTACCCAGACCCTGTAGTCCCAGAGCCTTGGTCAAACATATAAGTTGCCAAAGCACTTTACTGCCAGGCTGCCTCAAGGCATATCTTCAGGGCCCTTCATTAAGCTTTGTTTTGTGTCTGCCGAGACAAGATGAGGACGACAGTGCAGGCCAGCCTTTTAGATGGAAATAGTAGGTTTGGCAAGCATCAGTCCCAAACTCACTTTGACTTCAGAGACTTGGCTTGTTTAAAGATGTAACGCATTAACATGATTGAACAGTGTTGCTATTTGGAGTTCTCCAGGCTCAGCAACTGTAATACTTCCAAATTCTGAAAAGTCAAAAATCCCCTTTTTATTTTTTTTCAGGTTGTATTAAAATGTTTTCAAATTCAAATTCAAGTTGACAGAAGTTAAACATTCCAATACAATATATATAAAATGTTTCAAAAGTAAAGAATACAATTTCTTTAATACACATATCCCAATTCTGTAACTACCTGCAGGTTTCTATGTGTAAACATATTGTTTTTCCACCAGGATCATATTTTGTATTACAGTAACCTCTGTTTAGGAAACATCATTTTACTCTGATGTTTCTGATTAATTTTACTTAGACAGTATTCCGAATGATTTTTAGTTGTTTCCCTTCTCCAATATTGAGAAGATTTTCTTTGATCATCTTTCTTTGCAATTTCTGTTGCTCTCTGGTCAGGACAGTTGAAGCTTCTCTGAGCCTCACTCATTATTCTCCTCTTCTTGTAAAATTGGAAAATGAGGATCTTGCAATTCCTCGATTAAAAGTTCACTGTGCATTTACCATATATAAATGCACAGTGGCTCTGTGGCTAAGGATCTGCACCTGTGACCGGAAGGTTGCCGGTTCAAATCCCGCGGCCGGCAGAGGAATCCTACTCCGTTGGGCCCCTGAGCAAGGCCCTTAACCCCAACTGCTCCAGGGGCGCCGTACAATGGCAGACCCTGCGCTCTGACCCCAAGCTTCTCTCCCTGTCTCTGTGTCTGTGTCTCCCTGGAGAAAAAAAGCTGGGATATGCGAAAAGACGCATTCCTAATGCAAGAAATTGTATAGGGCTAATAAAGAAACATTATTATTATTATAATAAGAACATCATCCTTCTGAGCATTTGCTACGATTTATTGTAACTTACACTTTGCCTGGAAAATCATGTGATCTTTCAGCCCCAGAAGTGGAAATGTATTTTGATCACATTTGTTCACTTACAGAAGACACAGAGAGAAGCACACTGTACAGTGTATCTGTGTGTGTTTGTAGGTACAGTACAGAGCATGGCCTACATTATTCCATAACCCTCATTTACATCACTCCATCCTGGTCTGCCATCTGGTGTAAAAATGAAAGGGATCGTGGATTTAGGTGCAATTCTGAATTGTATGTGATTGCTGTTATGCTCTTTATTAAAACTAAAAACACTTACATTTTAACTTTTAATTTTCTCTCCTCGTTGTTGTGGAAATTGTAGTGGGGGGAAGGTCTGTGTTTATGTTTGTGTGTCCAAGGTATCCTCTGAGACCAATCCACCACATCTCATGGTTAATGAATCCCCACAGAGAAAAAGATAAAGGCCTGTTTTCCTCTGGGTCACCCCTTCTTAATTGGGTCTTAGTAGCCTATTAATGTTGGAGGCACTGTGACCTCTTGTGGCTACTTCACAGTCACTAAACTGACATTTCACATTGGGCTGCTCAAAACATGAGGGACCTTGTTTATTCTCCTAAAGGCCTTTCATTAGGCTTTGTTGATTCGATGGCCATTATTTTTCATCATGGCACAGACCTGTACTAAAGATGAGCATTGTTTATGCTGAGTCCCTGAGCATTGGAAACAGCCTCTTCCTAAGATGGAAACCCAATGGAGATTTTTAGGCCTGTCAGGCATTACATCAAAAAACAAAACTCTTGAAAATTCAATGACATCCTTTCTTCTTGTCCATAACAAAATGATACAGTTTCTTTTCATTTAATTTTCACACTTTCTCCTTTAAAACGTACTTTTTGACATCCAAAGGGGTTTGTTATCATATATTCAATCACAATATGCAGCACTGCATTCTCCTTAAAGATATATTTTTCTTTTCATGTTGATCATGCCCTCTTCAGACATCATTGAATGCAAAAAAGAACAGTTTTCAGAAGGAAATGCTTCCTGAAAGCAACTGATCACAGCATCAAAGGAACCTGACAGTTTAAAGGTGGAATTTGCAAGAAAGAAGGTTTGCTGTTTAAAATTGCGGACCACTATTGTTCCAAAGAAGACTTATACTGTCTAATTAATATAAAAGCACACAGTATTGACCTATAAAGCTATCTATATATTTTCATTACTGGAAGGCAAGCCTTAATCTGGTTTCAAAGGATAATTTATTTATTCAATCCTGTGTTTCCTTACGAGACAGGAAAACACAGCTTGCTGTCTAAACTTCCATCGATGTGCTAACAGTCTTTAGCTTTCACTGCCTAAAACCCAGATATTTAATGCGAAGCCAGCTATTTCTGGGTTCTCGGTTATGACTATTCTGTTCACAACACCTCATTTTCTGCTAAAACACTGGAAAATCATGAGTGAGTGGGCCCTCAATCAATTAGGAATCAGGCCAATAATTCCTTTAAGTGTGGGTGAATCTTGTCTTCTAACAGTTACAGGCAGGCCTTGGTTTTCCTCTACATTTAATTGGGTCTACAGTATTTGCTATTTTTACACTTAGAGTTTTTTGTGTATAATATTCAGCACTGCTCCTTGACAGTGCAGTATTTTAATGGTGAGAGCAAATTAGGAAGGTTATTGTTTTTACAGTAGAACACATCTGAGTTCTCTTTCATTTGGAGACAGTTTTTGCCTCCCTTTCTAATCTAATAAACATTTCTGTGGTATTTATTTGCTTCATCAGACTTCATAATGTTAAATCCTTTTCCAGATAGGAATCCACTGCCTGAAGATAATATCGCATAGTATAAAAATGTTTATTTAATTGGCAATAGTAGATTTGACCAGCAATCAGTTAAACTCATCATCGGTTTACCTCATCATTTGAGACTGGACAACCAGTTTCTTAAAGGCCCAAAGGAATTTTGTCCTTGGCTTTGACTTTCCCAGTGCTGTGACACCTTCGTTTTCCAGCCTTTCAGTCTTGTGTTTTAAAGGTTGGAAGATGAGTGATTTCCCAGAGGTATAAACATTACCTGCCGGGCCTATTAAAGCCATCTGCATAGTGAATCTGTTTTGCAGCACATTCCACGGGGTGTTTTCCAGTAACACTGCCGGACCTTGCTTGCCACACAACCTAAGGCCCAGGACCCTGAAGCTCCATCCTGCTGGTCTTCACCACAGTTTGCCAATTCCCATCTATTACCAGCCACTCAGGGTCCATTACATGCGCTATCAGTGGGGACCAAGCATGAGACTCTACAAAATGGCATTTCCAGAGCACATCAACAGATCATTTCTCAACTGCTTCAGGCCTCGTAAATTGGACTTATGGCTCAGTTGCCAGCATAAATAAGTCCCTTTGATAGTTAGCGGAAGAAGTTATGACACTCTTGGGTATGCGTGAGGGACAGTGGCACTGTCATTTTATTTCTGCTACCCTGGCACCCTGGTGCCTCTGATCTTTCTGCAGATTCAGGGCACGCTCTCTTCATTACTGCTGGGCACAGGGGACTTGTTTTTTCTGGAAGATTAATGAGAGCCACGGAAATTCTCCAGCGCATCTCGATAATTAAGTCTTTGTTTATCAAAAAACAAGTTATATTAGGAGCAGGAAATTCGCAGTAATTATTCATAATCCTAACAATTCAAGTGTAGCTACCTCATTTGCCTGTGTAATTCTGCTTTTTAATTTCTTGCATACATTTGCATATTAATTTTGCCCGTTGGCTGCTGCATGGCTCTGACAGTTTTTTCCGCGTGATGTTTTTCACAGGGGTGAGGCTCAGTTGGGTGGCATTTCGGCTGGGTGTAATGATAAATTATGAATTTTTCTAATTTGCTGCATAATGAAGTAACCCCTTCCAATCCATTTCAGTCAGTACTGCAGTTTAGCCAAATCAGGCAGCTTCCTGAGCGGTCTTTTTTTCAGCGATGGCCATGTGGTCATTCTGAGAAGAGGGCTTCACATGCCATACCGCATGTGTGTCAGAGGCAGCCTCACAACCCAGGTGAGAGATCGGCGGCTCATCACCATTGCAGAGATCTGTGGGTCTTTCACCGAGTATAACCTAATTTCCACTCTGCAAAAGCTGTCAAAGTTTATGGATGTGATGTTTTCTAATTGCATTTGGAATTTGATGATTTGCTTTACATACCAAGAACAAGAATATACTGAAAAACATATGTTTTGTATTAAATACAATATGTATTGAAATATGTTAAATCACAATGTAGACTGGTGTTTGTACATTCTCCCTGTGTTTGTGTGGGTTTCCTCCGGGTGCTTTGGTTCTTTCCACAGTCCATAAACATACGTCTACTGTAGGGTAACTGGCTACTGGGAAAGTTGGCCCTGGTGTGAGTGTGTGTGTGTTTGAGCCTGTGTGCCCTGCATTGGACGCGTCCTGTCCATGGTGTACCCTGCCTTGTGCCCGTTGTTTGCTGGCACAGGCTCCAGCTCCTCCATGACCCTGAATGTTATGCCACGGGAAACTGAGGAGGACAGGTTTCGCAGACGTCTGCTCTTTATTGTGCATAGAACTCACAGAGAATGGCAAAAACTGAGGCACCTTAGTTCTGTTACACAACAAGCAAAACATAAGCACGACAGCATCAAAAACAAAAACAGTCTCTGTGCGCCGACATAACACTGAATTGAAAGAAGGTATTAGAAATGGAAGGATGGATGTTAAATCACAGACATGCATATGTACCACGTCTTCAAACTGCACCAATGCAGTCATGACCTAGGGGTGTAGACCCATCACACTGGTCTGCAGAATCTCTAAGATTATATCAACTAGTGGAAACACTGGTAGAACATTTGTAGCGTTATTTGTCCAAATAGGGTACAAATACATACTACATTAGTACTGCAAGGAACCACAACAGTCTGACCAAAGGGATCATGTATTTATCTGTTTAACTAACATTTTAATATTAATTTAAAGTAATTCTTGCACACATATTTTACAACAGCCCCAGGTTCGTATGAAGAATAGACGAAAACATCAGACACTGCTTTTCTGCGATTAAACAATGTGACTGTAACTTCCTTACAACGCCCTCTGCTGGCATTTGGATATTACCACCTTATTATTCAGATTATTCTAAACTTTGCAATCATTATCTTGGTTCAAAACAAAATCTAAATATATATATAAAATAAAGTTCACTCATGCTGTGAAGTATGAAATGTTCACTCTGCAACATTAATTGACGGCTAAAGCATTTAAGCTCTTGTGAGCCTCTTTACCTTCCCCGCATTCGAATATCTGCCTCACAGCTCAAAAGCAGAATCTTGCAGCCGTGCATCTGCAGACTGTAATTCCCTTGCCTGAGCATTTTACACCTCCAGTGTCATGTTAAATAATTTGTGCTGTTTGTGAGCTTAATAACACTGGAACAAGTAAGTGATTCTTCCTTTTTCAGAATGTTTTGTGGTCACTTTTTTATAAATGTTTTGTTATCATATGCATCAAATAGTTACTTATCTTGGGAGTGAGAAAATATGCAAAGCAAGATTTAAATGCCATGAGCTCTGAAGCTGGAGTAAGAGGTGAAAAGGAGATAAAGACTGATAGTGTCTAATAGTACACCACTGACACAACCCTTAATTAGTAGGTGTTGAACCACCCAGCTGCTCTCTTTGCCCAATTCCAAAAGGTGAAGACACAGTGGATAGGGCATAATTGTAGGTTAAAAGTGACAGAGGGCACAAAAGATTTGTGTTTGCAATAATGAAGAGGGCTCAATTTGGAATGTATACAAATATAAAACATAAACATGCCTATGCAGTTAATCTGCTCACTTTTGTCATTATTTCTGATCAATTTTAAGATTACAGATTATTCAGGCTACTGTAAAGTTAAAGCAATTTTCTAGCTGCAGAGGCATGAGCAGAAATGTGGGCATGCAGTAATATAATTTCTTGCTAAGTGATATTCTCCTCTCTTTAGAAATCAAGCAATTCACCAATAAAATAACAAACTGGCCGTTTTTATTCTTGGTAATTATCCTAATTCATGTGCACACAGAAAAGCGTCAAACATTATGTGTGTGTTATATATAAAGCAAAAGGAAAAACCACCAGAGTCAATTAGGGATGGTAATACTTTTTATACACAGTGTTGATTCTCACGATTCACACAAGCATCTCTTGTTTGAGAATTTAAATGTGTATTTCCGCTGTGGCACATCTGGAAGGTGTGACTTTCTGAATGGTCTCAATGAAGACGTTGTCAGGATAGCATGCTTATAATAATATTGTTTTGTATTCATATATGTGTGTTTGTGAATTTGCAGTTATAGTACAACAGCCCTGAGACTGTATAAAACATCAATATCTAGGGAATTTGTCTGTGTCAGTATATGCATTTAAGGGTATGCTGATATTTTTGTTACAACAGGACACTAATGTTTTTTAACAGATGTATTATTTTGACATTTCGTTTCATAGGTTTGGATTTAGAGAAAAAATATGTTTATGTGTCTATACACAGGGGTCAGAATGACCTGCGTTTGATAGCTGTAATTCCTATTCAGACCAGACTGAGCCTAAAATCCCAGTTTACATAACCAGTACTCTGAACATTGCGGTAGGAGCAAAGCTGTTAAGGTGAAAAGGGTCTCTCAGCGGAGTGAAAGAGACTAAAGCAAGTTGAAGTTCTTTTGTGTGTCGGCTCTTGATCATTTACATCAAGTTGACATTCGGAGAGTTTACTCTGGGGTCTGTAATTGTATTCTTTCGCCAGTTCTGCATTGCCAACCATGAAAATGGAATCTTATCATCCCTGACCAATTTTTAATGTACAAAATGAATTGGCAGAGGTTCAAAAAGGGAGCTACAATTCAAATCAGGTGAATGATACATGTATTTTTTTTCAAATCCGCTGTGCTAGATCCCCCCCCCTTCACCATTACATTACAATATTTTTCTTTTAGGGGAAAGACACGCAGCGAGAGGGTGTTAGTGGGGAGATGGGGGTGGCTCTTGCAAGATTTATTATCATCTTAAAGGTGCAGATTCTAATTGAATTGGTGACCTAAAACAAGGACAAAACTCCTGTCTTACAAAAGCTGAACTCACGCCCGTATCTGAAAAGACACCTGTGATACAGTACATAGCTCAATCTTTCATTTCATGTGCTTGAACACACAGCTTATTTGAAGCAAATCTTTTAGTTAAAAATGAACCTTGTTGGACTTTACACTTTTTGCCAACACATCAGTGTTAGATGGATGGTGAGGTTGGTATAATTGTTTAATTGAATGCCTGAATATATCACATTTTTATCTCTGTAGGTGATAAATCCCTAATGTAATTATTAACAGTAAGGCTACAAATATTCAGACAACAACATCTTAGTTTCCTGTGGTGCTTTCTTAAAATGCTCACTTCCTTTTGTGGAGCAAGATTTGGTAAGTTACCAAAGTCAGCATCCTCAGTCACATAATTGTTAAAACACTAATCAGAGGCTAATTCTGTAAGGTGAGGCCCTAGGAGCTCCATACAGCTCCTTAGGTCTTACTGTTAAAAACATTATGAATCCTTTCTATGTCTTGACCTGAATTCTATTGACAGGCTTTGACTGACATGGCTTGTAAGATAAGATAAGATCACTTTATTGGCCATATACAATTCCTCATATCAGGAATTTGTCTTTTCGCATACCCCAACTTGCTCTCCATGAGACGCACAAACAGGGAGAGAAGCTGGGGGTCAGAGCACAGGGTCAGCCATTTATACAGCACCCCTAGAGCAGTTGGGGTTAAGGGCCTTGCTCAGGGGCCCAACGGAGTAGGATTCCTCCGCCGGCCACGGGATACAAACCTGCAGCCTTCCAGCCACAGGCACAGATCCTGAGCCACAGAGCCACCGCACTGCCCCCCAAAATAGTGCTCCTTGTGTTTTGTATTCAGCTCCCCAAAACACAAGAAGCACTTAATTTCACTTTCTCTAGTTTCAACATCATACCATTTTGATTTTACATTTCTACTTGTGCAATTAAATACATTATAAATTAATTATATGTCCAACTATGATTTATTGTACTCAGACTTTTCTGATTCATTTACTGTATTGATTTAACTCAACATATATTGCTTTTATATAAAGCAGTTTCACTGCAAGTCCTTTGAATATCTCAAATATTAGGTTGGTTTGCTTGTGCTCACGGTCAGCAAGAACGGGAGCTGCAAACAGACTCTTGTTGTGGGTGTGGATGAGTTCCTGGAATGACTTACAAGTACAGTGTGTTATCTTGGCTTTGTGGAACACCGATGGTTCCATAACTAATTTAGCAGAGCTCCCTCAAAATCATTCAAAAAGCTAAGAGGCCAAGCTAATCCCTAAGGTGATAAGGGGTGACACAGCCACCCTCCCTGCTGATTACATCTAGTGGCATCACCCTTTCCTTTCATCCTTAATATGCAATTTACTAGCCCGATATTCTTTCATAAAAAAAGAAACATTTGCTGTACATTAACTGATCAACTCAAATAAAAAAAAACATAAAAAACTAAATTTGTATTTAGTAGTTAGAATTAAATATGTCTATCTCAGTTTTCTAATGTGTTGGTTCCCATTTTTAATCTATTAACAAAATGGTTAAGGAACCTACACCACCTAGCAGATGTAGATGGGATCTTGGACTAATGTTTATTTCTCTGTGGTTTTCAGATTATTAAAATGAGTCAAAATCCATCTGACATTCCGTCTCCAGTTCACATTCCCACTTCTCTGTGACAGTGCGTCAGGTCTCCAGTAAATGGTTGTTTCTCCTGTATTTTAGTAGACACTGCTCTGGAAAAAATTGGAAGAAAACAATAGGAGCGAGACGAAAGCCATACATATGTTAAAATCACATCAGTAATAAAGATTAAGTAGAAGTTAATAGCATCCTCAGTCATGCTTGTGGAGGTAATCTCTCTTTTTTAAATCAAAATTAGATTTGGAGGAATGAAACAAACAGGGGGCGAGACTTTGGCGTAATATTTTAATCAAATTGTCATGAATGAGTGGATACAATTAGAAATTCTGTCAGTCACTGATCCACAGACCCTTTTGTTGCTCAGCTGTCTGAGAGAGATGCAGTGGGGCATTATAGGGGTGGGATTAAACCTGACCTTTCCCAGGGTCCACATATGTGACCCCTTTGGCTAGTCTCTGTATGTCATATGGCCACTATTTCATTTTTTGGGGGGGTGGGGGTGGGAAGAAGGGTGAAATTAAAAAGATAGCCTTACAGGCAGCCTAAACAGTCAGCTAGTAGCAGATGTAAAGTCAAACTGCAGTGAGAGACGAATCAGCTAATCTCATCAAACGATACTGCACAGTTGAGCTACATGGGTTTGTTTGAACTGGAATACTGCAATAAAAATTACTTGAAAAAGATTACACAAGTGCACTTATTAAATGGAAGTGGTGTATACATTTTTTCTTTTTGTATTGTGCTTGAGCACTTTCAAAACTAAAAGACTGTGAAAATGACAAGTTATTAGACTCATTTAGGCCTGAAAGTTCTTGACAGTGTGAATAAATGGCCTGATTCTTTTAACGCCACAGTACTCTTTGAACATTGGGGTATCTACTTAGGGTGAGATAATAAATTTCTTGCAAACTTAAATTAGGTAAGTGTGTTTATTGTTGTATTTTAAAATGATCCTGGGGCATGAAATAAACTGAAAAAGTATGTTCTTATTAGTGTTGTACTGTATGAGATGTATGTATGAGAGTCTCGTTCACCCTTTTCCCTGTCTTTGTATATAAACACACTGGAAGAAAAAAAATATTTGTGAAGGACCTTCAAATGCTCTTGAAATCCTGCTAAGAAAGGACAACTTTTTATACATAGCTCACACAGTATGAATTTGAAAACTGCTTTATTATACACAGTCTTGTGATTAAATTTTGATTACTGCGATTCAATCATTGGTAAAGACGTTTCTGATGAGATAGATGTTGTACAGGTTCCTTGGGCAAGTGATAAGCATCTGGTGTGTCTGGAGTACAACATGCAAGAGATGTTACACAGGGAGCACAGAGACATTTCTTCAGCCTCTGAACTACAAGTTCAGTAAAGCTATTTGGCAGCTCATGACCACCACCCCCATTTCCTCAACCTGCCTCACAGCAGCGCAGCACAGGTAAAGGTCTGGCACAACAGTGGGACAGTTGATGACACTGACCCCATATGGAAGCAGAAAGCCTTGAGTGACCTGTGCCATAAGGGGATGAGTGTTATCATGATGAAAGATGAATGGATTGCATTGATTTACTCACGGGAGTCTCCAGTGTTGCTTTAGAAATGAATGGAAGACTGATCTTGGGAGTGAGCCACAATAATGGGCTGTGAAAGCATTGTAGACTGAAACAAAGCCAGTGCCCCCTCCTTAACCCACCACAATAAAATTGCTACCACTCAAACAAAATGTGTAGCCTTTGAAAGGTTTTGATTTCACTCGTATACATGTGTGGTACCACCACCAAAAGAACAGGGTTCAGCAGTAAGAGTAAATTCTGTGAGTATTGAAGGAGTTGATGTACAACTGTAGCTGTGGAGTTCTTGGACACTGAATTGCCTCTTTGCTATTTAGGAATGCCTGCTGGATACTGGGAGCTTGGCATCCTCTAATGTCCTTAATCAGGCTCCAGGGCAGGCCCTTCTATGATGTGCACTCATGTTAGTACCTATACAGTAGCTGTGGCTATCTGGAACCAAACCGGCTGATATTTACTTAGAGAATAAAAAGTACCTGAGGCAGGTGATAGCTTCTGGTCCAGCTGAGTCTGTTGATTGGGCTGTCCTCTAGGATGTGCTGATAGTTTGGTCCAAACCACAGGCACAAAGAAGGCTGCACTAATTACCTATCTATACCGGTTAGCAAGACATAGACTGTGACCAGTCCTAATGTGATTCAGAGTGGGTTACTCTGAAAGCCAGGGGGTTCTCAGATGGGGCTTGTGACGAGGTGCTTGTTTTTTAGGCCCTGTGATTCCCATTCTTGATTTCAGGTGAATTCTGTGGTGAAGTCTTGCAGGGAAGGATGTTTCCAGATTGGTTTTCTTGAAGGCAGGCCTTAATGCATAAAATATGCCTCATGTAGTGGCAGGTGTGGACTGTTTTGGACCTTTTTGAGTATTTTGTGGGTGATTGTGAGTCGACGGATGTGTGGAGGAGTGATGTTTGCTGAGAGGTAACCGGGAGAGTGGGGTGGAGGGTAGGATAACGATGCACATGGTGGCATTCAGCTGCGTGTCTGCTCTGTGAGTGTGTGATGATCTTGACCACACAGGGGCAGAGTACAGTACTCTGCTGCTGAGATTGACAAGTGCTCTATCTTGTACCAGCAAGTTTTAGATCAGGTGGTCTTGGCTGCTGTTGTCTTTAAGTTCTCTTGAAGGGTCAGTGACAGTCCAAGTTATGTTGGAGTAGTGTGGTGCTTCAGTTTCTGTTTGCTCATCTGAATGTTGCTATTTTGTAGCTAAACCCGATATTGCACATTGTTGACTACGTCAATCTAGGTTTATTGAGGTTGATTCCAGCCTGTTGAGAGTGGTGCTCTAATCCTATTAATAGTGCATGCGTCCTGAAACCTGTAGTGACTTCATGTTCCAATATTCCTACCAGCAACATTCCCAAATTGCATCCTATTTTTTAGTGAGCCACAGTCTCATGTAAACCATCCAACTTCTGCAGCTTTAATGTATGCAAAAATTACCTCCTCACATGCAAGTACAAATTTCTTACCACACATGAGTTGACCCACTTTCTGTCATTTCAGACTCAGGAGGTGATGAGGATGTGAGTTCTAACATTTTAGCGCAGCTGATTATGTATCACAATGCGTTTTCTTTGAGGGGGGGTCCTATTTTGTTTTTGTGTTTAAAATGTATTTAAAAGTTTAAAAGGCCTGTCAGAGTATCATATTCACATTAAGTTGTAATCATTTTGTAATTGGTAATTATGTTTCTGTTTCTAAATAAAAACAGGACTTCCTATATACTGTTTATACAGTGTTCCATAGTCAGCACATAGGCGCAGTAACAGTAGTTATAAGATGTTAATTGTAACTAGTCTCAACAGGATAATGATTTCACAATGATTTATAATTTATAATTCACACCTGCTTTTCTGTCTTATTTGTTTGAGTCAGTATGAGTGTTCAGATTCGCCCCCTTCCATCATTTTGGAATATGTAATAATTTTGATCTGTTAAATTCATATGTCAGAATCCATTTGTCACTTTATGTTACACATTGAAGAATAAATTGACATCTTATCATACAGTGCATGGATGAGTATCTATTAAAACAACAAATTAAATATGCTGTTTTCTAGATCATATGAATGATCCAAAACATAATGACAGGCATTACAGAAATTAGTTAAATCAATACTGATATTCAAAAATACCATGTGACAGCATCATTAAGACCTGCCTGTAATCCTTTTAACATTATCATTAAGTACAGTAACTGCTTACCAATGAACTGAAAATAGCTTCAGACTTCTTTCTGAAGCAAATGATCTGTGTAGAATCCTGCAAAGTGGTCATTGATTGCAAATATATATTGTGCAACTCATTGATCTTTCACAAAGCCATGTGAAACCCAGGAATTATGAAATCCAACTTTACTGGAAACTGCAGAAAATTCAGTGCTATATTGATTTTAGACTGGTGATTGATTTGGATCTCTTTTGAATCAGAAATGTGTCAGTCTCCATATATCTCTTGATAGATCCCCTGCTCCTTCTGAATGTTGATTTGCACACATTCAGTAAGAACTGCAATTGACTTAAGGAATTCTATAGCTCATCCCCTGAGTCAGACTCATTTCCCAGGCTTTCACAGATTTCGTCCATCACCGGCGTTGGCATATTAGTGAGAGGTAGCTCTGGAAAGCATGCAGGCTCATGATATGGGAAAACAATCACCTCTCTCTTGTTTGATTTAATGGCAATTTCTGTCAACACAATTTAAAAAAGAACTGCAGAAATAATGAAACATTTTAAATTTGAAACATGAACATCTATGAACTTGCAGCTTTCACGCCTTGTTGTAATAATAGTGAAATGTAGTGAACAAGTACAACACTAGAAGGTTTGGAACATACAGTACATATGGTAGATATACAGTATGTCAAAATAATGGTTATTTTTTAAGAGGGAGGGAATCTGCAATATTAGAATAGAAACGCATTAGTTCTTTAAAGCTTACAGGGCTCTGCATACAAGCAAGGACCACAGAGCGGAGATATAAGATCAGTTACGAGAATGTACAGAGCTAGATAGAAATGCATCTTATGTGACTTGGTTCATTTCCATGCTGCGAAAGATGACAAGCATGCCTCTAGAATTCAATCAAATTGTATAGATTGTATGAGTATGCCACAAGCTACCCAGCCATGTTGTTGAAGCTAGTAGCCAGACTTCCTCTAGAAAAAAGCTTGATGAAATCCTAACTAGAAAAAACTTCAAGAAGAAACTAACTTCCAAACAAGTCAGATGGGCTTAATGGCCTTCTCTTAATTCTAAGTATTTTCCTGGGTGAAGGAGGAGACACAATAGGGTAAATGACTACTATGTCCCATCACAATTCATCAGCCCGTAGTCCCTAAGTGCAGTTTAAATGTTGCCCTGGAGGAGGCAGGAGATAATAGAAAGGAATTTATAAGGAATACATAACTTAACTTGAATCTGTGATAGTTACTCTGGGCCGTAAGTGTATGTGTGCAGTCTTTTTGTATACAAGCAGGCAATCGGTTTGGAGCAGTTGTGATCTGATTTATATCTTCCTTTTTTAGGAGAGTTTTTTTAAATCCCACCATAGTGGTTAGTTTGCTCTCCTTTATAACTGGATTCCCTTGCTTGATTTTGGATAGTAATTATTTTTGCAGAGTTGAAATATTTTGAAGCACGTTAAAACTTGGAGAACAGTCTTTTTAATTTTTATTAAACTTCCATTTAATACAATAAAGTTTACATTACAACTTCACTCAACCAAATGATAGATTCCACCTTGACTTGCTAAGAAGGCAGCCATCATTCTGAATATGTGCAGGAGTCTTGGAAGGTTTCATAATATTTCGCTTATCACTTCAACAAAGAAACTTGGAATTCCCAGGAGCATTCATTCAGAAACAAAGAGAAAGCGCTGAGGAGACTAATTCTTTCTGGTGTAAAGGGCAAAAATAGAAATCAAATGCAGGAAAGTCTCGGCACTGAAGTGATTATTAATGTCAGTTGTCAGGATTGTGCTCCAGCAGCAAACATCAGGCAGGAGAAGGGTGTTAGCTCTGCCTTGCCGCTGAGCGGATGGCATGGGGCACGTTGGAACACCTCATGGAACCAAGCTCACGCTCTAGACGAAACATGCACTGTTTTATCACCAGGCCCGAAATATTGAAAAGCTGTTTTGGAAGCGCTGGGGATGCTAAGGTAGAAGCAATGTTCATCTAACTGCTGGCATTTAAAATGGCTGGCATTTCCTCTCCTCTTTTTTTCTTCCTTCTGCAGGAACGTGGCTGCCCCATGAAATATAGCTGGTGGTATCTCAGGCCTGCGTGTGTTCTTCAGCAATATGCTCTCAGTCAATCAGATTTGCATAAGTAACCTCTCAGCAGGCCCGCTCCACTGCCCAGGTGCAGAGTTATTTGCATATAGAACTGTGAGAGGGGTCCCCAGAGTCGCTTTAGACTCCAGTGACTGCTGAGTGAGCTTACAGTCCGGAGCAGTGGAAATGAAATTTGAATTAAAAACCTAGCTGGTGCTGTTTTGTGCAAGGGGAAATGGGCTCATATTGAAACACAGGCATTGAATGGAAAGATTGATAGATAGACCTAAAAGGAGGCAAAAAAGTACAACAGACAGACAGATAGATCACTAAAGTACCAGTTTCATAAAACCACCTTTGTTTTGAATAAGTGAGCCAGAAATACAATCCTGCATGGGCATTTCTTCTGGTTTTATTTAATACCTTATTTTAATTAGTAATATATTTTAGTAACACCTATGTTGCTTTCCCTAAGTATAAAAATATTATTTTTCTGTGTTCATATCTTCTCCTATTTTGCGTGGTGGACATTTGGTTTAAGTGAAAGGCCACTTACATTAACATACGAATAATTATTAGGGTTAAAAATCAAATTCTGAAGGAATTTAACAAGTTTTGTGTTTGACATTTCTGGATGATTCCAGAAATGAAATTAAGTTTTTTTCAGGTTCAAGTGAAATTGCTATTACGAACAATATACTGTAACTTGCCAATTAAATTAGGTATCCAAGGCAAACAGATATGTTTATAAAATTCTCAACAATAACTTTCAAACAGTTATTAATAAGCTACTGAATGGTAGCTTAGTTATATACCAGCAAACTCCCATTGCATTGCACTGTAAACAACAGGTAGGATTTAAAAAAGAGCACATTAATTGAAAGAAGGTGAAATGACAATTCCAGAATACCCCTGCAGGTAAAAGATAAAAAAGTGCAGTTTATACTGTATGTACACTTTTATTAATGAAATGTTAGTCTTTATGGAAATTGTTATCAAGTAATAAATTGTCTGTCAGTGACAATTTAAAATAAAGGTCAGAGCTAAAAAAATATAAAGGGTATTGTCTTATAGCCATAGTTTATTAGGAAAAGTTGCTTAATTAATTTCTTTTGGACAGAGGAAATACACTTCTCTAGGATAAAAAATACTAAATCAATTTATTGTAATATATGGAAACTCACAGATTGTGTGAAACAAAAAGAATCTGTAATTCTGGCTGATTTATTTGACCTTGATACAAGGGCCTTGCTAACTAAAGGCTATATTCTGAAACCAGTGGCTGTATGTCAGTTTTACTTTTTACATGTTAATGCACTTCTGAATTTATTCTAAGTCCATAAAAAAAACAAGAGGTTTGCTATATAAGAGGATTTCAGGAATTGCAGCAAATCCTTACTTTGTGAAAAGAGGAAATAAAACTTTTGATCATCCATCCATCCTTGATCAGAAAGCTGCTTACCCCTGGTCAGTGTGGCGGCAGGCTGGAACCTGTCGCAGATGCTGCAGGAGGAGGCAGGTCTACACGCTGGACAGCTCACCTGGCTGGTGCAAGACCCACAGCACAGCAGTTCATGTAGCCAGCCTGTCCTGGAAGGTGGGCAGGGATCAAACCCAGGACCTGAGCATGGGGAGGCAGCAGTACTAATCATCACGCCGTCAAGCTCTTTGCTTTTAGGGATTCCAAAATATGTTTTATTTTATACGGCCCAAGATGTAAGGAATATCACCCTAATATCAAGTGTTAAATAAATTCAAATGACTTTACATAAATTCTCTGTATAGAGATATACAGAGAATATTTTCCATTCAGACTGATGGGAAGGCAGAACTCGCACTGCAGTTCCATGGCACAGTGCTTGGAGAATTGGGCTTCAGATCACTGTTGATTTTTTTAATTCACTTTCAGTTCTCCATTTGTTCTGCTTAGTACTGAGAAGGTAAGGCAACACTTTTTAAACGTTTCTATTGAGTAGAAGTGCTGTTACACAGAACAGAAGCTGTATTCAACAGCATAATTCTTCAGTATTCATGAAGTATCTTTATTCCTCCCTTTAAATAAACACAGTTCTCCAAGGAACAGCCAAGGAGGACACTGGATCGATTTGGGGGAACGTTGTACAAACAGGAGCACAAGTCAAGGCAGAAGAGATGTACAGGACAGAATAATTTCTCACCATCATTTAATGTACTGTATGTTTGCTTTTGAGGAAGAACAGAGTCTGGGTTGTATATCTGCGGAAGAATACACATAACACCTTGAGTGAACTACGTAGAAAATAAACAGAATAGGTTGGTGAAATCCCGGAGAAAAAAAAAACTGTTATAAACTACGAGGTCTTCATTACCCATGTATAGAAATTGCAAACATCTGGCCAGCATACTTTATTTTTCTTTTGAGATACCATCACAAAACAGTCCTGTAATGACTGTATGCTCCATTTGATAATCCAAGAGCTTGGTCCAGAGATACATTTTCAGAACCACAGCTTAAGGCTTAGGGCTAGGAAGCATGAGGGCATTACTAATACAAAGGAATGCATTTGGCCTCTCGGCATCGGGAGTGGGTTAACATAATAGCTTCCCCTCCTGGCCCTTGCCTTGTTTTTGATTGATACTTTTCAATTACAGCCTTCCATTCCCCAAACATTCAAAATGCTATTTTTCGTCTTTGATAACTTCAAACATTTAGGGGTACAAGGGCTCCAGTAACCCTGTTTAGCTGTTGCAGTAAATTGGTTCCATGTACAACATAATGGCGCTGACAGGCTTTTGCTAGGGAAATCAGTTCTGCAAAGGGACATGCCAACGATAAGACATCCAGCTTTGAAATTCTATTTCTTGGTATCAGAATTAAATCTGGACTTTATATTTCTTTCCCGGCAAGCACTCTGTAGTTTTCTGTCTGTACTATTTGATCATAGGCTGACAACTAATACTTACACGAGATCCTATTTCTCCAAATTGGATTTATACCCTTTTGTCGTTTTCTCCATTTTGATTAGCTATTAAAATCTGTAATAACTTGTTGTTTTTTTCTTGATCTAAAGTGTCAACTACAGATTCTTAATTTGCTTCAAAAGCTGCACATGTATTGTTTTTTTTTTGTATTTTGTGCTTGCCACAGAGAAAAATAAATACATGTTATGTGGGAAAATGAATCAAACAGTCAGGTTGTCTTTGCATTCAAAACATTTTTGCAATTTAAGGAGAAAATAAGCATTGCTGGTATTTAATGTTTTCCAGAGCAAAGACTGATACACATTCACAATGTATATATATGCCTTGCATATACCTTGTTTAATTCAAGAGTTCTATATGGCTTTTTGTTTTTATATTTATTGTTTTAGACACCAGTGCTCCACCAGTTGAGAGGTCGCCAGCTCGTAATCCCACAGCATATACATTAATTACACTCATGTTATATATAGTGTGAAACATGTTAACAAATTCAGGTAGTGTGCACTCCCTTGGCAACTTTTTAATGGACTCATTTCAGGGGCACACACTTAATGCTTTAAAGAGCTGCTGCTTTGCTATAGAACATACATGGGTGCTGGAAATGTTAATTAATTCAAGACATACTTGCAACTGTACACGGAGCAGAACTGAGAAGATTCATTGTGTTATGGTACTCCATAAATTCACTGTTCGCTGAACGCTTTTAATTTCTATTTTTATTGAATAGTGATATTTGCTCATTTTTTTACACGCAAGTACATTCACACGGCAGACTACAATGTGCGCAAAGCCAATTCTCGCTCGTTTCAGTTTCATTTAGGTGAGGGTACAGAGTTCAGTGAGAAAAGTCATTGTAACTTTGTGTGAGCCTGTCGACAGATTGCACTTGTCACTGCAGGCTGCACGAACACTGCTGACAGAGAGGTGGCGCTACAGTATACACGTGCAACAATATTGAAGGTCAATGTGAGCTGTCCTGTAAAGTACAGTGGTGTAGGGGACAAGTAAAAATGCAAAGGCCATAGTAAAGGTAGATATGTACCAGGAAAGGATGGTAGCTGGAAAGGAGAGCTCCATTGAAATTTCTTGTTGCGTCAGCTTAAACAGAGCTCCAGAACTAACCACCTCCTACCCCATCAGGAATGACAAATCATGCCCTTGATATCCAGGGCATTATCATAAGGACAAGCAACATCTGCTGGTCAATTAAGGTGTGAGAGCGAGCATATTCTCTTGAAAACCTATTAGTAAACTGAGACAAATTCAAAATTAGGTTAGAGGAATACTGTACTTTTAAAACAGCTGCAAAGTAATAGACAAAAATATATGAAAAACAACAAACAGTTAACTATCATTTTAGTTTTGCAATTTTGTGATATTATTGGCTGTGACCGAGATCTGAGTTTTCTC
Organism: Lepisosteus oculatus; assembly: GCF_040954835.1. NCBI lineage: Eukaryota > Metazoa > Chordata > Actinopteri > Semionotiformes > Lepisosteidae > Lepisosteus > Lepisosteus oculatus. The sequence goes on from NC_090703.1 coordinate 1,396,340, forward strand.
TGGTTTACCAGGAATGATCAAAATGGAGAAGAAATAAGAGATTGTACATTTCTTTGAAAATAGTTCTTAAGTAAGTTCAGTTTTCACAGTGTAAACACCACATTCCAAATTAAAAAAACTTACATGTTAAACATACTGTATATTGACTTAGGAATTCAGCATCATTTCATGCAAAAGTCACTGAAGTTAAATCACACAGCGGGAGGGCATTTTGAAACCAGCCAGCTGCCAAAAATGAAATGGTTAATGTAGACTGATATATTTAGACAACTCAAAACTGCTATTGTGTAATTATTGTGTAATAATTGACATTTTTGTTTTGTTTTTATAAAATGTCCTAGAAAAATGAAAGCGTTTAGATCCTTCAAGGAGTAAACAGAAAATTTTAATTTTAAAAATTAAAATTACATTTAAAAAGCAATATGGCAAATCCTTATTAATATATATTTATTTATAAAAGAGTTCTAATGATTAGAAATTCTGAGCATGTGTTCCACAAGGGTTTCTCAGTTCACACTGACATTGTGAGTGTCAGCTCCAGATCACTTTAATCAGAGAGTGGATATGCATGATATAACGGATAAGGGACTTTAATCAAAAAAATTCGCTGGTCTGGAAATGTGACACACTCCGACAAGCACGCTTCATCCTGCTGCACTCATGTCACTGCCAAGAGTTGTCTTCATGAATATGCATCCAACAAGGTACCACATTAAAACGTCGCATTGTTTGTTCAGCTGGGGAGTAGAAATAACCAAACAGACTCAGAATAAGTTTTCATACTCGGACAAAGCAGCCCTCCTGAGCCTGAGCAGAGGCCTGAGAGGGCTGTTGCAGCTCGGTGTTCTGTCTGTGCTGGGAGCAGATGGTGGCCTGTGAGGCCACTGTTTTTCTGCGCAGTTGATTGACTTATTCTACTCCTTGTCTTTGGTCTCTGCTCCTTTCTTCTAAACTATGGTTGGCCATTATTCTCCTGGGGCTGGCACAGTAATTAGCATTTTATTCTTAAGAGAAGGAACAAAAACAGTTGGTTAATCCCTTAGTGTATGGTTTGTGAGTAAGAACAAGTTCCAGATTACTGTTTTTCTAACAAACATGAATATATAGATGCTAATGGGAATAATTTCAAAACTTTCCAGTTCACTCGGACTATAGTAAACAACTATAGTAGTATAGAAAACAACTTTATTAAAAGGAAGTACCATATATAGAGAAATCATTGTCTGGTTTTCTTTCCAGTCGGTTGAAGGACTTTCAGTGGTTGAAGAGCTTAGTCATCAAAAGAATGTTATGTGCAATTAGGTGAAAGACACATGTTGCTGTACTGCTTTTGCTGTTAGGGAATGGCATCTTCCTCTCCTGTAGTTGTAGGTATGAGGCCACCTTCACATAACAGATGCAGTACTGCATAATTTGAGCAATTGTGTATCAAGGTTACAGGTATCATCTGCAGGTAGTTCCAGATGTTTTTGTGGCCGCTGGGCTTGGTGTGGGAACATGCCCAGTTGCTGTCAGAGCCTGCTTGACAGTGAAGGGGAGTGAGAAGCCAAGCCCTTCTGGCTCCTGTGCTATGCACTGAGCCTCACTGCAGCCTGTGCTGGTTCTTTTAACTGGCTAGTAAGTAGTGATAAATAAACTAGTGCAAATATCAGAAAACTTAAAGAGAATCTAATTGTTTTACAGTTTACCATCTTAATTTAGCCATAACTGTTCTCTTCTTAATTGTATTCATTAAATGTCCAACATATGTTACATCAAAAATTCTAAAACCCAATAAACAAATTATTATTTTAAACAACAGAGGGACACAAATACAGAATAAAATAAAGCCATTAAGTATCTTATGACTGGCAACCTTAACCTGAATAAATTACTAATTATTGCTGTTATAAAATATATTCAAGGGAGATTTAAAACATACACTTGTTGTTCTGCAAATTGCTTTGACATTGCTATTTTTCCTACCTAAAACACTGTTAACCTTTTAAAACCAGTCCAATTGGCATTCTGGTTGCAAAGTACCTCATTCTTGTTAAACACTAATCTCTAAAAAAAGTATTTTGTGTGGTTTTTTTCTCACTCTCTTCACAGCGATTAAATATGCAAAGCAATTTCCATGATTATTCCACACCGAATCAGAGTGTGGCTATGCTTGCCTTTTGTGCATAGCCAGTTATTGGATCACCTTCCAGAACAAATCCCCCAGAATTCAGCGGATCATCATTTGGAAAGTAGGGAGCTTGTTAAACTAATGATTAAATTAAACCACCCCTTTAAGAATATTTGGATTTGGTCCATGGAGCAGAACAGAGTAATGGCTTTTAAATTAGGAGCTTTGAATGTGAGAGCATTTCTTGTTCAGGTCAAGCAGGTGAACAAGAACATGAGAATACTGGTAAAACACACTCAGTACAAACATATCTCTTTCTGAAGGTGGTAAATAGGGAGTATGTCTCCTTGTTGGCAACTGACCAAGGGTCAGTGATGAAGATACTGTAAATGAAGCTTTCTGTGAACTCTTGATCAGTGTTCATTATAATCCTGGCTTGCTCATTGTATCTTTGCTATAATTATTATAAATAATTAAACAATTCTTATAATTATTTTAAATGTAAGACCCACTTACCAGGAGTTCAAAACAGTCTGTGACACCATTATAGCATAAAACAAATGACCTTTGTCTGTGTTATAGTCAGCATTTAATCCTTAAACCAGTTACTTAATTTGAAGAAAGGAAGATGAAAACTTAAAATTATATAATAAAGAGAAATAAAACTTCAAATTCCTGTATGAAGAAAGTCTTTTGCTGGCAGGCTTCAGAAAATGTAATCAATGGGATGTAGCCAAAGCTTTAAGAGGAGCCATACTGCAAGTGACTTCACGGTGACTCACGCTCGTCTGTAAGGACTGGTATTCTGGCCCGTTCTAACGGCTGTGCAAATGAAGCTGAAGGCAACCCGAGCAGCTGTGGCTGGATATTAGACCTGAGGTGTGGATGTTAGAGAGGAGCTTGGGAAGAGGGACACAGCTAATGGAATGTAATTCAGAGCTGACGAACAGAGACCTGCAGTGTGTTTGCATGGCAAATGAAATAAAGAACATTTCTGACACCAGATCCCGGCCTGAGACCCTCTTCCACCCAGTTTCAGGCCTTCCAGCCTCAGCACGGTGCCCATCTGTCAATTAGCTTCTCCTCAGCTTTCCAGCGCCCTCTGCAATCCGAGACAGGCTCATTACAGCATGCCTGGAAAAACTGAAGCTATGTTGTTATTTGCTTCCTATCTTACCATAACCTGCTACGGTTTCTAGTGTATACTTTGTGGGCTGCTCCCATTTATAAGTACAGCATTCTATCTTATTTAGGAAAGGAATACATCAATATTTTATTTTAGTATTTATGCATTACATACCAAGTCAGACGCACAACCAATAATCAAATTGAATTTTATGTCGTTAAATTTTGAACACTAGTATAAACATTCTTATAATTATTATGAATTTCTAATATGTTTTGAGTTTCCATAGGTATTCATGTCAACAACGCACTGTGTAAGAGAGCCTGAGTGCACTCAGAACATTCTTTGCTCTTAGAGGAGCTCTAAGATTTAGGAGTTTTTCTTTTTTCCTCAGATGGAAACCAGAATTATCAGGGGTGTGCTCAGATTGTGCTCAGTACTTCATGTGGTTAAACTTGAGGGCCACTGCTCTTCATCTGAGATGACCTAGCCAAGTAAGATCATTTCCTGTCAGGCAGAGCCATTCAAGTGTCACTCACCGGCTCTCACTGTATTGATTTTGGTCAGTGCCTATTGATTTTCTGAGAATATTACATTTTAATTAGTCACTGAAAGAAAAGGCTTTTTCTCAAGTTCTTTTTGTGAAGCAGAATTATTATTTTTCGCTTTTTTATAATGGCACTCTTACAGATCCGCAGACTAAAACAAATCCAAATAAACCAGTAAAATACAAAACAATCAAAAACAGTATTGTGCGCATCCTCCTTAAGGAATGGGCTCTCTTGTGTATTCTTGCTACGCATTTACAGGTAGATTATTTTTAAAATGTCATTGCGATGTAGAATGCATATGTACATATATTTTTAGAAAAAAAGCACGTCACGAAGATGTAAGGTTTCATAATTGCAAGTGAAATATAGCAGATCAATACTGACTTTGTCAAGGCTTTCGAATTCTCCAAACAGGAAAATGAGGTCTAGTTTTCTTACTCCTATATCAGTATTATTCCTGTTAATTTTGTGCAATATAAAGCATAAATAAGAATTACATTTTATGTGCTTCACTTGCTTAAAAATTTTAACTGTTTATGGAGTTTATGTCTTTTTTATATAAACTGGGTTTTAATAAGACTTTTGAAATGAATAAAAGTATGGTCTAGTAGTATGTTTTGTATTTATTTTAATGTACGTGTGATGCATTATATTTTGCACATTATGCTGTTTAATAATAATAATAATTATTCAAATCCATATAATAAAAATCTGCAAAAAGTAAAAACAAATAACTGAAAACCTCATTAATGCATACAGGTTGTAAATATATATGCATTTATGATGTAAGTACTATCCATTTACTGTATGCTTACTGTATTTTTGTTTTATTTTTTCAATGTAACAATGGGCCTTTCTTACTTTCTGCATCTTGAATTCGATTGAACCTTATTTTTGATCTGGTTGGGGAATCTGTGAGATGTGAGATGTGCCATTGAAATGCTTGCTGCCATTACATGAGGCCACAGACATCCCTCCCAGTTCACCAGCATGATCCAGGATTACTGAATGGCTGTGGTGGAGTTATGCAATTTTTACTTTCGAATCTGGCAGCAGCTCCACAACAAATGGGGTCACACACTCAAAAAAGAAATACCTGATTTCTGAATGTCAAATGCCAAAATGAAGAGACCTAAATGCTTGCCTAATATGATAAAAGCTAAATGGATTTTTAATGACCTCTGTAATTAGTGTATGCTCAGGACTGATGAAAGAAATAATATAGCGTCAGAATAAGGAAAGAAAAGGTAATTGCCAGGACAAAATGCAATGTTGAGGGAAATTACAGCTACTCATACACCTGTTGCAGAAACAGCATCCTGCAGTGAGTGATATTGAACACAGGAGAAAAGGATACTGGTGCAGAGCCTGCTTGCACACACCACAGTGGTCAGATCGGATGCAGACGAGATTATGTTTCATTTAAAAGCCTCTTGACTGTGCTAGTGATATTCGGGGCAGTTACACAGAGGCCAACATAAGGTCAGTAGTATGTGATCAAATGGCTTGGCACAAGGATGGTTTTCTAAAGTAATAAATCCACGTTTCAGCAATTGTGGAACATATGTTTTTAAAGTATATATATATAGTGATGCTTGCATTTTTTCCACATCTGATATTACTGTCCATAACAAGATCAATGGGAGAGTGAGTTAAGGTACAAAACTTGTCATTGTTTTGGATTGACTGACCTGCTGTGGGCTGCTTTCAAAACAGTGACCACATTCCAGTCAGATTCAGTTACACAATAGTGATATCGCATCTGTAATTCTATTGAAGAAATGCAAGGCAATAAAATATTAATCTACTTTCAGACACCAGGATTTTGTTTCCATAATCAAGCTCGGTATGGCCTTCACACACACTTTAAATGCAAACCTCAAAACCTACTCTTCTGTTATCCCAGGTGTAAAGAAGACTTTGACAACAGAGGCATGAAGAACACATGCCTAAAAAAGTATGAATGTAACAAGGGTATATTTCAAAGGCTCTGCCTGCAAAAGTGAATTATATGAAATTAAGTAATTTCATCCACTTTGCAGATTAGCAGAACATAATGAATTTTACTTTAAAAAATTAAAAGCTGTAATGAAAACTTAAATAAGAGGATTATTTCAGAAATTAATAAAGATCCTTATGAATATTAAGCTATTATCTTAATAACAGAGTCATTTTAAATACTTTATACAGTATATGGAAGTATGTAAAAAAGTCCATTCTGTGGCCTTGTGGTTCATTCTGTGGCACGAAGGAGCTTCAAGTTCATTTTCTTACCTTGTAAATATTTGAATCCTCAAACCTCTAGTTAAATAGTAACTTCTCTTGTTTTTGCATCTGTCCAATTTGATGTATTTGTATACGGTATCTAAATAAGATCAGGTCACTTTATTGGCCATATACAATTTCTTGCATTAGGAATTTGTCTTTTTGCAGACCCCAGCTTGCTCTCCATGAGACACACAGACAGGGAGAGAAGCTGGGGGTCAGAGCACAGGGTCAGCCATTTATACAGCACCCCTAGAGCAGTTGGGGTGAAGGGCCTTGCTCAGGGGCCCAACGGAGTAGGATTCCTCTGCCAGCCGCTGGATACAAACCTGCAACCTTCCAGCCACAGGCACAGATCCTCAGCCACAGAGCCACTGCACCGCTCCATGAAGTTATACACCATGCAACAGATTAGTAAAAGCTCTGAAAGACGGTGCAAGATTACAAATCTTGGCATCTACCCTCAGATATGGGTTTTGATTACCTGCAAATTTAGTTTCGTAGTGCTCTGTTTTTCTAACAAATTCACCAGAACATGCTAACATGCTCATTTGGAAGTACTGTAAACTGGATTTACTGGAACTTTCCTTTATTCTTCTTCATAATCCGCCTTCTTTGTTTTTCATCATTTCAACATTTATTTTTCAGATGTGCTATGACAGTGTGGTATTGTGCCGTTTCCCTAATAGCCATTGGTTAAGCTTAATTTGGTCTGATGAAGCACTCTCCAGTGCTCGCTTTTCTGCACGGTAGAGCCAAAACTGGGAAAAAACTTCAAAGTCTGCTTTATGTCCCATAACATAACCCTGCCTTGGTTAGTGTATTCTGATGGCATTTAGCACATTACATTCAAATCTGAGTTGAGCCATGGGCCAAACAATCTCTTATTTATGGAAAGGATGTGACAGCCTCAGACAATTAATTTATTTTGTGAAATTGAGCCCTGTGCCTTTTATTGTATTTGGCATAAAAAAGCTGGCATTTTGCCAAGAAAAAAAGCTTGATTAGCCAAAGCCATAAAGGAAAGAAAAAGGGTTACTGCGTCTTCAAAAGCTAAAAGTAGGTGATTGTGTGCTGGGATTAACTAACTAATTGAGTAATGATTATCAGCTGTATATAACTCTATCTGAAAGAGAAATCAGGGTGGTAATTAATTTGCTTTATTTGTCCAGCTGCAAAGCTTAAAGCAGAAGTGTGTTTGCACAGATTTCTAAACTGTCGTTACTTACTGGAAGACGTTCTCCTGAGAAAATGTGATTTCCTTTGAGCTTAAAGACAAATTTTATAATTATTCTTCCTAAAACCTGCGTTTATTGCTTGCCTTCACCTTGCCCTTGTCTGATAGTTTGGTTATTTACTCTCCTCATTGCTGCATCAATCCAAAGCTGAGGTTAAAGATGCTTGAGAGTTCTTGTCACTAATGATAGACATCCAAATCCTTAACAATTTCACTCAACTAAAAAAAAAATTAACACACGTACAGTATGTACAACAAATTATATGAATTGCTCAATTTTGAGAACAGCTTTTATGAAAGCAAGAATAAGGTTAGCACAGCCAAATTAGTAAAATAAAACTATATGTTGACCACTTTCTATAAATAAAGACCTAATGCATAAGAGCATAGAAACATTAATTGATTCCAGGATCTCAATGAATCATTTCTTGAAGGAGACCAGAGTAACCAGCTTCTTTGTTTCTTAGTTTTAAAAACACTTCTCCATATTTTCCATTTGTGTCCACTGGTTTGTGTTTCATTTTGGTTGATCACTGCCCATTAGGTTGACTTTATAAGTGGTTTGGAGGATTCAGAATACTTTTTCTAAGATCCCCTTTTTATGAGGTGGTTGTTAGTGCACCATGATACCAACTGAATGACTTCCCTCCTGTACAGGGTCTCATGGTCTCATCAGTTTTAGAAATGAGTCCTGCAAGAGAGATGTAATTTGCAAACTGAGTGTGATGGAAGAGTAGCTGTGGTCATTGGTGTACAGGGAACAGAGTGATGGGAAAGCACACATCCTTGAGGTGAACCACTATTCACAAATAGACAGTGTCAGAAATAAGAGCCAAGCCACACCCACTGCTCTCGATCTGTGAAAAAGCTGAGAATCCACTGGCAGCATCACACACTGACCTCTTGGCCCTATATGCAAACTGTAAAGGACAGAGATGTGGATCTGTAACAGTTTTGAAATAATGAAATATCACATACTCAACAATCCTCAATATGATAGAAGTAAGAGCAACTGGTCAAAAGATATTGATACAAGCTATTTTGTGCTTCCTTGGAACAGAAACGATAATGCAAGGTTTAAGGCAGGTGAGGAGCTTACTGATTAATTACTGGCTGATTAAGATACTGTACACCAGTGAGCTTTGGAGCTAACTGCTCTGCACTGTGCTTCAATGTGGCAGGCCAGACCATGCCAGGCCCAGCAGCTGTCCTGCAGTTCTGCCTTGTAAAGAGCTTCTGACTTTCCTGTTCTTTGATAATTAGAGGAGCCCAAAGAGGAGAGGAGCAGGCTGGGAGCTGAGCATGTGCTGTATGAGGCAGAAAGGAGTAGGGAAACAAAGAAGGCAATGAGGCAGTAGAATGTGAAGAACTCATCAGGACACATGAGCTATGATCATCATTGAGCCTCTGTTTTTCAAGCCTAAATTAAAACCTTTTCCGTCTACCTGATGGAGATGAGTCACAGATAGAACTTGGAGACTTCTTTTTATAATTTGTGATAGTCTGAAAGTTCCTACAAAGAATAGTGAAGTCATTATTTGCCAACTGCTGTTCTAAGCAATTGTTAATCAAGTCTACCATTTACATTTCAGCGCTGATATCCTTGATATTTAATTGCCAATCTATGTGAGGAAAATTCACTTCTCCCAAGATAAGCACCTCTTTCTTTACACATACATTCCTGAGTTTATTTTCTAAGAATGTCTGTATATGTACATCTTACTTTTGGGTTCTGTAGCACAGTTCTAACACTAGGCCACTTAAATTTTTTTTATATAAGTCTGATCCATACAGATTCTGAGATCCTTGACTCGGCTATATTGGATCCTCTGCCTGAATGCTCTTTTGATGTTTAGTATTACGTCTCCACATCTTCCATCTTTGCTGTCTCTTCCAAAAGCTTTCTATACTCTTATGTTGTATTCATCACCATCACTCTCTCTTAGCCACGTGTCAGTGATTCCAATTACATCATAATTGCATGGTAATGTAGTCAGCTTCTCACTGTTTTTGCTCTGACGATTTTAGGGTGTTTAACTCCATGAATATATGATTTGCCAGTTCCTCCATCTCATAATGCTTTCTCAGTCCCAGTAGCTCTGTAGCTCTATAGCTCCATCTCCAGTGCATCAACATTTCAAGAAGGAGCTGGATTATTTCACAATTTTCATCAGATCCAGTTTGGCTTTCAGGAGTCCACATGTTGCACAAACTGCAGATCTCACACTTAGGGACCATTTTTAAGGTGCCTGCTTTATATAATCTGTTGTTTATGTTGTATTTGTTTGTATATAAAATTGTATTGTATGTGAACAAGGAGAACCCAACCTTTTGTTTTGAAGATGAGAAACAGCTCATTCTCTGCAGCTGCATAAATGCAATCAGCCTGTCTACCTATAAGTGACACCTTGTCAGCTTCACCTGCAATACTTAGCCTCTGAATTAGTCACTAACGATCACTAAACTACCTCTATTGTACACAAAGGCCCCATAGCACTAAAATGCAAACAGTACAATTTCAGATTCATTATTTTCTTTGAGAAAATGGTAAATCACTGACTACAACAACTGTTTTGTAATATGGAAATATTTTCTCACTTCCAAATTTTCTTTCACATACAGTATACAGTAGCTTCACCCTATTTACATATTCAAGGAGGATGAAAGAACCTAAAAATAAAGTGTCATTTTTACATACTTTAAGACAGTTTAGCAAAATCTTTTGATTATTTTTTGGGGGTAGTGTATTTTGAATGTGCAGCAGAATGTCTTGGGTCACAGATTGTTTGCAGATAAACAGTTTAATTGGACTTTGTTGAGGAAAGCACAAAAACGGCAGAGGCGGGATAGAGTTAAAATCTGGCTTGAAAGTGACACCCTGTCAATGGGAGTGTACAAGCAGAGGACATTGTATCAATTTGTTTACAATTTTAAGGAATGTTGGCACCCAAAGTGAAATATTCATTTAATTGGCATCCAGCACATTTAATTGGATCTTCAAGGCTCTTTGGTGTATTTTAATTTAAATGCACACCATGATTTTTCTCTCAGGAAAACAGGAATTTATTTTTCATAGACGTGTTCATAAACCAATGAATTATGCTTTGTTCTTTAAAATGGAAGTCTGTTTAAACATTTGACTATTCCCTTGTTTAAATCAGCAAACATTGCATGTCTGAACAGTTGGAAGAAGTCATTCTCCGCCTGCCAAAAGAAGACACGAAGGGAGGGAAAAAAGATGCCAAGTATTTAGCGCCATGAAAGCCCAGTTGAAGAAAATCCCTGTAAAATTACGGTGGTTCAACTCTGAAGAGTATTTAATCTTTCAGTGAAATGCAAACATCAAATATTACCGAGGATAAATTAATTACAAATGCTTTGTTAAATATATCTGTTTTGCTGTAACTTGGAAAAATTGTTTTTGGAGAGCCTTTTTAAAAACATATTATACCTAGGTATATTATAACTTGAAATTGTCAAAAAGCTTGACAAACTTGGCAGTAAAAAAATAAAGACTAATGCAAAAGTAATGGCTGCAAAATAGGAAAATGCCCTTTAATAAGAGCACAGTGGCCTGTTAGAAACATAAAGAAATAGTACAGAAAAACCCTTCACAAGGGATCTATCAACCGATGCAAAAGAAATGTGCCAGCCACTGATGATGTTTTAGTAATTAGTTGTGCTGTGAATCTGTATTATCTGTAGCTATTGATATCTTTAGAAAGAGAGAACAATATAATTGTTTTGATATCCAGCCAAAATTAGGCCTTGACAATGTTCATGCCAGACATTTGAAATCAACTGTGCATGTCTGAATGTTTGGAAAAAAAATATTCCTCACTCATGCCAAGAAAAAAGAGGCCGTTTGCCCATGCAGTTCTAGACCACATTGACTTACAAATTGGCTTTCACAATGGTAAGTGGAAATTTCATGCAAGAGACTAAATTAAAGAATAACAATTGCAGGTATGTCAACTCACTATGCTCTCTTCTGACTCTAGGCCATTACATAAACCAACCAAAACGTGACTTTTGAATACAGATATGTCATACATTACCATTTGAACGTGAATGACCAGTTACTTTGCTTTACATTTACTTGGGTCTTCTAGGATAGAGTATTGATTATTTATGGAGATCAGAAACGTTACCTGTGCCTTATCTCTGTCAGGTGATCTTTAGCTTTCCTCATCAGACACTTCCAAATGGTAGAGCCTTTTTTTGGTCACCTAACACTGGTGAATGCCAGATTTACAATCTGTTAACCAGCTCCTGCCAATTGCAGAGTCAGAAAGCCAGTGCTTTCAAATTTTTCATTTTTATTATTGGTTATCTATCAGTTTACCTTGTGGTTATAAAAAGTTCTCAATTCATCCTCTTTACAACAAAATAAATTTGTTGCTGCAAAGCTTCTGCCATGATAACACAGCACATCAATCACCTTTGCCATAACAATTATCTGACAAACTGACAAACACTCGAAACAGCCTGAAGCTGTAATACTGAAGAGATGAGTGACCAATATGAATAAATGAAAACATGCCACTTTCTTCACTTCACAATCACACTTTGGCAGGAAAAATAGTTTAAATGATTAAGATTTTGAAATTACCTGACTTTTTACACATACATTGTTTAAATCATTAATTCAGTCCATTACTTCATAGGGTTTCCTGATCTTCACTGGGAAGGGAAGCATTTATTTAATTCTATAGTCAGGAAAACAATGATCTAATAGCAAAGGATCAGATCACAGTAGATTCTAGATTGAAAAACATTTTAAATCAGGATCTTTCAAATGGCTTAAAACATTCCCTATGTCCTTTTTACAGAACAAAGCCTGTGCCTTTTCATTGATACTCTACAGTCATGCCACCTGGAGGAAACAAAGACTGTCCTTCCAAGCCTTAAAATGGAATCAGCTGACAAATATTCAGCTCACCCTTGAACAATGCATCAAAATAGCAATGATGCCAGCAGTGCATTGAGCAGGAGGCATCTACTCGGGGCAGCACTGTACTCATGTGGGTGTGAGTGCATCTGTCAGACTGATTTATGTCATGTCTGGCCCTGTCTGACCTCTGTTTGTGGGCAGGCCGTCTCAGCACTGAAATGGGTGATGTCCACCTGGTCACCCCTTTGAAATTTCTCCCTGCCCAAGCTTTGTAGAAGGAAAAATGCCAGCAGCACTAGGTCACTGATCACTGCTAGCTGTTATCGTGCAATAGCAAACTGGTCTGTAAAAATCAATCTCAGCCAGTCTGAAACTGAATGCTAACTCTGATGACTTGCCTCCATACTAGTCAGCTTTGGTGTAGGGGCAAAGGCCAAAGCAAGTCTACGTAGGAGACAATAAACTATAATATAGAACAAACCTGCTCTGTGATTGTTGCTTGCATTTGACTTATTTTATCAGCAGCATAAAGAAGCTGTGCTTAATCAAGACACACCATTGAGAAAGTAGTTTGATTCCACAAACAGAACACAGGGGGGCTCATGCAGATGGGACATGTAGGCGAGTGTAACTTAAGACGTATGGAAAGAAGGATTCAGGAGCTGCACCAATATTAAGTAGCTTCTTTTTTGGCACTGGTGTGCATGAGTATCGATAGACTCACACTAACACAGATAGGATGAAAATGTGTAGCACTAATCATCAGGGACAGTTGGTAAAATATTGGAGATAGTAGAAACAGAGGGAATAGAAGGCGTAGAGACCAAAAGGATGCAAAAAAATAATAGTTAAAAGCAAAGAAAGAAAGAAAGGAGAAGGGATAATACCAAAAGATGACAGTTTATAAAAACAGGGGTTATTAGTGTTGGGGGAGCATGTTTTGCCTTGCAGAAATGGGGTGAAGATATGGGAACCTTTGAGCCCTTTGTGTGCGAGAATGGACAGAAGGAAGACAAATGACTTTGGAGACCTGCACCAAACCGTGATATCAGCACTGAACGATGACATCAGCACCAAGCAATGACATCATCACCAAGCAATGATATCAGCACTGAGCAATGACATCAGCACAAAGCAATGGCGTCAGCACTGAGCAATGACATTAGCACCAAGCAATGACATCAGCACCAAGCAATGATATCAGTACTGAGCAATGACATCCGTTTTCAGTGGTAAATATTGTTTATTAAAAGTAAACAATTAAAGCAAATGTATCGCAAGAGCTCAGGGAATAGAGTTCCTCAGCCTGTTGAACACAGCTTACAGCAAGAGGTGTAATGTGTTAACGATGAAAAGAATGGAATTCGTACAGTTAAGAATGTGGAAACACAGCAGTTACTTTAGGGCTTGAACCATGGAATAGTTGGCAAAGATAATACATTATTATTTATTTGTTAGGTGTAAAATATAAATTTCTTGGATTCCTTGCATTTTGTTGCACTTGACTGAATTGTCTGGGGTCCCATGTAAGGTTAATGGGATTGGAAAAATTCAAAAAATCCCTGATTATTAAGTTCGGCCTCCGATTCATTAGGCAAATCAAAAGAAGTCAGTCTAATGAGAAAAAAAAACTTGAAACGTTTGTTTCATTCCCTACTGAAAAAAAGTTAATAATTGTTCAATTTCCATGATCTAGTGGGGAACAATTGATTTAGTTCATGAATATTTCATGAAATAGACTTGAACATAAAATGAGAATGCTCAAAGAATTGTCAACTGGTTCATAATAGTTTAAAAATGATCAATAGCTGTTCATCAGTGAAGGTCTGGCTTTCCATGGAGTCTTGTCAGTAAAGAGATGCTGATCCTGAAAAGAGTTTTATTGGCCATTTCATCTGCTTCAAGTGGAAATGGAAGAAAAACAGTTTCAGTCAACGCAGGTAGAAGATGGATGACAGCTATTGACTGACCCTCATCTTAATTACATGATGATGATAAGAGCACAGCCCAGTACCATTAAACATTGTTGTTGTTCAGGTTAATTCATAAATTAAAACATATAGCAATGATCTCGCCTGCTTGGCAATCTTAGGTGGTTTGGGAATCAGAAATTCCCAAACCACCTAATTCCCAATCAGAAGTTTGGGATCAGAAATTAAGCTCAATCTCCTAGGTTAATTAAATATTTAGGGATATGTACAGGGATGAGACACTGAAAGGCTGCAGTTTTATAGTTTGACACCACTCTTGCAGCCCAGTCCCACCTTTCCCAGCAGGTGTTATGATTAGGTAGCTGAGTGTTTCAAGAATGCATTGATGTGGAAGAAGATGAGATAGGAAATAAAATAGCCATCAATATAGAAAAATAAATGAAGAATGCTAATAATGTTTAGATCCTTGAATACCACAACTTAAAAGGCACCATTTTTCTTTTCAATATATATATTAATATATTTTTCTGTTTAATGATCATGCAAAAAAGAACAACAGTGAGCCATGCACAGCTCCTCTCAGGACTGCTGTGAGTCTGCATATAAAGTAAATCTGTTGTAAAATGTGATATAAAAGACAATAGAAACCCAAAATAGTGCACATTCCTGCACTTTTACAAAATGGTCAAGTGGCACTGCATCGCATTCCACTGACAGACCAACAGGAGTGGTGTTCTGATGCATTGCCTTGTCCCTATTGCCATGACAGTGTTGTGCTCCTTATTGACATCTTGACTTCTTGATGTTTCATAGTCCAGGGAAAACACACCTTTTATTCATGAAAGAGGTGTTCAAAACAAGCATGCATTTCCCTTCTTCTTCTGTCTTTGTGTATTATTTATTATACAATACCTTTTACAAGTATTTCTGCTTAGAAACACAAATGAGTTCTAGTGAAATTCATGATCTTATAGCTGAGAAAAAATCCAAGTCGAAGAGATTAGACCTGTAAATACAACATCACGAGCTCTCAGGAATTCCACAATATTGCAAATCTTATTACCAGGCACCACAATTGCACGTTGTGGTTACTATTTTAAGAATACCACTGTGTTGTGTCATTCTGTACTGTGGTGTCTAAATATGCACTATTATGCCATCTTATATGTTTTCTTGAAAACATCTTGATAAATACAATCACAACACAGTATCTGCAAAACTACAAATGCAATCTATTTGCCAGGATCCAGTCTGAATTTCTGTTTATGTGAGAGAGATTAGGGTAAAAGCCAAACCCTTCTCTTATATGCAAAATACCTATGCAGTACTTTAATTTTAATGCAGATGCAATGATATTGTTCTACAGTTCTTAGACAGGACCTTAGTAATTCTTCCATCCTATACTTGGGAAATGGTGCACTGAAAACTTTCTGAGTACCCCTGTATGCCCAGTGTAATAGAGAAGCTGCTTTTCATTTCCAGCAATATTGCTAAGTTGAGGTCTATAGTAAGAAGCAGGAGTCTAGAGTTGTAGGGGTGCCTAACTGGAACAATTAAACAGCTTCTCTCAGCTCTTCAGGTGCCTCTGCTTTAAAGAGTCCCTGACAACCTGCAGAAACACCAAAATTACAAGAGTCAGAAGATAAACATCATTGCATGAAAAGCGCAGTATGTAAAGGCTGTTATTTCCTTGTGAGTCTAATAACTTCACAGAAGGAATGATAACTAAGAATTTAAGCATAAGGCCATATTGTTTTGAGGACAGCTCTGGATCATCAAGAGTGACAAAATTAAGAGGCGTTGACATCCTAAATAAATAAAACTCACAATCTCCAGCACACTGTACTGTGGTAGTATTTAAAAAGTGGCTGCTGCTGTTTACGTTATGAAATAATTCAAAGTGTTGTGATACAAGAGCACAAAGTTCTGAGTGCGAGCTCTGTCATCCCTCACCTAAACAGGCAAGTGAGAGGAAGATTTTGCTGGTTTCCATGCCTTGTTAGATCTATCATCCCTTTAATTAATAGTGTTTTTACGAAGACGTCTGAACTGTGTCATTTCCATTATTGGAAAACCAACGCGATTAATGAATAATTTTCATTTTTGATCCGTTATATCATGCTAGTTGATCTCCTCTTTCCGCGCTGCTGAGTGATAGCGTCGTTTTCTGCCCCTCGATCAAATTTAATTTGGCCTCCTATTATATTACAGTGTTGCGACTGAAGTGTCAATTTTTGTCAGGCAATTAGAAGCTATAACCTGTGAAGTTAAGTTTGATAGGCATTGTAATTGGATTGTTTCAGCAATAGCTTGGAACGCTTTTAGTTTTTTTTCCCCTTTCTTTCTTTGGTCTCTGATAATAACTGTGTCTCTACATATACCTGTATATGTAACTTCTGAACAAACACAAGATAGGAGGAATAAGCCAATTGAGCTGTTGAATTTGCTTGAGTTTGCAAGAAACTCTAATATACTCCTAATAACAAATTTGCATGGATTGGCCCTGAGTCCATTTCAGTTTTGTTTTCCAGCAGTTGTTTGTCTGTTTCTTTGCAGGAATATACTGTACTGTATGTGCTGGTATACCTAGATCATTACAACTTCAGATTTAAAAATACAGTATATATAACAAACAACAAAACATCACCTGCACATTCTCAAGCCATGAACATCTTTTCCAGGATTTGTATGCCAGATTTTTTTGCATGTGTTGTAAATCCCCTTTTTATATTTCTTTATTCTAGTTCTTGAGCATAATTACTTTTACACCAAAATTCAATATTACCTTATGAATACGTGTGAGAATATAAACATATAATTAAATTGTAAAATATATAAATGTGATTAATGATTAAATGTCACAAAATAACATATTGAATTTCTCCCTTTAAAAATAATAATACAATGCAGATTATGAAGGTTAATGGAAATTTCTGCTACAGCTATGAAATACTTACGTTTCCTAAAGTACCTGTACATAGTCTTGAAGAAAAGAAGGAAGTAATTAGTAAAAACTCTATTAAAAATTAGTAATATGATTTCAGAGAAATGTAAAACAAATCACAGAGGCTTTATTATATTTGATTTTAATATATTTTTTTGTAATTATAACTTTGCAATTGTACGTTAGTATGTACTGACAATGCAGCTAATTCTGTATACATCCATGACACATCAGATCAAAGAATCACAGAGATGCATACAGATGTACTACTTTTGAAGCAGAAGTCGTTGAAGTATTTTAACTGCAGTGATTGCTAAAACCATAATAGATGGTACATTTTTTGTTTAAGGGTAAATTATGTTTTTCAAAACTATGATTTTATTATCAGCAAGACAGGAACTGTGACAGAGAGTTTATTGCTTAAATTAATGAAATGCTTCATGGTGGGATTTCAGGGCAGATTAGGCCTCTTTGAAATTAGCTATGCTCAGAGTTGAGCCATCCACAGATTTTCAGAGACACAAGTATTTGAAACAAGCAAGCACGCTCCACTACAACATACCCATAATGTGGTAATGTGAAATGCATAGTATATGTATGAGACTTTTGGACAGCAGGCTACACACAGTATTGCTCAGGAGAGATGCTGAGGTTTTGGTGCAGTTATAAAATAAAAATGACAAATGCTTTCAGTGCTGCTTTTTCTGCTGGAAATCCAGGTGCCTTCATTAAAACTTATGCAGGTCATAAAGGCACATCTTGGATATAATTAACTGTAGTTTTTGGCACTAATATGAAATGAGCTTTCCACAGGAGTCTCCCAGAACTGAAATTCCTCCTAACAAAACCACTCAGACTAGTAAAATTACATATTTGGTAGAATGAATTGCAGGGTCCCTGGAGCTATTTGTTTTGAGGTATTTCAGGATTGTTTACACACTTACAGTACATGACACACTGGAGTGCCCTAAGTGTAAAAGTCAGGAGAAATAGTATATTGATTTGCTGAAACTTTAAAAGCCTTGAGGAGGGAACTAAAATCTTATATTTTTAATCGCCGACATTGCATGTATTATCATCCAATAGAGCAACCAAGGCTCAAGGAAAGTATGGTTTGAAGCACCTTGTGAGACTAAAATCATTCCCAAGCCTAAAGGAACTCAGAGAGGAGGGAGTGGCCTTCTCCATGCTGGCCTTGACTCACAGGACACAAGCCTTGGCACTCCAGGTGACACTGTCATTGCTTGAACCCACTGCCTCCGAGGGAGTGATGCCCCTTCGGGGAGAGGATCCCACCACCATAGTACTTCATGAATGCAAACATAAATGTGGCTTTTGGGTTTCCTGCATGCATTCACATAGACATACAGTACAGGGCCTATAAACAGCATTCACCCCCCTTGAACTTCACATTTTATTTAATTCAATTATTTTTATTTTTAGTTAAGTAAAATATCTTGATTTTCTTTTATTTTAACATTATAGAGTACTTTGTGTTGATGAGTGGCAACATTTCTCAAATACATTAAGGTTCCATGCTGTAACAATAAAATGTGAAAAAGTCCAAGGGGGGTGAATACTTTTTATAGGTACTGTAGTAGGATGACTGGATGGTAGAATAAAGTGAGTTTATTAGAAACATACCATGGGATCATTTGCATTAATTCAGGAGCTCAGATCTGTGTTCCTTCTACAGATTGACAAGCGCTGTAACCAAAACCCACAGGTATCAGAAAAAAAATCATATTTCTGATTAGGAACAGATTTACAAGAGTGTGGTGCAATCCTGCATTCATAATCAGCTTTTTAACTGCCATGTTTAAAAAAAGGGGTTATTTGAGAAGAAAAACAGGATGCTTGCGGAAGGAGTAGGTGTGATGATCTGCCATTGATCTTAGAAATTGAAATGGAAGAAAAAATCATTTTGCAAAATATTTTAAGAAGACTTAGCCCAGCGATGGATGATCTTCAAAGTGTGTTGCTCATCCATTAATAGAGAAATGTAAAAATATATTTATTTTATTCATATATTGTATGTTTTAATTTACAGTAAGCCTAAAATGAACATTTTAGTATAGTTATCTATTTTAAATATTTGTATGAACGTAATTACACATTTTTATGGGTATACAGATCAGGGGCTTTTAAATTGCTACACAAAAACAACAGAAAGCAAAGGAAAATCATACATAAAAAACTCTGTTACCTGCTGTCTTCATGGTTAATTCCTTTTCTAAACAGAGCAGTGTGGTTTCCTATAGAAGTATCTGGTGTGATTCATTTACAGAGTTTTATTTTAAGCCTTCCTGTTCCTTGTGCTGAAAACCAACAGCCTGTGTTTCTCTGTGTGCCAGTGGAGGGCAGAATTACATTTCAAAAATTAAACAAACCCAAAAGTTCATTAAAATGCTCATGGAACAAAATTGCCCTGCTAATGTTGTTGATAAGATTGTGCTGTTTTTAAGAACCCATTTCTAAAATAAGCAATAATTTCAATCAGTGACAGACACCAATATACACCAAAGGGGGTAGCAGCAGGGGAATCCAGTCACTATCGAGTGTGAGATCAAACAGCCATAGAGCTCCTGTTAGACACTTTCTTTCAGCTTCTCTAAAGGAACATTAAGTCTAATAAGAACTTTTTAAAGCACTACCAAAGAAATTACACGAATGTGGATGTGCTTAGATTGAAAAAAACGCTTGGCTCTGTAAGTACGAGTTTTGTTGCATTCCTGGTAATTTGTAATTGAATTATTATTTTGCATTGTGCAGAAACCTGTAATAAATTATGGTAACATTATTTTTTCCTGTCTTTTTGGAGTATGTATAGCACAGCGCAAATTATTCCAAGGTGGTTGTTTTGGTGTTTTGACAGGCTAGCGAACATATTATGGCAAGAAATGTGTCTCAGAACCAGGAATGGAATTTAATTTTAACCAAGAGAAATCATAATTGTTTCTGACTGCTGCTTAAAACTGCTCAGACTGGGTCACTTAGGCCATACATTAGTGTACATGGGAGGTTAAATTTGAATTCCTAACAATAAAGTGTCATCTGCTTACTAGGAAGGCATTTAACTTTCTAAACATTGTAAACCTGTTTTTTTTTAATACACTTTGAACCAATGATATTGCCGTATAAGTGCACCATGTCTTTCCCTTATTGGATAATCTGAAAACAAATAACTGCAGGACTCAGTTACCTGATAATAAATAGAATATGCCAATCAAATTAAGAAAAAGCGTACGCTTGGACATCAGAGAAAGGAGTGCACAGTGGGTGGGATTTCAAGGTATCTAAACCTCATTTTATAGGTCACTGGTCTCATTTGTTTAAAATGGCATGCAGCAGCACTGTAGCAGTGAAAGAAAATAGCTGAAACTGTCTGCAACTATTGGACACAAACAGCTGAGTTACAAAAGCAGCTCTACAGTCCAACAGTATCTCTTAAGAAAACAGGGTAACCTTTCATCAGTGTCTTGCACCAAATAATCATTCATTTGCACTGATACAATTTTATTAAGCCAATTTTGTAAAGCAGAGGGAGTATCTATTACAGACAAAAGCAGTTATCTCCTAGCTATGAATGCCAACACTCTTTGCAAGTTAAAAATTGTGCAGATTCAAGTTTTTTTAAGTTTTGTTTAATTTCTTGTAAGACGTTATCACAAGAGACTGAATTTCCGTAGCAATTTGGGGTTGCCATTTAGAACTTAGTATATAATGTCTGTAATCACAAAACATTGGTGACGCAGACCATGCAAAAGTGTGTGCCTCACTGCAAGTGGAAGATGTCAGACAAGGGATAGGATTTCGTTTCGCTTTAGCACATGTAATAAATATCAACTTCAGAAAGAAAAAAAATAAAGAATCACACATACTTTAACACAACACACCATCTTGCTCTGACTTTGCCAATTTTTTTTCATATTTTCAACACTGGTAGAATTATGCCATGACTACTACAAGTAATAACACATAACAGAAACACAGCTATAACAAATTAGTCTGCAGCTTTACAGGAATGCACTTCTCTGTGGGGACAGGTGTTCACTTGTTGCCAATAGGGTGAATAGATCCTAGCTACATGTTACACTGAGGCCAGTCATGACAGGGCTCTGGAGCAGAAACATGCAAGGGTACTCTGAGTTTTAGTTAGAATCATGGAAACCCTCTGTTGCATTCCTCTTACATTATTGGGCTAATATTTCCCTTATGCCATACAATGACAAATGCAGTTGTCCAATATTTTACCCAGAAGGTTATTTTCCTTTGATCTAAGTAAGACAAAATACATTATGTTAATCACAGCCTGAATACTGATAGTTATTAAAAAGATTAGATTTCCAAGGTACATCCTAGGTCTTCAGACTCTATATTTACATCTCAGAAGGATATCCTTTGGAATCCCATTTTGTCTGAAAAACAGCTTGTAATTACATTTTAACTGACAATGCAATAAAATAAAGAAATGAACAAGAACATTGTTAACTGTGATACTGTATATCACAATCAACACACCCCTGTGTCCATTTTTAATAATACTATGCACAGTATCCACAGCAATAGTAGTAGTAATGTGTTTTTTTAAAGCTTTCTGCAACTATAACTGGTTTAGGTAACTTCATGGTTCTGCAAAACTTTATGATTTTGAAAAGAAATGTATTTTTTGTTATCTCCTGTAGTCATTGAATGTACTATAACAGGTATGGAAGCAGACTCAGTGGACTGAGCTGAAGAGGCCAAGTATTTTCGGTACGTTCTTAAAAAATATTATTGCATGTTGAGGTATTCATTTCTTTTTATAGAACCATCTTATGTTTTTAAACTTTGTTTTCTCTGGCAATGCTTGAGGAATATCCCCTCAGGCTCTTCCCGAGCTGTAGAGCATGTGTCGCATCCACTACAGCTCACTGTGGTATCTGCCTGAGCTTCAGATGCTGCTCAGATAATAATGGACTTGTCCTTCTCTGGTAGGTGTATCTAACTTGGGTAAACTTAACTCTGCTCTGTGCCCATTCCTGTGACAAAATTGCCTTCCTCGAAGACAAGATGCTGGTCTTCATTTCTACCTCAGAGCTCACGATATAATAGGCTTTGAAGATGATTTAATCCTTAATAGAAATTTAAAAAATAACATTCTAGATAATAATGTGATTCCACATTTAGTTCAAGAGCTTTAGTTTAAAAGACTTATTGCCCCACTAAACACAGTACAAGTCACCTGACAGCCCAGCACATAGAGGCTTGCAGTACTGACTTCTGCCACCAGGATCAGACCTATAGAGTGGATAGTGGTCAGCCTTAAACTGATCTTTAAAAAAAACCCAAAAGTCACCTTCATTTTAATTCCTAGTTCAAAATTTACAACTGAATATGTAGTTTTAGAAATCCCTTGCACCATTAGGTGTACAGACAATTTAATTTCCTTGCTGAAGGGGAAGAAATTAATATGCCTTTTTAAGCAATTAGAAAGACTTAAACTTCTCCAACACATTTGCTTTTATCTTTTTGAAATCTCATTATGCAATCACTCTGTTAAAGTAAAAGAAAGAGTCTGTTCGCTGAAAGAAGACCTTTTAGTGGACCTGACAGAGACAGACAGATCAAAAGCTACAGCTTAATGAGAGGAAGGAAAAATAACTTTGAATGAAAATTGGAGTAAGTGTCAGTTATACATACATATACTACTGTACATATTCTCACAGTATATTTTAATGTTGCCTATTGCTGACACTTCCTAAGTCCCGTACATTTTTAAAGCCAGGTTCTTTATAAATATACAAGTATATGCCTATACAGTATGAAAGAGAGTTACTGAAAAATGTTTAGAATTAAATTTGATAAAATGCTTACCTAGCATTCAAACTGTTTTTTTATGTTAAATACAATGATCATATAAAAGCCTGGCATGAGTGTGAACCTGCAATTTTACATCAGTTTATGTTTTGTTGTAGATCTTCCAGCTAAACATTTAACACTATGTGCATGCAGAAGCACAGTTTCTATTAAATGGGACCAGCAAGGCTAAAATTCGGGATGTCTTAGGAAACCATAAACTGGAAATTCCGCTACTGGAAAAATATCAAACTTTTCAAACCCAATAGTTGTCTAAATAATGCATGATTTCCTTCTACAATGTGAAGTTCCTTGCAGTCAAGCAACAGCTACAGTAACTTAGCATTTCCAGGATGGGAATAAGAAGGCTCATTATACATCCTGCTTATGTTACAGCCCTCCATGTTCTCAGGGAGAGGTTGGGAGTTGCCACAACCTGGGAAAAATGAAAGAGTGATAAGAGAATAGACCTGCCCACGATACCAGATAAGGCAAGCCAGTCAGTCAAACCCAGGGAAAAGATCAGCGGCAGTATTCACCAACTTTACTGTGAAATATGAAGGCTATCCTTCAGAATGACAGACAGCTTAAATTAATGTATTTATACAAGCTATGTGCCAGATGCATCAAAGAAGCCTGATTGGTCAAGTGAACTTTGTTAGAGCAGAAGAACAATGTATATACCTATATACAGTATGTATGTGTAAATATTTCTTTTTAGTTTCATTGTATCTATTTGTATTGAAATCACAGTAAAAGGCAAATGTCTCCCTGTAAAAGAATTAAAAGGTTTCATTAAGGAGAGCAACAGCAAGGCATGTCAGATTGTTAAAATGGCTCAAGCTGTTTACACCAAAGCAAAGTGCTGCACTTGAATTAATTTAGTGATATAAAAGTGTAGATTAACATAAAACAACAGTTGTAAGAGTATCCACAGAGAGGGAGATGTGAGTTCTGAATCTGTGTGTTTCTGTGGGCTTCATAGCCACTCTGAGTGCTTATCACATGGGAAGATTCCAGGAAGGTCAAAACATAAAACCCATTTGAAATATTTTGAAATAATTAATGTGCACCTGATCTGGCATGTGCAGTAGCTCATCTGAGGCTCTTGCTAAGTTTAACATTAATCAGGGCATAAATAACACAAATTTGGGGCTTCATATAAAATCCCTGTCATTTACATTTAGACCTACAGCATATCTCAAATAAAAAAAAAAAACACATCTGCTGTTCATTAGCACATCAGTGTGAAAGCAGGTTGGGACAGTATTTAGTCGAGTACATGTTCAGGGTTAAATCACTTCTTCCCACTTCTCTCGTTGGTCATGGTCTGAATAATCCTACAACGACGCAGTTAGGATACATTACAATACACTAATATATAAATTGCAGGATATACAAAAGGTACAGTGTTATTGTAAGTAATTCTAACTATTCTAAATATCCAACCAGAAATGGCAGTTGATTTTCTAATGAAATAAACATTTATTTCAAAATGCTGACATTCCATAGAAATAATCATAATTGCCAAGGTGAAATGTCCAATGAAATAATTTCTTAAACACATTTTCACACAAATAGCCCTTTCATAAAATGTTTGCTTTCTAGTCAGTAAATATCTTTATATACCACAGATACATTTAGTCGTCATCATTGCACATGTAAAACAAACTGTATTTCTATTGTGCAGAGAATACCTACAGTAATTGGAACAAACAAAACACACTGATGGACACGTAAAGTTCACAATTAAAACGATTTAAGAGATATTCTGTGGGGGGTATTTTTATGTGTGAAAAGACTATCGCAAATGTTGCGTTATGCCGTCTCTGATGTGAGATGGTGCAAAGCAAGCTTTAAGGAGATCTCTCGCTGGAAGAGAGAAAGCCTTCCCTGGCTGGTTCATCGTCACGGCTGTGCCTCTCCTCCAGCGCGGCGTGTGCGCCACCGCGCCGAGCTCCCCGTTCAGCTGCGAGCGAGCAGGGTCTCCTGCGGCTCCGGTCTGATTTCCTGCCCGGCCCGCCTTACCTGCGCCCGCGCCCCCACTGCGGCCCGGCTGCGGCTGCGGAGGTGAGCCCACCTGGGCGGGTCTGCGCTCCGGGTGCCGGGAGGCGGCCGTACCCTCCGCTGCCCTACATACAGTACGGTCGGTAAGGTGCAAGCGAGGCACGCCGCATCTCACCGCCTGCTTACCAGCTTCCCTGAAGTTCAAACACTTTCGTGTCTGACAATTTATGTGATGTATATTTACAGTGGCGATAAATATCTCGCTGAAACGGGCTGCAGATGAATATAAGTTACATATGCTGTAGTCTGTATTAGATACCTTAATTATTTTTTTACATCAATCAAAAGGATCCATAACACTGCTTTTCTAGACAACACCCTTTTGAAAAACAGACTTAAGTACTGTACACGGCAAGTGTTTTCTCGAGTTAAGGATTGGAGGGAAATCTTAAATACCTGAAGTGCAGAAAAGTGGTTTAATATAATTCTTCACTTTCAATACAGTACGTACACATACCATAATGAGACAAAATGTTAATATAAAATAAAAATGATTATAAAAGTAAATAAAACAAGTACATTTAAATATATAAAATCATGTTTCTCACACCTGAAGAAGGCTCCAGGGCTGAAACCTTGTGTTTTCTTTCTTCTCTTTTCAGCATTGGAATAAACCTATTGTTCTTATGTCTAATATTATTGTGTATTAAATAACACAATTTGAAAATGTAAATTAGTGTACTTATTCTACGACTTATTTCTGAACAAAGCAGAAACTAAACTGTAAATGTACTGCTCATGTTTTTATTAACATGATTATATAACAGAAACATAACAAATGTAACGTTGCTATGCATTAATAGCTATACCTGGTGTTTATAAAAAATACAATCACCATTTTTAATTAAATGTATAAAAAACTTTTCAAAAAAGTTCAGGTATAAAGCTACTTCTGTTAATTCATTCAATGTTTTCCTTTTAAAAGCAAGTATTATTATATTAAAGTATTACGTTTCAAATCTATTTCTAAATAATCTAGTATGCATGATGTATTTCTTATTTCATGTAAAATATTTCTGTTGGTAACACTAATGGTGTAGCAGTTAATATTTCTAATGATAATAATTACTATTGTTGAATGTTATTCTGTATTCCTAGTATCTGTCATTTTGTACTATATCACCTGTCATTTCTGAAAGCTTTCAGCACCATTTGTCAGACAGCCAAAAATAGTCTTCAACTCAAAATGGAAGTTTCACAATATAGCCAGATTTAAAATAGATTGGCCTTTAAGACAAAAAGTGTTTAAAATTATAAAGAAATATATACAGTATACAGTTTTAAGTTAAAATCAGTTCTAAATTTTGATACATGACGTTTTCTATTTTGGAAAAACATTTAAACTACTTTTAATTGCGTAATTCAAATTCTCTCTGTTTTGTCTAATAATCTCAAAATTGAGAACTGAAGTTAATGAAGAAAAATAGATAACAGTCAACTTTGAATATTAAATCTGCAAAATTGTCAGCAAAGTTGCAGTTTTGTGTTTATGAGATTTTCAGTTGAACTGAAATAAATGATCACCATAAGGTACTGATTTGCTTAAGAAGAGCTTTGAATTGTAAGAAACAAGTAAATCATGCTGAATACTTTGTATAAATTTCAAACATTTTGAAATATTACAAAGCTCTGCTGTTACATATTCATCCCCTGACTTCATCTTACAGTAGTTTCTCTAAAACCGACCTACTCTGTGATATTTTATCCATTTTGTAAAGGCACGAAGCTTCTGTGAGACGTCAGTGTGTAGGTCTGCTCTCCTATAAACTTGTTTTTTGCCATAAGCAAAAGCAGCTTTTGTTAAAGAAAAAAAAAGTTTAAAAGTTAAGCAAGCTAATGACAAGCATAAAAAAGAAAAAAAACAGCAGAGTCAAAACTGCACAAAAGTCTGCATGTTCTGTGAAATGGAAAATAGAGAGTCCACTTTGAAAATAACATTCCAATTAACATTCTGTAAACAAGGGCAAAGAAGGAGAAATCGGAATAACAGTGCACCGCACATGTAAGTTACCAATTATTTTCGCATAAGCAGATTTGAAAATATTGCTTTATTTAGCATCAAACTAAGATCTGATATGTCTCTC
Source organism: Lepisosteus oculatus (assembly GCF_040954835.1). Taxonomy (NCBI): domain Eukaryota; kingdom Metazoa; phylum Chordata; class Actinopteri; order Semionotiformes; family Lepisosteidae; genus Lepisosteus; species Lepisosteus oculatus. The sequence continues at coordinate 1,423,387 of NC_090703.1, forward strand.
ACACTGCGCCCCCAGCAGAGTGCATTCTTATTTCCTATGATTTGATCACATATTGTTGTCCCAGTTGTTTTAAATAATTTATGATATATGGCTTTTCCTTAAAATAATTTACATGTGTCTATGAGAATTTATTCAATTTGCAGTGCATGTTTAAATACTGGAGACAGACACTTCTAAAGTTAACAGAGATATGGAAGTAACCAAAAATAATTTGAAATAGATCAATATATCAATGTGGTTTTTGATTGCAAATGCATTATGATTAGCAGTAGTATTAGTATTAGTAGAAGAAGCTGGTGATATTTAGAAATTCAGCTAGGATTAGAAGCAAAAATGTAACCAACAAAATACAACTAAGATCTAATATTTCCATTGTAATACACCATGGATTTAAAGTGTCACTTAAAGCAAACCTGAGCTAAACTTACGTTTCAGTTCCTATTTATAGCTTGTGTGGAAATACAGTCTCATTGCAAACACTAAAAACTAGTTTCAATGGGTTTTTCTTTCTATCTAACAGTTTAGTAGTTGGTTGAAGTGTAGTATTGTAGTTCTCCTTCAGTTTTTTAAAAACCCATATAATTTTCAGACATACAGCTTCCTGGTTCACAAAAAATAATATTTTGTAAAGTACATTATGGAAGCTTATATAACAATATTTCTTATATTTGTTGTGTGGAATTTCTTATATTTCTTCCACAAAATTATAATTTATATTAAATTATAGTGCATTATTGTTTTCTATTGAACGGACTTGCAACAGGCAGGTATATTCTATTTATTTTTCAAAACGCACTTTAACATGAGGTGTTTATTTACATTATTGAATGATGCTATTAAATCTGAAATACATTGATATCATATCAGAAAGGTTAAAATGTTAACAGTGTTTGTACATTTAAAACACTTCTGTCTTGCAAAGACAAAATGAAAATGATTAGCTGGAAAAAGTCTTAAAACATGTCTTTACCTTCCAGACCTAGAGTGAGATTTAATTTTTTCATTTTTCTGTTTTCTGTGTATAATTAGCAATAAATTGTAGTACTGTAGAAAACAAACTGCTAAATATTCTTTCAACAAGAGCAATGCATGTTACAAAAAAAACATTTTACATTTCTGATGTTCTTTATTCTTACCTTTCAGTTAAATCCCCTTTCTTTCTTGACATCAGGTTTATTCAAACTACATTCAAGCATTAAAATATTTTAAGACATACTGTATGAGGAAAATGTTTTCTATATATATAAGTAATGGTTGTTAAAATTCATCAGCTGTGAAAAAAGAAATCATCTGATATTTACCACAGTCCTTTGTAAATTATATTTTAGACAGTAACAAGCTAACTGCATGTTTCTACACATGAGAAAGCTACTGTATGTTATGGAAAGTGAAGGATGCAGCACATTTTATACTGAGAATTACTATAATAAAATATAACTAGTGAAATTAATTGCAAGAAACTATTTTGAAAATCTGCTAAATGTTTAGACTGTCTCTCTATTTTATAATCATTAAAATAATATTAAATTATATAGTGTTTGCTTTTACTTTTTTTTTGCTTCTACTTTGGAAGGGACAGAACCAGTTATTTTAATATTACATAATAACTACTAAAATAAACTACTTTTATTGGGTAAGCAGTACATATTCAGTATTCAAATGTGCCATATGATATCAGAAGAAATGCATTTTTATGTGAGAAAAAAAATGCCATTGTAAAAGACATTTAAATAAAATGCAGGTATAATTCACCCACATTTCAGACTAGCTTTTCAGTTTTCTCAGTAACCTTCAACTATGCTGTTTGTACAGTAAATATTAATGTTCAAGAATGTGCCTTTTTATTTTTAACAATATTTTTCAGATTCTCACAAATGACATATTTTAAAATGTTTTTTATTATAAATATGTATATTATATATATTACATCAATTCACCAGGGTGCCATATTCATTCATTAGTTTTTAATTCCAAAAGACTAGTATCTGAACACATTGTTTTTCATTTCAGAAGACAAAATAATCCTCTCCAGGAATAAAAATATAAATGCTTGTTAGTTGAAAGGTCTACAAAAAATCTGGCGCTAACGGCACTCTGATAATGACTTACACAGAAAATTAACCTTCACTTCATGCAATGAATGTGAGAGAATAAATTGTATGGCTGTACTATTAGACTTATGTTAGGATTTTTGATTTGTGTTGTAATGATTTCTAGAACTATCTACCAACGTTCTGAAATTTGTATACTTTAATAAAACAATAAAACAGATTTTTTGCTTAATATCGAATTGTAAGAAGCAAAACTCCTTTATAACTCAAATCACAGTGCTCGTCTTACTTTTTTAAAAGATGCTTAAAGTACACAAGCACGCAGCTAAAACAGTGCTCTTTACACATAACAAAAAGGACTTTTTTAAAAACTGATCTTGAAAAAAAGAATTATGAAACATTTTTTTTTAAATAAGAGAACAACAATTTATAGAAGACTTACAGAAGTTAGGACTTAACACCTGTGAAATGTAATCTGAAGTCAAATCTCAAATGAAGTTTAACAGTATAATAAATGTTTTTATCCTGTTTTCCTCTCTGCTGCCCTCGAGAGCGATAGCGCTGTCTCACAGATGCCGTACAGGAAAAAGATAAGGATCTCCTTCTGTATGCCTCCTTATCATGCCAATCAAGCCTCCACAGTTCATACTGTACTGACAGCAGCTCTGTGGCATCACACACTGTTAATAGCAACTCATCTTAACTCCTTTACTTTGTTCACTTGCGATATGTTGATTTCCCAGTTTCTTTGCAATTCTATATGCTGAGCACTGTTTCAGCAGAACACATGTGACAAATCCTTCAATAAAATGCAATTAATACAAATTTGTGGGAAAAATACTGTATTTTGCTACCCTATTAATTTTTTAATAACATGTATACATTAATGTTTTGGGGTTGTAAAAATATGTTCATGACTTTCACTGCACTGTTAAAGTAATGACCTCACTCATCATTCAGCAACACACGTATGTTTATTATAAAAGGTCTTGTGAGTGTGCCTTGTGAGAGAATCTAAGAGATTTTAAGTTTCAGAAATACCAAAAGGATTAGCACTAAGTAAACAATCCCCGGATGTTCTCTTTTTTCTTAAAAAGAGTAAAGTGGCTGTGTAATATTATTATGTGTTTTTAAAGATGCAACACATTATAAATGGTAACCAAAGTACAGAGAAGATCAGGGACCCAGTCTCAACTTTTCAGTGCGCTGGCTATAGAGATATTTCTGGTATTGCTCTATTTCTGTGTTCTTAACTTTGCCACATTTAAGAAACTTCAAATACTTTATAAAGAATCGTTATTAAAGATTTATTTTATTCAGATGTAAAAATTATAATTTCACATTTCAAGCTGTTAAGTGTTTGTTGACCTCGAAACGTATTTTGCATTGAGAAATGTAAAGTAACACTCCGATAAAAGTGTTATTGATATCCCATAAGGAACAAAATTCCATTTGAATAATAGATGATGAACATTTGTAAATATACAAATGATTTGCTGCAGCCATGCCATACCACCCAATAATTATTTATTAATAAAGCACAGAAGTGCTGCACAAATTATGCTTTATTCATACACAATAAAAGGAAATCTGAAGTTATGCACACAATCTCTAACACAGATTGGAAACTAAGGGCATTATTAGTATATTAGTACTTAGATTGCCATAGTAATATTGGTTTATCTCTTTTTCCATAAAATGACACAAGCCCCTATGTAAGAGCTTTTCTTGCAGGTTCTCTGGCTCCTGGATGATATTATCTACATCTGATTTAGGTGCGCCTGAGTGGTCATAATGTTCCTAATACAGTACTCACACACCTATCACAAGGCTCCCAACAGTCATTCTCCACCGAAGGCCTGTCAGCTCTTTAACTCATAGTGCTTTGGCTGTAGCTGACTGGGAATCCCTGCTGCAGAACTTCAGAAAGCTCAAGATGTATTGATGGCTGTTTGGAAATGCTTTGTAAATCCAATTTGCAGGAGCTCAATTTACAGTGCAGAGTGATGCCCCAATATGACTGGTTCTATACATTATACTTTAGTGCTATCAGAGGATAAATAAGTCCTTTTAACAGTGTTGTGGGATACTCCAAATCTGTCCCTCATAAAATATTAAGTTACTGTAAATACTGATGTAACTGGTCTGGGCTTTAAAGATCTTAAAAGTATTGTGACTCTGGTGAACATAACCACTACTGTATACTGTACATGGTATATGATAGAAACAGTCCATTCACAATAAATTCGATTTTTTTAAAAATGGCCGTTCAGAACAGTCCGTCAACTTTGGAATCTAAGATTAGAGTTTGCATATGTTTCATAAAAGCACTCAGGTTGAGAGGGATGGACAGATCTCCTTCTTCTTCTTATCCACCCCCACTGAAAGGTGGCTTGGGAAAAACAGGTGATGTGTTCTAGCTGGCCTCCTGTCACAGAGACCTGTCTCAAAGTCAGGGAGATATGCTGTAGAGTTTCAGATTTGGTCATGTTTATCTGCACATTTTCCTCTCACTTCTCACCCCTCACTCAGACAAGAAGAGTTTAGGTAAGATCAACTGAAGCCTCCTCTTCTTTTAAATCATCCTTTGTTCTCATGTTTGAATTGTTTTATGTTTCTTATCATACATCTTAAAGGATGTGCAGTGCAAAGAATTACAACACAGGGTCACAAACTCCCAAGTGCAGTAGACTAGCTGTGAAGTGGTTAGGTCTGAAATGTAGACAAAGCCATGGGATATTCAAGATACTTCTTCTTAAATATGCAGTATTCATACTTGTAGTTTTCTGTTTATTTTTTTTACTTCATGTAAGGTGCGTTTTAAAAGTATTTATTTTTCAGTTTAAAACACGTTCCGGGAAGTACTAATTAGTACTGAAAATGAAGCCTCTTATAGACCTGGGTTATTTCTGAGGGTAATCCTTTTACCAAAAGGTGTCCCACAGTTTCATATCACAATTGAAATAACTGTACAGTATGTAACCTTGAAATAATCCAAGAGTTAAAAAAACACCAGTTCTGAATGTAGAGATATAATGATATAAATCTCCCACTTGTTTTGAGATAAAACACTTTGCAAGTTAAAAAGTGCTCATTTTAAGTTAACCAATTTTTGGTTTCATATTCAACAAAGAAACAAAGAACTAATTCTATTAATTCAGCGAGCTTGTTACATATGATTTAACCGAAATTAAAATGAATGTCTACCAATGTATCTCCAGAAATCCTGCTGTGGTTGAACACACATGCACCCTGTTCAGTTTTTCTTTAGCAGCATCACACAGTCCTGTGGTGCAGCTTAGACTCAAGAAACATTTTTGATTAGATGAATTTGTATTCTTAACAAGGATTGGCTCCGATGTCATTGACATGTTTTTTGTATGCAGGTTTTAAAGGCTCCATCTCACAGAATCAATTTTTTCTAGATAACATTGTGTATCAAGTAGTATCAAGTAGTGCTGATGTATTCCTCGAAACCAGTTTTATGTTTCTCTTACTCTTGCAGCTATTTTCCATACTGTTTCAGATGTGTGTGCGTTGTGTAGAATACCTACTACAGAGGCCTGCTTTCTTCTCATTTCTGACTGGTTTTAATCAGAAGTTTTAAAGGGGATGTTTCATCCTTGACCAATACTGACTTCTGTCTGTGAAACGTTACAAGCCATTATCCGAAGCAGCAGTGCACTGAATGGTTCTTGCACAGATCCACAGAAACAAACAAGAAGAATAACCCCAGGGGCTGATATTGACACATAACTTAATTGCGCTCACACATTGGGTGGTTTTAAGAAGTCTGCTCCTGAGCCCTTCATTGGAGACCGGCTCCCTGTGGAGCTAATGTGAAAAGTTACATCTTTACCAGCTTTTAACCACTGTGATTTTACCAAGTGAAGATAGCAAGAGCTATAACAGAAACTGTTTTTGTTCCCGTTTGTCATCTGCTAGTTATTATGTGATCAATGGCAGAGTGGTTGAAGCTGTGCATTTTTTACTTCAAATTAAAGGAAATGTCATTGATCGGGTGGACACTACTGAAGGGAGGGGTGTGTGTGGTTGGAGAAACCACCTGCTGCTACTGTACATTCCTTGATCGATTGGGTGTTTTTGGTCGTGGGTCTGCACTGTATTGCAATAATCACTGCTGATAAGCATGTTTGAGGATGAGAAACATCACTTAATTGATTCATTTTCATTCCTTTCATTAACTGCAGCCCAGTATTGGGGGACAAGTATAAATTTAGGTGCTCACAGTCACTGCTCACAGATGACTCTTATATAACAATTCACTTTATATTTAGATTGTCAAATCAGGCTAAAATTAATAATATTGGTTTGTACTGGTATTTTGTGTAGAGAACACCACTTACCTTAAAATATCTGACACAATCTAATGGAAACGTTTTTTACATAATATGTGCTGTAGATCTAATTCAAATGCTTAAAGCCTGTAAATATTAATTTGACATCCAGGTATACATTAGCTCCCTTAAATTAAACAAATGCTGTCAATCAAAAGAAAGCCCAGTTCGGGATCACATTGAAAATGCTGTAGTCATCTTGATAGGTTATGCCAGCATTCAAACAATTGCAACTCCGATGTTTATGTGCATTTTGATATTGCCAGTTGTGTAACCTTAAGAGCTATCACAATCTCCAGTTAAGGAAAACCCAATGACATTTTTATTATCTTTATTATGCACATGTGTTTGTTGCTCTCTTTATCGTCCTCATTAATATAATATATATAATGATAAAATAAGCCTGGTTGGGTATATCATCATTTTCCAGAATTAGCCAGGAATACTCCCAAGAATCAAACACTAAATTCCAGGTGCATTTTCAAATGTGCTCATAGCATTTTGACTCAGTAAACAAACCTGAGCTCATGTGCACATTAAGACAGGAAGATGAACATCTGGATATCTAGGAGAGAGTGTTTTCACCCATCCATCAAATTCTGCATCCTGCAGCTCTGCTGCAAGAAAAATCGGGATATGAATTAAATGTTAAACCCCATCACTCATGACACTGACCTCCAATTGTATGCAAATAACATCACAAAAGGAAAGAGTATTGGCCTTAATTTGTAACTTCACTAGTGTTCACATCACAGAATGCCCACAGTTTTAACATATTCCAGCTTAATTGGCTGTCCGTGCTTAAAGGCGTGTCTAGCTCACACGGGCAGAGTCTGACAGACACCGCACTCCAGAGTGGTTTCTCAAACTCTGTCTGCCTCAGTGACAGTCTGGAAGCACCCTGCCACATCAGTTTAAGGAAAACCCAGCTATGTCAGTGTCATTTTAATCACACTAATGTATGATTTATTATTATTAAATCTTTTGTGTTCAAATTCTTACTCTTTGAATTAATTCTTTTATTGTTTCAGAATAGACAAGCTCTGTCATATACTGAACACATGCCTTTATAGGTTAAAAATAAAAAAATCATTAAGGGACTTCTTGATTTTTCTAGGAGCAAAACTATCTATTTTTTGTCTTTCATTTTGATAATATGGTTTCAAGGGATCGGATCTTAGTGTCTGTGCTTACAGGATGTGGTGTGTATTTATGATTCACACAGTAAGAAATAAAAGTATTTTGTGTGTTTTCATCTAGTGGTTCATTTCAGGAATTTCTGCAAAAGCTCTTATATTCCATGATTGAAAATAGATAGTCACCTTTAACTAAGGTATGTTATTAAATTAATCTTAAAATGTTAATTACATGAAAATGTGAAAATGTGAATATTCGTTTCCTCATCATCACAGGAAAATAATAACAGCACAACCACAACAGATTAGTTTCAGTAAATGAGAAAATAAGACCATGAAAAAGTCCACAAGAAGTCAGTTTCCTCTTGACTGAAGATATATCATATTTAAAATGTGTTGGAGTTCTTTCAAGTAACTGGCAGATTGAAATATACTGTGGGTGGCTGAATTACGCAGAAAATGCCGCGTGTGTCAATAACACTTGCACACTGTCTCACAATAAATCACAAGAGAAGAAAAAATGCCAAAAAGTTCAACAGCTAAAATCTGACTAGCAATACAATCTGCTAGAAAGATGTATTTATTTATTTAATATGTGTGTTAAAATAGCAGGATACAAGAGAGTTGGCCCTGAAAACTGAAAAAGCCCGTCATGGTTTAATAATAATAATAATAATAATAATAATAATAATAATAATAATAATAATAATAATAATAATATTCTTTAGTGCTGCATTATGTTATCATTTAAAGCTCTACTAGCCTATACAATACAGATGTACTTTTGAGGAGCAGATTACTTGTTGTTCTTCAAAATGTCTCCGGAACCTGGAATTAGAAAAACACTGTAGGGTATTTAGCTCCTTGCATGTACAGTACATTACATTTATTTCAGTTCAGTTTAGTTTGTCATACGCACAAGTGAAATGAAATGCTCATTTGAATGTATGCTCCAGTACAAAGACATTAAAGGATTCCCCCCAAAACATAAACACAGAACAGCAGCAACAACTAGTTGTTAAACAACATACAACTTTAAAAAAAAGTCAGACAAGCATTGTGAGAGAAAAAAAAAAGTCCAGTGACATCAGACCTTGTGGGAAGGAGCTTTTTAATTTACATAGCTTTTGGTCAGAACTGGAGGGATTTGGATACGTCCTACTATGGACCAATGTCCGGTTCATAGGTGGGTGGGAGGTAGCACAGGTTTTCTGCTTAATGTCATGGAAACAGGACCTGGCCTGATGAGTCATTGTTAGCCCAAAGCAGTAGGAAATTGACCTGCTTGACCCCCCACTGAACTGCACTGTTCACCTTCAGGCTCCAAGCGCAGTGTGGAATGTGGCCAGGTTTTGCACAGTGACTATTCAAAGAAGCCAATGGGAAATTTGGCCAGGATGCTGGGGTTACACCCCTACTCTTTTCGAGAAACACCCTGGGATTTTTAATGACCACAGAGATTCAGGACCTTGGTTTTATGTCTCATCCAAAGTAGTGTTTTTGCTTGCTGCACTGGGGCACTGGTTTGTAAGTTCTGGACCACAGGTAAACAGCAGACGTGGTTTGTCTCAGAGATCTCCTATCCCCACACCAATTAGACCCTGCCTTGCTCAGCTTTGAGTTCAGGTTCAGATCAGGCTGGAAGGTGGACACACTGCTGTTTATCAGTATCATACCAAGGCAGTTCAGCAAGTGACATGGTGACTGAAAGAGCTAAAAACCCATCTAAAAATCGATTTTTGATTTGCCAACGTAATTTCTTCTAAAAACATAAAATAAACTTGTAGCAAATATTCCACAAAGTAAAAGTTTAAAAATGTAAAGGAACCTTAGGTTAAAAATTATGATATTTTATTTTTTTAAATATTTTCACCTCTTCTATGATAAACATGTTACTGTGACATACAAGCAGATCTGAATGTGAACATTATAGATATGTCTATCTCATTTTTAAAGTGAATAAAAAATATCCATTTTGTATACCTGAGCCAGGTAAAGTGTGAGGTGTCTGCATACAAGAAGCACACCACGAGCCGTACGATTAAATCTCTGGTATGGTCGAAGGAAGAATGATTTAACGAATGTTTAACTCAGCTACACCAGATGGCTTGCTTAAAGAACCCACGAAGATGTATGCTCTGTTTGAAGGTCTTCTGATTAGATGCCAGTGGTTATCAATTAGAATGTAGGTACACTTCAGCAAGATGAAGCATGGTATGACTCCTTCTGACCCTGCTCACCTTTCATCCAGACATGTGGCTCCTTCTTAGCCATCAGGTCAAAATGAATGTTAAGACTCATATATTTATACATGATACTGTATATAAAAATATTAGGAGCTGTAGTCAAGGATTTTGGATTGTGAATCAAATACATTCCATACCACATACATATATATATTCAAATTGAAAACATTGGCTTAGACACATTTGTAATATTTCAAGTGTTTAACATGAATTATATTTTAATAAAATTAATAAACAAAATGTTTTCTCTGAGGAATGGAGATCATTTTATACAGAAAGAAATATTATCCTTTCATGATAAGTTGTCATTGACCTTGGTGATGAAGTAGGACTGTTCCATTAATTTTGGGGGTGTTCACATTGTGAACTCAATTATAATTCTAAGTTACAGTATAACACCCCTTTCTCTCTGCACAGCTTTTTGCCTTTGAATTCTTACAGCTGGAATTATGATTTTTTCTCCCCTGAATGCACTTTCATTGCAACACATATCTGTATGTGCTGGAAAAAGCTTCCAGCAAGTACTTGCATCCATTATGCCTGATGCTATATTAGTCCCTGCAACAACAGTGAAATCTCATCTTCTATCTTAACATTGTGTGCTGCTTTTTTCTGTTAGAATTAGAAATATATCACCATTAATATCTTCTCCCGTCATACTAATGAATATAATCAAGAATTTGACTGAAAAGAAAATAAAGTATTTTTATCCATATATAATAATTTAAAGTTTGAATCAATGTTTCTAATTAAATGTATTAATCTCATAATAAGAAAATGCAACACTGACATATATATCATAAAAATATTTTCACTGATATTATACTGTCAGATTGTCTCATCAGAATTTATCAATCACAGCTGCACAAATCCTTCGCCTTCTGTTACCCAGTTTTAGCTGTGTATTACCGTATATTTTTTCTCTCACATTTTGAATAACTTTCCCTTGTCACTGTTTTATCAAACACCTCATAATCAATTAGGTTAAAGTTAGGCCAATGAGGAAGCATGTGCAACAATTCCTTAATGTGTGGTTCTTTATTGTTTGAGTGCTCTTCACACATGAGTCAACTTAATCAAGGTGTTACATTATGGCTCCTTTGTAACTTCAGGTTTTGCAATAATGACTATTTGCACACCACCAAACCACAATCACTTTTCAGCTTCATTCAGCTTTCTGTTAATCTCTTAGCTTGTTTCTCTGTTCATATGCTGTTTTGGGGCCAAGATAAACCAAACATGGCTCAAACAATGTCACTGCTCTCCTTTGCCCCAGTTCCCCCTGTGGTGTCTACAGTGCCTCGTGTCACAATTGTAGTCCCTCCTCCTTAAGGGCGCTCCGGCTCTTTTCACTTTGGACTTATTCTGTTCACCTGCCCCTTGTTCCAGTCTCCTTCCCGTTCTCTTTAAAAGCCAGACACTCAGTCAGTTCCAGGCTCTGCATCTGATTTCCATATTGTTCGAGCCCGGGTCCGGATGAGTCTGGCTCCGTCATGGTTTTAAGTCTTTGTTCCTGTTCCCCTTGCTGGTTCCAATCGGGTTCCTGATTTTATCTCCTGTTTTGGACGGATCGCCTGGCCATGGACTCTAGCTTGTTTTTGGATTCTCCTTCTGGATTATTTTTGGATTGTTTGCCTCAGCCACACCTCCCCCGTGCACCAGTGTTCGTTACACCTCGTCCAAAGGGTCTGGGTGTCTTTCTCACCTTGAAGCCTCCTATCTGCAACTCTCCTTGTCATACCTGCTTCTCTCTGCCCCTTTACAGTTTCCTTTACTGTGGAATCAAAACCATAAGAGTCTGATTACAATGACAGATGACTGACTGATCTCATCCTTTCTTTGGATGAGACCTAAAACCGAGGTCCTGACTTTAGCCCAACATCCTGACTAAATTTCCCATTGGCCCTTACCAATCATGGCATCCTAATAACCCCCATCTATGAATTGGCTTCATCACTCTGCTCTCCTCCCCACTGATAGCTGATGTGTGGGGAGCAATCTGGCGCATTATGGATGCCGTCGCATCATCCAGGTGAATGCTGCACATTGCTGGAGGTGGAGGGGATCCCCATGACCTGAGTGGACTGTCCAGAAAACCTCTATATAAGTGTAAGCAGTTATTATATAATACAAACCATTCACACCTAACACTTCCTAGCAATCATAGAGACTCTAGTTTTAGCTTGTTTCTGCCTACACCAATTTAATCAGCAAAAATGCATTCCCTCTTTGTGTGAGTAGTTAGGTGCATTCCATCATGTGAAAAAAATGTTTCCTTGAAATTAAGTTGACAGAGTATATTCATTTCTAATGGGGGGGCACACTATCATTGTGTTGTACCTCATTGCATGGAGCTGTGGAGACTTACCCTGCACTCCTCTGCTCACTGTCATGATCTCAAGTAAGGAGAACAGGGCACTCAGATGCTGCACTGTGTCTAGTTTGTCTAAGTTAATGAACGTCATCAAACTGTCCCAAGTTACTTCTCATTGAGAAGGAAACAAAGCTTTGCCTTTGCAGAAAGCACATCTTCTGGTAACAGTTTATAATACTGTTTCATTTACAGTACTCTATATATACTTTATATATAAAACTATGGTTTGCACATATGGATAAACATGGAGGCATTATGCAGAGATTAAAAGAAAGGGATGATTAAGAATTGTGTTTCTGAGTGACAGATCTTCATCAATTAAAATGCACAGGTTGTTACATTCGGTTGAAAGTTTTCCATAAAGAAATTCTGTTAGGTTGGACAGAGAACAAGTAGGATACATCTGTTTCACTTCTCTGATAAAAATCTAGAGAAAACTCCTACAAGCATGACAATTCCGTTAACACCTCAGAATTCACCATTCTGTCTCAAAAATAGAGCCGTACTGTAGTTATTATTTTTTGCTCATTAAGGAAGATATAGTTCCAAAAATAGCAGAGGTATGTGTCTCAATATCAACATTGCAGTAAATACACTACGCTTCTTGATGTATCTTTCTGTTAGTAATGCCAAGATGTTGTAACATTGTAATGGAGAGTGTGACAGAACTTGATCGTCTTTGAATGGAGAGACTGTCCCTTTAACTTTTAAACACCACTCCATCTTTACAAAGAGACCCAGTTGTAATTAAAATAAGTGAGTTAAAAAAGTGTAAGTTTTTCTCATTTATTTAGTGCTCTAAATGCATTCTTAATCATATAAAAATTAAGGAAATAAGAATAATTAAAAAAATGGAAAATTTTAGCACTTTCGGGAACGGCTAGTTCCACGCGTCATTCTGCTTCAAAGAAAAAAGATAAATGATGATGCCATTAAAAGTGAACTAATTAAGGAAGGCTTCTTTTAAGAACTCATTAACTGCAACCTCATTTACATAATGATGCATATTAATTAAGTTTTAATGAATCTGAATTTCCACCAAGCCGCTTTTCTTTGGCTGTGGAACAAATTGAACAAATTATTTAAAAGTGTTCTTGAATCTACTTTTCACACCAAAGGGGAGTGAATGCAATCATTTGTAGAAAATCGTTGTTTTTTTTAATGCAGGCCCATCTGTTAATTATTTTTTTAAATGTAATCATTTACCCTTTGTTTTCAAAACCTAAGAGAATCATTCACTTCCACAAAATTATGAGCTATGGGATTCAAGGGTAAATATTGTACAACCTATAAAGTAAAGCAAAAGTACTTGATTAAAAAAAAGTAAAAGTCCATATCCTAAGTATTGTAGTTGTGGATGAAAAATTAGCTGATTTTTTTCTTGATGTTCTGTTAATGTGTTTCAGGTTTGCAGGGAGATCTTGGCGACATCTGCGTTGTCTGGAGGCCATCTTGTATAATCTTCTCACAGTGATAAAGGTTTTGTTTTGGGCAGAATCCCATTTTATACTATATATTGTAAACACTGGCTGAGTCACTTTATCTGAGACAGTGTTACCCACTAGAGTATCAAGATTTCTTTCTTGGACTTCACATTTTTACTTTCACATCTAAAAAATCTATATAAAATGTACCATAGATAGCGATAAGTGATAATACATTATATAAACCCTAACTTAAGTTACTACTCATTCAGATTTGGAATAAATTCAATATCAATATGTATATGTGCAAATACAGTACAGCTAATGGAATCTAGACCTTAAAATAATCCAAGCCAATTATTGTTCATGAGAAACATGTGAAGTCAGGTTTACAAAACCATTTGCCCCCATGCAAGCTGATTGAAGAGCTTGAAATATAATTCCCGTGTCTTGTTACTTCAGTTGTTTTTTGTTTTCCATGTATGCAGTTGTTTCCTAAAGTGAGAAAGCTGAGAGCATGAGACTGAGATTGGAAATGCCAGTTTAATTAAATGCATTTGCAATCATGGAGCACCTTTAGAGTTGCCAGCTGGTGCTATTTCAGGTGCTTCTGCGATGTGCATTCAGGCATGCGCTCTCTCTGAGCCCCCCCACCCTCCACACGGCACAGACACCGCACACACCGGGCTCCGGCGCAGGCTCCTCCGAACGGGGACGTAGCAGGACCCAAAACCCATGCGCGGCGGAATAATCTTTTTGTCCCTGGGAAAAGAAGTCTAGAGGGTGGGAATTTGCCCGAATGCTATTTTTGTCCATGTTGTTCATATTCCAATAAGCGGATTGTCCAACTTGCATGGAGGTTTGGAATTGCCTGCAGCAATCCAGAGCCTTTAACACTGCTTTGGGGTGAACTCAGAGGCTTCACTGAGTCTGTCCTGGCAAAACATGGGACATACTTGGTCTTGTCATGAAAAGCAAAAGAAGTAATTGATGTTACATTTTAGCTGCTTTGCTTTAGACATTTTTTCTTCTTTAAAGCAATCACCTTTGTGTTGTGTTGGGTTTTTGACAGTGAGAGCCTTCCTCAGGGGGGTCAGGAGTCAGAGTTTCAGATGAGACAAGCTGGCAATGTGGTGTAAGTGAAAATGGAAAGCAGATGTTAGTTAATTAGGGGAAATGTGACTGACAAGACTTGAGCGGCAAGGTACACGAGCTACTCGGCACAAAGCAGCTGTTGTTACCGACTTCATTGTCAGTCTTGTACACAAGTCACAACATCCCTGCGGAGAGTGCCGCAAACGCTGACAATTATCAAAATAAAATTAAGCTTGATTGAATCGCACTGGTTTCTACAGAACCCCCCTAATGCCACCGCCACCACACACACCTTTTAATTCTTCTTTTAGTGTATAGATTGCGTTGTTCTCTTGTCTTCTCACCATAGCCTTTACTGAATACTGGAAGAGTTCTTCGTGTTTTGGCTCAAGGGAAAAATCTGTGGCATGGTTTACATGAAGGAAAAAAAAACATGACTGCTACAAAACTAGCTTAGAAAAAAAAATGTAAACAAACCAAGACTCAAGTGGAGTTACAGTCTCTCAAGCAGAACACTGTTTCCACTAGCATAAACCTGTAACACTGAACACTCATCCCTAATCATTGAGATTTGCTCACGTTCTCCAGGGGCTTCTAAACAGCCAGGTCTCCTCAGTTGGAACTGCAGTGGGAAAAAGTGTTTTTGCATCCTGAACAGATTTGTTTGCTACAAAATAATGTGTTTAGATACAATATTATTTACACAATCAAACAGAACCCACAGGTAAATGCCTCCTGTAAAGTTTTAGTAGTACTTCCATATGAGCTTCAGTAAAGAGTACACTCTTTACTACTCTGTAGTGAAAGTATTGGCCCCTTCTGGAATGGTTTACCACTTCCTACACTGCTGGGTTAACTCTTCCTGAACAGTCATGGAGAAAATGCGAAGTTGCATTTGTAAGACTGAGATGCTAACAACACCTGGAAACACTTCCTGAGGAAAGAGGATTAGAATTGTAATTTTCCCCATCTGTTCAGTCTTCCAGGCATACTTATGAATGAGGCAGTATTACTCCACACTCCCCATCTCTTAGAGTCAGTGTCAGTATCAGGGAACAAGCTGCGGCCTTTGTCACAACACCATCAGCTTATACAGTACATTTCTGCATATGAATTTTGCTGTTGACTCACCACTTCTACAGTACATTCATTCTTAAAATCTTTACGTTACTTTATCACCCCTATACAATTTCTTGCATTAGGAATTTGTCTTTTCGCACACCCCAGCTTGCTTTCCATGAGACACAGACACACAGACAGGGAGAGAGAAGCTTGGGGTCAGAGCGCAAAGTCAGCCATTTATACAGCTCCTCTGGAGCAGTTGGGGTTAAGGGCCTTGCTCGGGGGCCCAGTGGAGTAGGATTCCTCTGCCAGTTGCGGCATTTGAACCGGCAACCTTCCAGCCACAGGCACAGTGTAACGAACAGTTCTTTCCGGACCCTATGCGGATGACACAATCCGACGGAGTGGGGAAACACTGGGGAAACGTCATGCAGGAAAACGGGGCTGAAGACAAGGGGCCGTGTCCAAGGTGTGCTGGTGCACGAGGGAGGTGTGGCCGAGGCGAACAATCCAAAAGAATAGTCCTTAGGGAATATCCAAAACACAAGGGGTAAGTCCAAAACCAGGAGATCCATCAGAACAAAGAATTAAAAACCACGAAGGCCGGGTCGGAACCCGCGGACGGGGAACAGGAACGGGAACAGAGGTTAAAACCTTAACGGGACCAGGCCCTTCCAGGTCCCAGACTCGCACGATATGGAAATCAGATGCAGAGCCCGGATG
Organism: Lepisosteus oculatus; assembly: GCF_040954835.1. Classification (NCBI taxonomy): domain Eukaryota; kingdom Metazoa; phylum Chordata; class Actinopteri; order Semionotiformes; family Lepisosteidae; genus Lepisosteus; species Lepisosteus oculatus. The sequence goes on from NC_090703.1 coordinate 1,439,856, forward strand.
AGCGTCAGCGCCTGGCTTTTAAGGTGGGCTGGGAATGGGAAACAGGTGCAGACAATAAAGTCTTAAGTGAAAGGGCTGGAGCACCCTTAAGGAGGGGGGACTATAGTCGTGACACACAGATCCTTAGTCACAGAGCCACCGCTCCGCCCATCATCCATATTGTTTATTATCAACCTCTTCATCTTTTTTTATTATCTCAGTTTAATTAATTTGTGACTTCCAGTCAGAAACAATTCTAACGAACCTCACAGCACCTGTGCAAGAGACCATAATACAAGGTCTCTTTCATATCGGAAGGTCAGAATTCTTTCTCCCTCCCGGTACCAGAATGTTAGTTAGATGTATGGAAGAGACAAGGGGCTTATTTAATAGTGACATGACATATTTGAAAATATTTCACAGGAACGGAAACTTGCTTATGCATTACTCCTGCCTGATTAAGATTAAGGAATAATAACATATAGAAAAGGTAAATGTGCTGCCAGTCTCCTTTGTGTGCGGATTCTCTCCCAGGGATGTTTCACAGCTGTCTCTAAGAGTTTCCCCTTTGGTTATAATACTCACACACAATGAAGAGGTCATCAGCAACCTCATTTATTCTGCTTATATTTACAAAATTAAATACATTTCCTTAGAAATCTTTTATTTTGCTGTAATGTAATGTAATGGTCAATACTGGCTCACTATTCAGTCACAAGGAAGTCTTTACATTTTACATTTCTGAGTACTGTTAATCTTTTTCAAAGGCATATTTTCTAGATTTATCTTTAAAAGCCTCTAATTTTGTGGCTTGAAATAATTAATGATGTGCATGTTTTTGTTTTGGATTTAAAATGACCAATCGTATCCACTGCATGAAATCGACTGAGAGCCCTTAAGGAAGCGGTCTCTGTTCACACGCTCTCCTTCATAAGGACATGCTGTTTTTAGACCTGTGTTGCGTGTTGTGAGAGTCTATTATTAGTTGTGGGTATATCATTATTCAGAATTGTTGTAAATTCTGACATACTAGATGAAGAAGAAATTGTAGCTGGAAAGGCATATTTTTGCTCCCTTGATAAATGGCAAGCTGGCTCTCCACTTTATTGAGTCCCAGAGTTTTAATAACCAGCAATCCACAAGATTTAATTCTGAGTAATTTTGTCAGGAACGATACTTTGATTGAATTGCAGGGGCCCCCATGTTTATTGTAAATATGCTCACATATGCATACCAAGTTGATTATGAGTTGATGTTTCTACACTGTCAAATATATTTAAAGTTTTTAGGCAGTACAAATATTGCACCTCAAACTGCAAATCAGGTAAAATGTGAACATGTTTATTTCATTGAAACTCTATGCAGTGAAACATAATAGGTCAGTTTAAGACTTTAATAAGCCAGCTAGACCAATGAGTCAAACTGATTAATGTCACACCAGACATATTAAAAACACATTTTCTTTTGAACAGATTTAATTAAAGAGACTTTTATTTAGTGTGGTGAAATCCTGTGGTTATAAACTTTTCTGTTCACAAGACAACTCAAAGGTCTTGAAGATATTAAACAAGGAATAGGAAAGTAGAACATATCTGGACAATATAACAAAGGATTTAATGTTTTATATTTAAAATGTAGCAGACTGATACTGATTATTATTCGAGGTTTTAATGAATATTGTGCTTTTAGCAATGGCTTGTTATGATAAAAATCATTAGTGAAAATACAAAGAACAAAGGGATTTCCTTCAAAGATTACATTTCCAATTGAATACATTTTTAAAAGATAAACAGAGAAATGTATTTCAATTTGAAATGTTTTTATTAACTATGGATAAGGCAAATGCTAATATTATTATGCTAATCTGAAGGGTGCTGTTGTCGTGGGGAACAGGACTGTGAATGAGCCAGGCCTCCGAACTTCACGTAAAAGAGGCTGAACAATTCCTTTCATCAAAAAATTCATTTAGACAGCCAATAAAAAAATTAAGATCCAGTAATACCTCATTTTATAATATAGACTTGGCTGTCAGTCATTTCCTCTCCTAGAACAGTATAAGTACTGTATTCGAACCCCTTACTCTGCCTCTCACACGTCTCCTGCATCCCTCCTCCTGTCCATCTCCACCTCTGCAGCTGCCCCAGGGTCACTCCTCACTCTGCTGGCTGTTACGCCACGCCCCCCCAGGACTTGTCATTCCCTCTCGCATTCCAGCACGGTTCCCAATTAGCCCATTTACCCCAGTCTGTTTAATGCTGCTTCACACGCTCCTCTGTGCTCAGTATGAGGGTTTTCCTGGCTTGAGCTACTATCTCTTTCACCGCGACTTACTACTTGGTTATTGGCTTCCTGACCCTGGTTTGTTCCCTGACTACGTCTCCTGGTTTTGGTTTTGGCACTTTACTGAAGGTTCTGGTTTAGACTCACGGCTTCCTCATGGCTTCCAGCTCCACTTCTGGTTTTGTACTTTTGCACCAGCTTATTTACCTACGGCTTTCGGACCTCAGATTGTTATTTCGACTACACCTCTGGAGATCATTCTGGTTTTCTGCGTAGGGTCCTCACTGTTATTTCCTAACACATGGGGTCCCAGCCTCCTCATCCTCTGGGCGGGAGGTCAGCACTCAGCCAAGCGGGCTCAGCCAAATTTTCACTAAACACTCCAGAATCCGCTCATTACACTCTAGGGTGTTGTTATTCCCCGTGACCTGTAATCATGATGGGTTAGATGGAATAAGCACTTGCAGTGGGTTAGAATATTTGCAGAAATGTAGGCCATCCCTGCTTTGCTTCCTTCACCGTGAATCTTCCTGCAAGTGCGTGGAATTGAATCATTGGTCAGCGATACCACTGTGAAATTGATGAATCACCAGGCATTAGCCCCATTCAAACAACAGATGTTAATTCACTTCAGATGTGAATTATCTGATCATTTATGTCAGGGAGTATAATATGAATGACACTGATTATCTCCAATTCAGGTCTTCCCCTGGTAAAATGAAAATCATAGGTCTCTCCAGGTGATGTGAGGCAAAATGTTTAAAGCATGGTATTATTCATCTGTGCCTCACAACTCATTAGTTGTTCTGTGATGTTTTCCACCCGGCACTGTAAATAGAGAAACTGATCTTTAGTTAACAGGGAATATCTTCTTTTTCATACTAAACATAAACTTCTTTTAAGGCAAGGCTCCAACACAATAGTTATGAAAATCTCCCAGAACTAGTTTGATTTTTAAGTGCATACAAAATCACTGCTTATCTTTAATAAAGACATATAAGTGCTTCTTATTTCTTATTATTTATTATGATAGTTGGTAGACTCACTTGTTTTGTCTTTACCTTGTTTTCTCATTATTCAGAAACCAGTAAATATTTCTTCCATGCTTAAAATTAGAATAAAATAAAAATATTCAGTCACCACTGACAAAAAAGGTTCAACGGCCAAAATATTACTGTATGTTCTTTCTTTTTGCTTTCAGCAGAACCTCTACTTATTCCTTTGCAGACAGGGCATAAAGACAAAGCTGCCCACTTGTTCCACAGGACGATATAGCACTGGGCAACTAGTCCAACACAGTGAAGCAGGGTGAAGCACAGTCAAACCACCAGAGCATCACTTCTCAAATTCAGTGATACATTAATCAAAGTGAACCCTCATAAGTGAACACATGTTATTTAAAGGTTTGAAGTTTAAGAAGCAAAGGTATTTTTATGTCTTAAACTAGGTTTTAGTTATTTTAATCTAAATATCAATAGAAAATTGAAATAAAAAATACAATGTTATAAACAACTAGGTGTTATTTCTATTTAAATATTTCATAGGTCATATCTGCTGGTGTTAACTGTGAATGTGGGCTGTTTGGTCAATACTGAATCAGTGCTTAACATTTCTTTTCTGGTTCAAACGTGCTGCATAGATTGCCATTATAATCAGGAGTTTGCAGAAGGGGTGCTGAGAAAGTGTGATAAATGAGGAGGATGGAGAAACAGTACTTTTTTTATTCAGTTCTGTGAACATGTTTTATATAGTTCATGGTTCTCCATTGTATCTCAAAAAAGTCTTGAAAGTTTTGTGCATGTTCTTTCAAATATTGTGAATGCGTATTGTTTTTTGTCTACACGTAAATATACTAGAAAATACATTTCTGCACCTCCCTGTATTATTGTTATTTATATGAACACATTTAAATGAGAATGAAAAGCCAGAATTCAGTTGTTTAAACTATAATTTAAATCAAGACTTATTTGAAGGACTGTATGTACACAAAATTAATTTTAAAAATGTCTAATTTCGAATTGATTATGTAATCATCAAACTGCATGTCGTAATCATATTATCAAAGAGAAATAAAAAAATTTAAAAAAAATATGAACAATTGCACACCATCCTTTACGATGATTTTAACTGCTTTTCATACTTTTCCTCATTTTAAAATAAACTTTTTTTCTTTCAAGATATGCCCTAGTTGACTCGGCTTGATCAAGTCTTTGCTGTAATGCAGAATAAGAGCGTTGTTATAGTTCCCTCTCCCGGGAATTATGAAGGTGTACCAACAAAGGAAAAAAATAGCAACTTTTTTTTGTGCAAATCTCCAAAGAGGAGACCAAAGGTAACAAAACAAAAAAGAAAACCTTGTGATTAATTTGGATTAAAGTGCATTGGATTCCAAAGTAGAATCTGCACTAGTTAGAACCAACAACAGTGGAAATAAATAGGTCAGAGGAAAGAAACAGCTAAACTCCACAGTTCTTTCTCATACAGAATGCAGTCGTGCATCTGTTGCATCAACGAAGTAAAGATGTACACTGCAAGATAATGGTGAAAGAACATTCTCATCAAGCCAGGATTTTATTATTCCCGTAAGAGCCAGAATGGTACAAATAAGAGGCCGTTCAGCCCTTCTAGCCCATTTCGTTGCTAGTAGCTAATTGATCTAGGGATCTCACTTTCTCAAAGACAGGTAATCGGCATCAGCAGCAGGGCTGAGCAACTTGTTCTAATTGCTAGCTTCCAGTTGTGTCCTCCTACAGCGGCAGCAGCATCGACAACAGTAATAATAATAAAAACCTTGTCTCACTGTTAATTTGTGGGTTTAGCCTTTATTTAGACTACATTTTTTTGCTGTTACTGTGGGTCCCAAATAACATTATGCATCTGGATTAAATTGCATCACTCCACCAATAAACACAAATGCCTGTTCCAATTCAGCAGGCAAATGCTGAAATACAGAAAACCAAGATGGATAGGGTGATATACTTTATCAAAACACATTACAAGACCCTTCCTCAGATGACCACCTAAGGCTAAGATCTACACAGACAGTCCAGTGTTGAGCCATTTGTAATGGCTCTAATTGCATTTGACTTCATTCTGAGGTACAGTATCGTTGATGACTGATTCTCTCAGCTGATGCCTTTGTGTGTTTTTGGCAATGATGCCAGAATATGCTACAAGTGTGTAACTTAATTAATGATGCCAAAAATGATTCAGTACATTTACATTAGATGTTAATGACTTCAGATTGCACAGGGAAAATAATTCTTGACAATGCAACCAATGTGCAGATTGTACCACTGCACAGCAGGGAGCGAGAAAGTAATGTTTTTCACTTGACCAGTCTCTCTTTGTATTCAAACATATTTTAATTTACTACCATCTGGATTAAATATCATCAGCTGCGATTCAGTAACGTGGTCTAATGTGTACTAAAACAAATAAAAAGTTATCATACTAGCACCTTTTATGTCTAAAGCAATTTGTGCACTACAAATGAGATAAATAATTTATTAACAATATTTCACACTGCTGCTGTCATCTATCACAAAATAACAAATATAAAATTCGGTTCTAACCTTATTTATCCCTTATAGAGAACACAAACAACATTGTCTGCTAACAAGAAAAAATAAAATTATGTTGTTTTGTATCATTTAATTAAATGTTCTGGTCTGAAATAAAGTCATTCTAGTATAAGAATTAAAATATTCATCTTAAATTTTTTTTTAAGGGGTAAATTATTGTGTCTTTCATTGTAAATTATAGAAAGAGGGCTCAATGCTGCCCTCTTTTCTGCGCAGCATCAGGTGTTTCTTTTACTCTGGCATAGTGTGGAGATCCTGCTCTCCTCCCAGTGGTTTAGAACAGGACAGGCCCAATACCCAACAGAAGCTTGCTTTACTTTCTTGTTCCCCCTAAACACACCTGCGGCAGACAATACACATTTATAAAGATGAGGACTGAAACGGACTCTGAACTCTTATCTGCAGACCAGAATACCGTGTGTATAGTAAACTTATACTGTCGTTCCACATATCAGTGTTTTTAAAGTTTTCCTATACGGATGAGACATTTATTGTACACCCCCCCGAAATTATTCATAGACTTTTCTGTCGCCTTACGAAAGTACCAAAATATTCATACAAATGCATAGCAAATATACAGCAAGCATATACAAAGAAATATTACAAATATTTTTTACATTATTTATGAAAAAGGATAGATATTAATGGATATTATTATTAGAACCTTTACATAAAAAACAAAACATTACTATCAGTTTTTATTTTATTTCTGTTTTTGCCATTATGAATTCGACAAATGCTTTTAAATGGCAATACCTAACACTATATTTAATTCATACAAAGATGCTAAAATGTGATTTATTTTACAACTGATCAGTAATTGTGCTCTACAAACAAGTTGGTAATGATAATCAACAACGTTTTAACCTAATTTAATTTGGCTTCTCCTGAGAGGTAGTTAACAGAATAACAACACCAGCGTTGTGGACCTTGCTGCTGTTAATCATGGTCTAAATATGCAGACAGTCCTAATATTGTATTGGCAGAAATTAAATTAACCACCAGCTCCAACAATCACCAGCCATAAAGCTGTTAAATGTAATAAAGGCACTAAGTGCTGGCTATGGCCAATTACATTTAGACATGGGAACGGACCAGGGCAGAAACTGAAAGTTATTAACTCTGCCATAGACTGCTCTTCTGATGTTCACACTTCAGTTGTGAGTAACGAAACCAGCCTCCAGTGATTTACGTATTGTCATTTATTGAAAAGGTAAAAAGACAAAGAGGATGAAATGGGGGACAGTCTTCCATTATTGTGCCTCCCACACAGAGAGGAATGATTTGTTGTATAGTGGAACAAAATTCATTGTACAGCATCTACAGTAGGTGAAGTGCTGTGTGGTCTGTTTACTTGAGTTTTGTGCTTATATTCCTAAAATGACACTACCCCCCTTTAATCCCTCACAAAGACGCAAACTGTGTCAAAATGCTGAAGTTGTGTAACACCCACAAGTCCTTTAATACTGCAATGCTACTGCTGAAGCAGAGGGATCACAACTCCCAGGGAAAAGCAGAAAGAAGATACTGCTGGTAGTTCTCACAAATAAATGAAGAAACTCTTACAAAATTTCAAGGTAATGCTGTATATACTACTAAAAAATCTCTGAGAGAGATCTACACTTAAACCTATGAGCCTTTTTAAATTACTGGTATCAATCATTCATAACGATCTTCATGTCAACTATTGAGGTCTCCCTCTTTGGATACAAACATTCTAAAAATTATTAAATGAAGGACGTTAATATCCTATAATAATAATAATAATAATAATAATAATAATAATAATAATAATAATAATAATAATAATAATAATGATTTATTGGTAGTAGTAGCAGTAGTAGTAGCCATCAAATGCTGAATTATTTCAGATTGATTAGTTTTTGAAAAAAAATCTTATTTTAAAGAAGAGAAGAGTTTTTGGTAGGCAATCTTTTCGTCTCATATAAAACTGTAGAAATTGATTTTCTCTTTACAAGAGAAGATAAAGACCATGGCAACAGGAATACCTGTAAGGGAAGCATAATTACTGTCTCAGGGACCCCCTGCAGAGCCCATTCACCATGGCCAACAACATGCATTTAAAGCCTCAGCATCGTGCTACAGCGACACATGGATAGGCACAGATTTGATTAAAATTACAGCTCTTTTGCTCTTACTTCATCTATTAAGATAAGGATATTGCTTAGGACATTTTTAAATATATATACATGTAAGTGGGCAGTTATAATTTAAGATTTTCCACCTTCTGTTCTTGCATAAAAAGATTCTCAATAGGATGCATTCTTCTGTTACCTGTACACAGCTGTTAGTATCAATATGGATGATACTTGTATCTCTGAGTTCTCTATTTTGTTTTGAGAAATCACTGTAAAGTGTGACTTGATTGTTTGCTCCCTCAATATTTTGCATTCAACAATAATTGTTTTGAGTGTGCATATAAATATTTGTCTATTAAACACACACATATATTCAAAGTTTTAGGCTGTATTATTTTAAGCACATTTTTAAAAACAATGTTGCACATTACTGTTACGCTCACAGGCTGTATCAAATAAATGTATACATGCTGATCTGCACACACATGGACTAAATGTGTACAGTATACAGATTATACCTGTGATTTAAATGACTGAAATAGAATAAGCAGATCAATAGGAGGAGCAAGGGAGTGGAGGTAGTGTTAAACACAACAGGTGGGTCTGCCTCTTTCCTGGGCCTCCTTACTTCTATGTGCTTAAAACAATAAAGACGACTCCGCTGTAACACCCTGCCTTTCCTCTCTGTGAACTGGGTTCAGATTTTGTGTTCACATGTAGCTTAGTGTTTTATAAAGTACTTATTTTTGCAAAGGTGTTTGAGCTTTAAAGACTTTTAATGCCATTACACTCTGAAGCACTGCTTTGGGTGCAGCAGTACAGAAAGCCTGAAATTGTTCTGCTGTTGTTACATTAAAAGGCTTTGGCCTTGCAAATTCAATATCAATAAGGACAAATGTGTCCAAAATGTCAGGATGCGGATACAAGTACTTGTTATGATTTGAGTGTTCTGACATAGTGTATTTTCCACAGAAGAGGAAAATATTTTAAATGCCATTTCTAAGTCAAGTATTAACAGACTGGCATAAATGTGTGTACCAGACTCTGCTGTTGGTTTATCGCAAGTTAAAAAACAAAACTCTAATCTTGATCATAGCACAAACCATCCTAAACTCTGTGTTAGGGAAATACTGCAATAATATTGTATACTTATTTATAATCTAATTAATAGGTTAATAAAAAGGTTAATAGGTGCATTACAGACAATTATGATTGATTACAAAAGTAAAAGTGTGATCTATTTAAGGAATAAATAGCCAAGATACTAAACATATTTAACACTTTAAACTTATACTCTTAGAATATATAACATTTCTGTATTAAATATTGCATAACAATGCCATTAGTTTTATTCAGTGAGTATATTAAAATATTTTTAATAATTAGCTTGACTATCCTATTGAAATTATGTCTGCAAGAAAATGTTTAAAAGATAATTCACAAGAATACGTAAAAATAATATTAATACAGACTTTTTTATTTTAAAGCTTATCGTGAATCCTAAATGAAACCTTCTAATCTTCAAGCTGCTAAAGAGTCATTTTGATGTGATTTCCAGATGATAATATCATTAAAAACAGCATGGAGACCGCCCTTACATAGACTTATCTTGAAACTTCATGAAAACTTTACAAACGATCTGTTCTGATAAAGCTGTCAACAATCTGCCGCAATCATCCATACAAAGAAGCAAGGATCGCTTCTTAAGTAAAATATGCATAATATTGCACTGGTGCCTTTTTTTCTCTTCTCTTTCTCAGTGACAGATATGTCAGGGCCTTAAACCTTGCAGAACAATTATGCCATTGTAGCTTTTTGAGGAAAGGAGGTGTTTCTTCGGCAGTCGAGTGCCATTAGATCTTCAAACTTATGCTAAAAGACAGCCCAAGGGACTTATTTCTTTAACAAAGCATATCTGTGCTTTAAATGTCTTTAAGTACATTTCATTGAATTCCTCTGAGTTTTTTTAATATTTGAAATATGTAGAAAAACTGTTTTTTATGTAAGTCGAAAATGAGCTAATGTGAGTAGAACAGTGACTGAGAATGCACTAGCTGGTGTCACCCCTCCCAGGAGTCTCAGTTTGAGTGGCTTGTCTGATATTTCAGAGGTTTAATAGGACATCAAACATCAAATCTCTATATCATTTGCTAGATTTGGACCCTTACAGGGGTCAGAGTCGATCTCCTTATTTGTACAAATGTATGCAGCTTGTTTTTGTTTTAAATGAGAGACATTCAAAAAGGAACAACAATTAAAAGGATATACTGTGTGAAAGAAGGAAAAGAATAATAATTAAAGCAACATCAACACTTTTAACCTTCTATAGTGGTATGATTTTTTCAAAACAGACACATTCATGTTTTCTTCAAATCGCAGAAGCCAGTTTAATTTTGTCTAACACTGTAACAGGCTAAATTATTTGTCAGAGTAGCAGCCTTAACCTGGTGTCCTGGCTCAATTCCACTTTGGGAAGCTGGTCTTCCTAAATCCATTGATCTACTAGAATTCCAGTTTGTCTTAAGGGCTTTGACGCCAACTATGGCCACAAATTTAAATGTTACAGGCGATCCCCAGTTTAAGTCGTCCTGCTATATATCACTTTGCAATGACATCATTGATGAATTGGAGAACTCAACTTGAAAAATACTTGTGTTTATTTATATCATTTGTAAGGTAGGTGGTTTATGGATTATTTTGTTCTGGAAATAAAAAAATATATTGTGAAGAGCAAAATCTTACATTAAAAATTATCCTTCTTGTACACAATGCTGTAACCCTTGACTTAGATTATGAATCTTTATACCCCAGCATTAAAGAGTTTTTTTCACCAAGCTACAGTATACGTCTCTGATTCAAACATAGGATTAAGGTGTGTATGGTAATTTTAAATGCTTGAACAATGTGTGGAAAACAAGACTTTGTTGGTTTCGACAAGACCATAATTTGAAAGAGTTGGTGATGCTATGGATTTCAATATATTGTTTTTGTGGGTGATAGGCATATTAAATGTATCTACCTGTACCTGAACTGTATGCTGGGGATGCATCTCAAACTAATTATACTGTATTATTCCTAGGTTTTTTAATTGCATTTCACTGTTAGTTGCATTACTTAGGAACTTAACCTGAATATAATGGAACCCTCTTACTACTGTATATTTTGTTAGGTAGAAACACACTCAATATAATTTATTGTCCCTAAATTGACTCTTTTCCATTCATTCTTAAAGCCTCCTGCTTTAACTCACATGGGCAAAGTGTGTGCTATTGCAGTCCCGAAGCCATATTTCCATTGCTCTGATGGGGAACAATTCCTCTTTATGTTTTATTTTGCTCTTTGTCCTGACTTTTGGTCCCTAACCCTAACTATTTATTTTGTTAATTAAAAGCTAGAATGGGTATGCAAATTCATGCCAGACATTTAAAAACAGGGACAAGAAAAAAACCCAGGAACAATAACAATGGAAATCATTATTGTGATGCAGTAGAAGAAAAACAAGTTTAACAAGTCACATTTTTCAAAGTTCATGGTTTAAAGTTCACCAAACAATTCAGAATTTGGGGAAAGATACATGATACAGGGTAAATACAGTACAAGACAAATTCCATACATCCATTCATTTTCAAACCATTTTATCCAATACATGTTCATGAGGAAGCTGGAGCCTATCCCAGCAATAGGAATAGCAATAGGGCACAAGGTGGGATACACCCTGGACAGGACACCAGTCCATTAGAGAGCACACACGCTCACAGCAGGGCCAATTTTCCCAGAAGCCAATTAACCTGCTGAAATTAGATGGAAAAACTGCTGAAGTTCAACCTGATTTTGCTGTGACCACAGAGATTCTGCACAGCTGAAAATCAGATATTAGGACACTTACTTAGCAGTGATTTCTTTTACTTCCATGAGCACTGGACTGGCAATGTTAATTCTGAACTGTGCACTCTAAGCTTATGATAATGGTGAGCACAATAGCAGGGAAACAGACTGTACTCTTATACTTAGTGGTGCCTTACACAGCTGACTACTTCAGATTTCAAACTACGCCCCGGGTCATTTTCTACCAAGAGCACAACATGAAAGAGTGACATTAATACAAGTTAATACAAGTAAATATGTTTTAAAACATTCATATAAAAACCTGAAATACTCAATTAAAACTAAATTCATTCTCTTTATATTTTTGTTTGATGTAAATATTGACAATATTTTTAAAGAAAAATTAGCAAAATCCTGGAAACACCCGAAGACTTCTAGGGATCCGCTCAGTAAAAATACATTTTGCTTTCATTCTAATGAGAAATCTGTAGGCAATAATGTTTAACAATAGGCTAACATTAGCCTGCTATTTTAACAACTGTTCAAGACAAATAATAATTTTTATTTTTTTAATTAAATGTGTTCCCAATGTAATTCCCATTCTATTGAATATTTTGTGATAAACATCTTTAAAAGTTCATTGGTTAAACTGAATTGGCAAAATAATTCAATATGTATTGTTTATGTGAAATTATTTGTTATAGCACGAGGGATTCTTGATCAATTAAACATTATTTTCAAGAAGAGTTAAATTTTATATTTTTATATTTGAAGTATTGCACCAGTATGTTAGTGTTTTATGAAAATTCATATTAGCAATTGAAAAGTTATTTTCATATTCTAGAATGCTGAATTCTATATTCAATTAACAATGATTGTCTTAAATAAATGTCCTTAAAGCTGACTTTTAGTTAAGCAATGTGTAAAACAGAAGTTCTAAGATACTGATAGTGGAAACGAAGTTTTGAATCTTTCCCAGTTACAACACATAGTGGCATTTTAATGTGCAAGTAACAACTTCACTGCATTTGTGTTCAGACCTAAGTAGGTCAAACTATCTGAGAAAAATTCTATAACAAACTTAAGGTTTGTAGAAATCATTGTAGGAAAAACAAACTTGTCACCAACTTGACACTTTTCTTGTTTTCTAAAGTAAAAAAAAAATCTCAAAAGAAAAGCAAGGTTTCATTGTTCTGAAATTCCCCTTTGCTTCCCACATCATGCTATTGAAATCCACACTTTACCTTGTCAATGACATCTGGCAAAATTGCAACATATTAAGCATAGTGTGCCTTTCTTTTGAGAGTAGAAATATAACTGCATAATGCATTTCCATCCTTCGGGGAAAAGAAAAATACAATTGCCAAAAGATGTTTTGTATTGTATTAATGCCACAAAATAACAAGTGCTGGAAGGACTTACAGAAGGTCATAGGATGTCAGAAAAGTTGTTTGATTTTGAATCTGTTTAATATGAGCATTGTTTTCTGTTAATTAAAGTGCAAGCAAGGATTTCTGCTGGCAAAGAGTCAAAGAGCAAGGCGGAGTAAGAATTGCAGTACAATCACACAAACAAAAACATAACAAATAGACACAAACACAGAGATTGCCTGAATTAAAAATAAAAATTATGAGAATATCTTACGAAGTGTAATGATGTCTTTTAGGTAGTAGGGGCTGGGGTGTATTTCAGAAAGTAAATGTGTGAAGGATAATCACACAGTTGCAGCCTGTAGGTGTTTTCACGGTATACAGTATGTTGTGAAAAATTAAACAATATTTTGAGACCAGTTATATATTTTCACATAAGAAGCAGTTACAGAACTATAGTGTAGATTTTTTTTAAATTATTTTTTAATCATGCTTATTACAGTTATGTAAATATCATTTATTTAATCAGATTCTTTAGACCTAACTGAAACTGGACACCCAGAGCTCTGTCACTTGTGTTCACTGTTCCAATCACTTCCAAACCCAGCAAATAATATACCAAAAATAATTTAAAACACAACAAATGATATCAGTTCCAATATTACATTTGATTAGACACTTGTCAGCTACTGCAAATCAAGAACTGAAAATGCATGTTTATACCCACTATGGCATCTTCATCTGTTTCTGTTCTATGTCTTTCCATTGCTAGTACTAAGTACAGTATGTGTGAGGGTAGCAAATTACAGTGTTATTCTTTGCTGAAATAATAAGCTCCAGAGCTAATAGATCTGATACACAGTAACCTGTTTCTACATGAGTGAATCTCTCAAAAGTTATTGGGAGTCTTTTTATAGATATTGTACTATGACAAATGTCGAGCTGATGGTGATACCTTGGAAGTGGAAGAGAAAAACGTTTCAAATTATAAGTGGATATTTGCTTATTTAGTGGAACAACTTTATTTAGTTTATCATGCCCTGAAAATTTCCATCACAGACTAGAAAGCATTACTGTTAACTCCACCAGCACTAGTTTGCATACATTTTGAAGGATAGCTTTAAAACATCTGGTCCTACTTGCACCTTAAATACAGTATTAAACTTCTTTGATATTACATATGAAGATAGTTTCTTTTGACGGGGTTCACTTATATATTCAGGCTGCCTCCATAAACTATCCTGAAAATGAACAAATTATAGTACAGTAAATTTACTGCTCCATCATATAGCTGTCAAAAGGCAGAGAACCTTCATCAGAAGTCATTGGGAAAGCAAAGCTCATTGTAGGAGAATCTCACTCTTCTCAACTTTCAAGTTGGCACTATTGCTCTGGTTACAGAAGTTATGAGTCCAGGCTGGAAAGCCTCAAAGATTTCTCCACTGTGTTTTTGGTTTCACTCAGGTACTTATACGCATGGTGTAAGTAAATGAATTTTCAAAAAGCTTGATTTAATTAATTTTGTACATTAATAATTACTGCTTTTCTTTATAATTGATTATATTTAAGGCTCTGCTGCTCTGTTGCTTGGTTCGGACATAGTCCTTAAACACTAATTCGTTCACACTAATCAGAAATTGGTATGGTTGTTTACATGATTTTGAACATATAAAAATAAAACAATCACTCTGCAATTTGAATTGACTAGAAAACCCTAAAGAATAATACATTTTAGATATTGTACATTGTACAAACTAGTTCCCATACAGTACTGTATACTGTATGACATTAACAGTAGAACAATTATAATTGTTCGTGTTATTTCTGTCTTCATTATATGTGTGCCTCAAGATCGATAGTGATAACAAATTTTGACTTTGTGTCAAAATCTTTAACATATTTACAAATCATTGGCAATTTGATGATTAATTACAGTTTTTTACATTAATTACAGTTTGCGTGTAATAATAAATTCAACAGATGTAATCTAAATTATGATGTTTTATGAGTGTATAAAAGCTCAGTATTTTTCTGACTTACTACTTCTGCCAAACCCCCAGATTTTTCTGAATGTATTCATATAACGCTGCAGACTCACAGAGCCAGAAACATTTTTTTTCTGCCAAAACACAACAACATGTTTACGTTTACGTTGGCCTTGTCTAATTAAAGAGAATAGACCTTTGTTTTTCTTGCTCTTCGATAGATAAGGTCATGCAGACCTATCCTAGCAAAAATGGTGGCTACTGCTGCAATTTGTGTTGATGCATTCAAAGACATAGGCTGTAAACATGGGTTATGCAGTGCATGGATGTCTGTGCATGACAAAGTGCTGGACTCTGTTTTTATCCTGAGTGACTGAGGGCCTCTCCAAGGTCACTGTCAAGGACAGTCAAGCCAATTAGTATGCAGATCAGAGCTGATGTAGTTTAAGGGTATTGCACTGATGCAATCACATTAGTTAGGCCAGTAAAGAATTCTCAGCCTGACCTCAATCACACAGGCAGAAGCAATAGGCAAAGAGAGAGCAGAGGAGTGGGCTATCGAAAATATCTTGGTGGCTGTTTTATAACACTGCTTCCCTTTCATCTGCAGACTTCTGATCAATACACACACACATTGTTCTCCAACGGGCCTTGGCCAGTGAATTATCTAAATGGAAATCCAGCACCTACTTTTACATTTGTAATTTACGTTTTAAACACAAAGCTCTAGAAGCATGAGTTATGAAAAAGGTGAAATAAAGCGTTCCTCAAAAGTGAAAAATAAGCATATGGAGAGCTTTCCTGTGAACAAAATGCGCATAACAATAAAAGCTCAATAATTAAAAATTAATTTCTCCAGCTGAGTTTACGAGTAAATAAGACACTGTTATCCTGGGACTGACATCTGCTTTCACACTTTACAGTCAGTATTTTCTTTGAAAAAAATGACTATAAGGTTTAAAATTGTCAGTCCCTCTCACTTAATGAGCATAAATGGCCCTGATCAATTGAAAAGACAAACCCTAGAGATGTTTCATAAAAACAGCCAGTTTCTTGGCAGAATATTGGAATACATTAAATGTTTCTTTGTGTTGTTTATATATTTATTTAGCTGAAGATTCCTTCTTGCATGTTTTACACTTTTCAGATCAGATGTAACTTTTTTACATTTTTAATCAGTTTGGAAAGTAGCTGAAAAACGCTGCTGGAGCACCAAAACACTTTTTTAATTCATCCTTTTTAAAATCACCTGAATGTGCAGGATTGGAAATTGAAAATTAATGGTCAATTGAAGAGAAATATAAAATAAGTATTTTGATCACAGTTGTATTATGTGTCTCAAAATTACCTGTCTGGTAATATTGTTTGTTTCCTGATTTTTAAGTGTTTGTTTAATTTTTTCCGTTTACAAGGTTTGGACATCAATTGATCTCTTAAGTCCTTGTTTGTACAGCTAGACACAGCAGGTTACCATGGAACTGATCTCGGTTGCAGTCTCTAAATCACACTCGGAAAATTGAAGTCTTGCTCCACCCAAACTTTTTTCACTTTTTCATGATGCTCCTGCTGGTCTATTGCTCTGCCAAGCATGTTCTTAAGAAAGGTGTGCTGTGGCCTTAAAGGGAGAATGCAATTTACTCTTTTTTTGTTAAATCTGTGTCCAGGTTGTAAATTTCCTGCAGTTCTCCCCCTTTCACTCTTTCTATCTTTCTCTCCTTGTCGGAATTAATGAGATCAGGTTTGATCAGGGCAGCCAAGTGTTCAGAGTGAAATCTCACAACCGCCTCGCGTCCCGTAATAGAATTTGCATCTAATGCATACATAAATCAAACATCTTTCTGGACATTTTCATATGCATAATGTCATTTCATCCTGTTTCTTTCCAGCAGAAGAGCTCTGGGGGGGGGGGGGGGCAGGTGGGGGGTATCGGGGGGTGTTGGGGAAGAGAGAGGTGAGAGGGTTTTTTACCTCTTTCTCTCGTTCTCAGAGAATGACTTTCTTTAATGCTTTCAATTTATTTTGCTGACTGTGTAGCAGTACTGAGACATCTGGTTGGGAGATCTTTTGGGTTTGGTTGTCAGTTGCTCTCACTGAGAGTTGTGTGTGTCTGTGTGTGTGTGTTTCTTGGGTGGTGAGGATTTAGGAGAATGGAGGATGGTGGAGCTGGGGGGTGAAGTGGGGGGGTTCCTCACATTTCTCGTACCTTTTTCTTCTGGGCTTTGTTATGTAAATGTGGATGAAACTAGCAGATCCAAAGTGCTTTTTCTTCACAAGAAGATGCCAGATAAAAAGAAAGTGACAAGTTGTCTTGATTGTCCTCAGTGTTTGTTACTGACTTGCTAACAAGGTTTGATATTGTAGAAATTCCATTTGCAGCCGTTTCAGAGTGCATGTCTTGTAAGGTTCTTATCATGCGATTAACTCCTTCTAGCCACCTTTTAATATACATATGCACAGTAGCTGGAAAATGAAAACTAGAAAACCCAATAAAACCCAATAAAAAAATTTAAAATTTAAAATTCCATCGGAAGAATTACAATGTGTTTGCCTTGTGTTTATGGAGGCTGTATTCATAATTGCATTTCAACTTTTTCAAAGCTGCACTATTCCCATATGATGTAAAATGTACATAACTGACAGTGAGATGACCAGTCCATGTCATCATAAGCGAAATGTTTCTTAAACGCATTTACATTTTGATTTTTAAAATACTTCAGACCTCTGCATTATATAGTGATTTATGCCACTGTGTTCACTTGCTATTATGTTTACTCCACTCATGAACAAGATTGTCCATAACTCACTCTGAGATGAACCTGTTTTTCCCCCAGAAGTAATTAAATATCATATTTTAATTCTGAAAGTTAAAATAAATCAATTTTTATGTGCTTGAAGGCCTTGGGGAAGGTGCTCATGTGTTGTGTGATATAGAGTTTCCGTCCAATGATAGGATCCTCTTACAACCAAGTCGACAGGACAGAGGTGCTTAAGAAAAATCTTCCCCCAAAATATAAATGGATAGGCACAATCCACAATAATTGTCATGTTCAGTTTTATTTTAAAATGTATTATTTTGAATAATCATATAATGTTATACAGTAGGTAGTCTATGCAAGCTGTGTATGGATTAACATTTGAATCCTGCTTACCCATAATGTGTTGATGTTTTTGTAATTTCATTTATAGAATCTTCTTACATTCAAAATTTCCTTTGATGCTCTGAGTTTCTCCTTTCAATTGATTTAAACTGCAAAGGGCCTCTGTAGGTTTCTCACTCCATAATGCAAACTGATTACATGTCCACTTACATAAATAATAAGCTGGCCAGCGGCATTGCTTATATATGTACATAATGGTAATGTAGTGCTACATAGCTTGATATTAGTTAAATAATTGTCATTTTCCTTTTTAATTTCAATTTCAAGAAGAAATACTAATAAATAAGAACAAACAAATGCGCATGCAAATCAAGAAGCAACGGTTAATTCCAAAGCAGCAAAAAACACATATTGGCTGTGGAGATTACTTGTGGCTCAACATTGGAAGTTGCATTGGAAGTGCTTTTCTTTGTCTGTTTACTTCTCAGGATGGAATTTAGTAAAAAGACAAAGAGATGGTCCTTTGCAGTTTCCACACTAACCAGTCAAACCTCTGCAAGCTTGAGAGATGGGTTATGAGGCCCAGGCAAACTGGGAAAGCAAATCTAAATACGTGTTGCTGGGGGAGAATAATAAAGTTACTATTTGAGACTTTGGATTATGCTGATAAAGTATGTGTTTAACTTCAAAATGTGGAGGTAGTCTATAACATTCTAATTTTGTAATTACATATTACAAACTTTAAAAAAATAAATATAATACACAAGTTGAAAACAATGGAATAATATCCTGATATCTGATATCCTTGCATTTTCAATGGGCGTGTTTTGATGACAAGTTGCTCTCTGCTCATTGCCTTTGCCCTTCCAGTCTTTGTTTTTACATGATTGGGGACCCAGTGATGCTCTCTAATTGCACAAACACTTCCTGACTGAACCACAGATCAAACCCCACTGCTCCAGGGGTCTTCCACCCTTGTCATGTTGGCCCTTGAGGTCTTCTGCTTTTACTTTCTCTTGAACTTTTACTTACATACAGTGTTACTGTATCTGTTTAACTGTTCCCTTGTGCCAGGCTCTGAGCTCCGTGTGATTGAAAGGACCAGAGGAACTGCTGGACGGGTCTGTGGCCCTCAGGGGTGTGGCCCTCAGGGCACTGCATTTCAGCTCCTGGCATGACAGCCACCTGATTCACTCTTCTTATTTCACCAAAGATTAGTTTCCAAAATACAGGCGGTAGACATTCAAGGTAATTCACTTGTACTTGTACTCTGAAGAAGGCTCCACAGCCGCAATGTTTATTTCTTCTCTTTGCTTTTCAGCATGAAATAAACCTTTACTTGTTCCTGTACAGCCTACACATGCTGACACAGCTACCCACTTGACATACTGTACTTTGGTACTTTTGGACTGATTATTGGTTCATGGGCAGAATACAAGAAGTACAGGAAAGGCATGAGTGTGCAATTTGGGGTGATGTGATTAGAGTACCACAGGGACCTGTATTAGGAACACTGCTCTTTCTGAATTAGATCATGATCTACAGTAGGTTCTGGTCAAGCTGGTCACCTAGTCAAGTTTGCAGATGACACCAAATGAGGAAGATCAAAGATTATCTAGAAATTCAAACAATTAAAATCCAAGCCTGGGTGATATCTTGCTAAAGACATTTAAAGCTGAGAAGTACTGCAGATAGACAAAATGAAATGGAAAAAAACAATACATACCAAGTTTGACACAAACTTACGTACCAAAAGTAATGTGACTGCAAATCAAAACTGTTACAGGTGATCAATTTCTATACAGTATGTGAGGTTATGAGTAAGATTTACAAATATGAGACTACTAAGAATGATAAGTACAATATACATTCTTTTTTATATAGATACATTTTGATAACTTCATGTTTACGCATGGTTTTACCAAATATATATTACACTGCATTTATCATTCATACTAATTTCATGATCACTAATACACAGTAACTGTAAATGTTTTACTTCATTTTCTCAGTACGTTTTGTGGGCACTGTAGGTGTTTATATGAATATAAACTTTTTGTTGTCTGCTAGACATGTATACTACAATGTATATTTACTGTAAATGTGTAAATTTATATCAATTTAAATTTTACGGATTTTAAAGTGTAAATTCTGAAAAATGTGCAATGCACTAATGAGACTTCATTTAAATTACTGTATGATTTTGATTACTATGCTAAAAAGTTTCACAGCTCTAAAGTCAATCCAAACAAGGGTAATCAAGTACATTCTCAAGAAAATTCTAATGAGTGAAATAACTGAATTTTTCAGTCTTGAATAGAGAACACTACAAGGGGATATACTGTACATATTCAAGTATTCAAACTCCTGAAGGGCACTGACAAAAATATCCTTATGAACGTCCTCAAAATCAACAGTGTAGTGAACTGAAGACACAAGTGGAATCTAAGAAGAAGCACTTTTAAAGCTACAGGAACAGCTAAAAGAACAGGAAGAAAGTTTTCTGGGATCTTGACACAACCTACTGTAATGTGAGAACCAAAACTATCACTTATTTCAAGAAACAGCAGTATAAAGTCTACAGCGTGTATCAATTAGCTACTAGCTAACAATGAAGCTAAGTGGGCAGAACAGCCTCCTCTCTTTCACAAACGTTCTTGTGTTCTCAGCAGAACAGTGTTTTTATTTATTCTTGAGCTATATGGCAGCCTGAAACAAAGTTGCTTCAACTGAATGAGCAAGGTTGAGGATTATTGATAATTTAAACAGCTATTTGCTTTGCCTTAATGTGTTTTATACCAAAATGGAATTTAAACAAACATATGTCTTCGAGGTCATAATTTTATTAGTTTCTAAAATGAGCAAACAGTTTATTACTACTGTATTTTAAATTGCAATATTTGAAAGAGCAGGGGTGTCTTGGTTAAATTGCACTCTAGTCTCCTGCACCTTCCCTCAATTCACCAGGTGAGGCGGTCCTCACTGCTCACTGATCTGCTGTGCAGTGGGACTGCTGGCTCCTACCTGCTGCTGTGGCTCACCCAGGTGTTGCACCTCAGTGGAGGATGAAGTCAACATAATTACTGCACTGTAATCAGCTGCTCCTGACCTTGATAGACGTTATCACAAATAGAATTAAACATATCACCAACCAATTATTAATAGTAGTAACAATAAAAATATACACTCGTATCTAATTTCAATGACACTTTTGAACAGAAATAAAAGAGTTTTCAAATGGCAAGTGCAAGCTGAAGTTACTGTATACAGTATGGGGCTTTTACACGTTCAAACTCAGCATTTAAGAATTTAAAAGCTGCAGAAAAAAATTATGATGACAGCTAGAGAGTGATTTTTTGTAGTTAATATGTCTGGTTGCACATGCTTAAAATGTGTAAAACCGGATTACAAAAAACCTCAGAAAGAATAGGTTGAAAGTAGAATCATTTGCACACTGAATGCGTTTTCTCTAAATCGAGTCAAATCTATGGTGTTAGATTCAACTATTACAGTACCAAGTCCTAAATAAAATCATATAGCCTGTGATGGATTATTTTTCTGTTCACATTTCTGGTAAATTGAACTACCACACTGTTCAGTATTGATGTTGATACAGTTCAGAAGTGTTTATACCCCCCATTAAACAAGTGTAACATTTTAAGGATGGACTATTTGATCATTCAGACCATTGCCTTTTTTAAAGTAAAGTACAATAAAATGTCAGTTTTGGTTATATTTTCACTTAAATAAATCCTCAGCAGTTTTATGTTCCTTTTTCTCTCATATTCATCTCAAAATAATCTACTCCTAGCAAAATGGGGCAACAGCTAATGCTACTTATTTTAGGTGTACATTCCTGATCTTTCTTGTATCGAGATTTTGTTCTTTAAGCATACTGCCTCCATAAAGCCCAGTATATTCTATACTGTACAAGAAGGGGTTTTCCTTTACACCTTAAAGACTTGAAGAACAAACAAGTACTCATACAGCACAGCATCTTTCTAGAATACACAATTTTTGCTTCTGAAATGCAAATTATGTTCTTTTTACAGAACACAAAACAGTATGGTTCCCGGGGTTTGAGGAAGAGAATCAGACTGGATTTAGAATAGAAAAGGCTTTGAATATTCATATAACTCTTTTGTTTTAGCCACATTTAGTAAATGTTTATTAATTCAAGGCTGTGGGACTTGTAGAGTTGTATACTGTATGTGTGCTATATTTAAGTTTTTAAATTGATCATATTTCATTTGAGGGACAAATTGCAGCAATAATATCTGGAATACTGAAGCTTAATTACTAGCATTTTCATTTTGTGAAATATACTGTATAGAATATCTTTAGTGCGCAATACAATTCTTCTCATATTAATATTAGCGCTACAGGAGGTCATTCTTGCCGTCTGCCATAAGACTGTACAACGCATCCACCTTGCGTCTGGGCAGAGGCAACATTGACAGTGACCTGTTTCTGGACTAAACGCATATACACATCTACTGCTACATCTGTTCTCTTTCTTTTTCTTTTTCTTTTTCCCGTTTACAACCACTTTTGTGCAATATATGCCAGGGACCTGTGCAATACATTTATATTTATATCTATGGTTACATCTATATTTATATTCATATGTGTGATACGATTTTTCTGTGTACTGTTCTGTTCTAGTTTGCTCTTGTGTGTCCGGACTGTGAGTAACTCTTGTATTGGATTGTATGTATTGTACTATTATTATATAATTCGTTACACTGTGGCTGTGTTGTCTGTGTTAAGCTGCTGTTGCACTGCAATTTCCCTCACGGGATCAATAAAGTATCTATCTATTATGCTTTAATAATATATTAATTATATAAGATATTAATCCTTTAGGGCAAAGATTACTCATGAAAACAA
Source organism: Lepisosteus oculatus (assembly GCF_040954835.1). Lineage (NCBI taxonomy): Eukaryota > Metazoa > Chordata > Actinopteri > Semionotiformes > Lepisosteidae > Lepisosteus > Lepisosteus oculatus. Next base: position 1,462,966 of record NC_090703.1, read on the forward strand.
GCACACAATTAGTTATAAGGAATATTTCAAAGCCCGATATTCAACAAGTATTCTGGATTTTCTTTTTTGTTAATGTTATGATAGAGAAATTATTTCTGTATGCCTCCAAATGAATTCACTTAATATTAAAATCCATGTTCTAAGATGATGTGATAGCTGTGAGTCAAAGTTACCAAGAATGAAGGTATCTGTGCTTCAGAATGTGTGACAAACGATGTCTGAATGCCACTGTATAAGTTAGATCATCACCATTATGAGTGTCAGGGAAGTATGGTGGGCTAATTCACTGCTTCCAAATGGCAGGATAGACAGTAACTCTTTCTGTCTGCAGTGACCTGTGCTCCTCTCACCCCGCTTCATCCATTTACAGAGACAAATGTTCTTTTTGTCTAGAGGGCTGTGCAAGGACAGGGATACAAAAGACTTGTCACTTGTCCAAAGATACAAAGGGATTAGTGTCTCAGTTCCTGTCCCTAAATACAGGTGCGTGAGAAGGAAAAGCTTCCTTTGGGGAATGGGCCATCCTTATGTCCTCTGAGGAGTGACAGGAGTGTCCTAAGGGCCAAACAGAAAGGCCACTGTGAGGTGTTGTGTGTAAATAGCATTCTCACCCATCCTCCTCACAGGGACTGTCCCATACTGTCCCAGATTCCAACCCGCCACGACTAGCGACTCAACTGCATGGGTATGTTGCCAGTATTGATCATGTTACTGTTACATTAAAAGTAACATAAAAAGCATAAGCAGATTTAATGACATGAGGAAAAACATTTTGTGGAAAAACACCAGTATTTAAGATTTAGCATTTACTGTAGCTGTTAAAATATGCTGGATTCTCAGAGGGTCATTCATTGCGATTGTGCATGGACTTTACAAGCCCAACACATATCATACATCACCTGCAAGTCTGCTCATGACTGTACATAATTTGCCCTTTTATTTCTTTTTATGGATATGAAGCGAGATTATCAGAATATACATGTACATTGGTGGCTGCACAGATCCTTGTACATAGAAATATTTTAACACAGTGTAAAGACCTCATCCTGCACTCAAAGACATAGCATAGAAAGGCATCAGACATACTGTATGACATAATATTATTATTATATGAAGTGCATTATATGAAGTGACTTGAAAAAAAATAATTCATTTGTTCACACTTTGTGAAATGGCTGGAACTGAGTTTTTAAATTTCAGCATCAGGAACTTTGGTTATGTCACCTTCAGCCATAATATCCCCCATGAATACATCTCACCTCCTGATGCACTGAGAGAAAAAAGATGATGATTTCAACTTTTGTGTATTCTGATGGGAATTCAACATAGAGTTCTGTTGCTCCTGCCAAGAGTGGAAAATTCAAGTCCCTGGTAGCTTTAGAATGAACAAAAGTTTGCCATGTTTATGCCACTTAATTCCCATGAAAGACGCCTCATCAGAGTGACATTATTCCATCACAACCTTTTGCTTTACTTGCTCCAAATTAACAAAAGCAATCAATCTGGAATTACCTGTTCTAACTGCTCTGTATTATTACTTTGGCATTTTAGTAAAACATTGTAGGTTAATTACATCTTGGAGTTTCTAAGATCTTCAATATGACAAATAAGAAAGAAGACATCGAAACTTTTTCCATGTTGAACCTTGTGAAAATGTTTTCATGCCGTTCAGCCATTGTAAGCTACCGAACCTTTTTTGAGCCAAATGCTCTGTATAGATTAAATGCTCCTAAATGTCAAAATATGTCAATAGGAGGCTTGATTTCATTGAGAATGATTTCTGTGGATTTTGTTTTACGTTTGATGGGAAATCAGCAAGGGAAAGAGTAAAAAGGCTAATTAGCTTCAGTTCCAGATGGAATGGGGTTTATTTAAAGTTTAAAAAATTAAATCAACTAAACTAATCCCTTCTTTCCATATGAACATAATTTGATTTATTTGTTTAAAAAGAACTGGAAAGACCCCTAGAGGTGACCTTAGCTTTAAACACTTGCATGAAGTGAGTGTGAGTTGAATTTAATGTGAATCGAATCAGCAGACACAAATTTATTGTCTGCTTGAGATAAGTTAAACAATCCAAAATACTTTTCTACAAATCATCATGCCTTTACAGTACTTTTTAAAGGAAAAAAAACATAGAACTGGTTAGCGTACTTAAATATTTAAAATGATTTATAAAGGGTAATTTGCAGTTTGTTTAATATGATCTTTTTCATGGCCCAAGTCATTTCTCTGAAAAAGGCAAAACAATTGGCAGGAGATCTTGTTAAATTCATTTATTTAGCATAATGACCTAATCTGATTAAACCATGGTCACTCCAAGTCATGACAACGTCACTTTCCGCAAGTCTTGTCTTGCATCTGATTAAATTATGCCTTTCTCACTGTACAGATGAAACAGAGTGTTTTTCTGCTGCATGACTTTCTAAAATATTTAATATAATTCAACAAATTGCTACATAAGACCATCTTGTTGGATGATTGCTGCTCCTGTCACAGACAGTTTGTACTGGACACAGTTGCCCTCCCTCTGTTATTTTTCACTACTGCTGGGAATTTCAACTGAGGATGCTTAATAAGATTTCTTTATACTCTTCTATTTTGTCTTCAAATTGGCTTAACAGTTTAGCTAGGAATAATTTATCTCTGTCACACAGTCGGGGCATTATAATATACAGTTTTAAGGTGTGGGTCAGAAAGTGCTGAAAGACAAAGGTTCATATCACTCTAGATATCAGTTTCATCAGAAGGTCAATCTAAGATCATACTATTTTTCTTGTACTGTTTTAATAGTCACTTTTAAGAAAATATTTTCTGCATCAAAAAGCTTTGTAGGATGTTGTATGTTCATTTGCTTTCACATTGACAAAGATTTCAAGCTTGTTCACAGCATTAAAAAATATTGTACAAATTTGGAATTTCTCGAGGTAGATTGCTTTACCTCTTATTTTATTGTTCTTTTTTTCTCAATTTGAGTAACTGTAAAGGTGCTGTTTTTTTAGGATTAGACAGAATCTCCAAATATCTTTCATTTAGGAAAACCTGGCCTGTTAGCTGTTGATGACACATCACACTTCAGTATATGCATATGGATTTATTGGAGCAGCCACATGTAACATGCCTCTTGGTCACAAAATGAGGGAAATATACGAGCAGAGTGGTCAGAATGGTTTTACTGGTTAATGACAGTGGATATCTTTTAGACGGCTTTGAAATATTTGCTCAAGGGACTGGCTGAGTTTCAATCTCTCACAAATCCATTTATATGTTTGTGGCTGATTTATGACCTTATTTTAACTGTCTTCTACATGCAAATGCATACTGTTTGGAAATATACATAATGTGATTCTCAGGGTCATCCCTCCAGCACGTCAGAACAGATCTGTGCCATGTGAGCAGAGGTATACAGGGAATAACACTTGCTTTAGGAATCATAAACTGGTCAAGACTGCTGATTTCTAGACTCTTGTTTGCTGAAGAACCTTTGTGTCCATCTGTGATGCATGATAACTTCAGAGGCCTTGAGGACAATCTAATCCATACTGTAGATTGGATAATTACATCCATGTCATACTGTGTCCATGGTATTGCAAACTGAAACTGCAAGAACTGATTTCTCTATATTCATGAAATTAACTTTTTTTTTGTTGAACGTGTAATGAAAACAGGAAACTAATGGCTTTTCTTGAAAGAACATACCGTACGTGTGTGACTTATGAAGTAACTGCTGGTCTTTGGTGGTAGGAAGTACTTGCAATTCACCTGCCCTGGTGGAGAATTTTCTATGTCACTATGTGCCAGTCTGAGAACATCAGTGGAGTTCAATTACAAAAAAATATCCATCACATCAGGTTAGTGAGCAAATTAACCCTCTCAAACCTGAATAGAGAAAAGGAAAAAAACATGGTGTGTTCAATTTTTTAAATAGTTGAAATATGTTTTGGTTTATTCAATAGACGTTTTATGCAGATTGTTTTAACAACATGACTCTTACAGACAGAATTACATTCAAATGGGCGGAGTGCCAGATAATGTAGAGTGAGATTTATTTATTCCAATATCTGGAACTGGAACATGCACAACATATCCCCTAAAATCTTTGCAAGAATAGATTTTTCTTCATTATTGATTAAAAAGGCATATTTTCATAATGACGGAAAAAAAACAGGAAGACACAGTGCTGTTCTTAGTTCAGTTGAGCTATAGTGTGCACATTACCTACATAGGTTGCTTTATAAGGGTAGAAAGGGAAGAAAGCCTTTCTTCAGCTCAGTGATTAAACCTTAAGAAGGAGTCAGCTGAACATATTTAATTGGAGAATTTTAAAGTAAATCTGTAGTTTTTGCCCCTTTCCTTTTCCTTTGAGAAATTAACTATTCCATTCGCTGCATAAATTTTCAGGTTTCACTTGTGCGACACTCGGGGGTGTTGAATTTTTTATGACAAAAACGGTCTAATAATTGTTGAACAGATGTAAGTGTTGGAGAGTGGGCTCTGGCAGACCTCATAAAACAGAATTAGCATGTTAACCCTGGCAATGCCATAAAAACAGTGAAGGAACGCAGTGGTCTGGGCCAGAGATTAAAATACACTTCATCACTGGCTTTTTAAATAATTTAGGGTTGACCTGTGCCTGAGCAGAAAAGGATGGAGTTGACCTTTCTTATTTTTTTTAACCATGGGCTTAAAATAAATGAGACACATAATGAAACCTTTACATGTTTCTCATGTGTATGTAATGTACAACATAAAAGCTATATCTCAGATCTGAACTAGTTTAGTTCCCAGCTTGATGTGCTGAGGGAAGCTGGGGCTTATTAAAATCTTTCCGCATCTCTCGCATGTTTAAGGATATGAACAGAAAAGTAAGTGCCTATAAGAATGAAGCAACTTCACCATTTTTCTCCCTTTCTTTCACCTAGAGCTGACCTGTGGCTAATTTACTGCTGATTGTCTATGAGTTCAAAGTATATCACCCCAGGGTATTCCTTTAAAAGAAATATTGGCATATATTTATGTTTCGTGTGTAAGGAAGCACAGTGGTCCCCTGTTGCCCATTAGCCTGTGGCTACCAAATATGTACTGGAACACTTCTGGAAGTGTGACTGGCCTTTCAAGTGCGCAACACGTCATTTCTGCAGGCCTAGAGAGCCTACAAAAACCATAAATAACACGGTGGATGGCATAATTACACATTTCTTGGGACTCACTTCAATGCTAAAATAATGTTAGGCATATCATATTCGATGAGATTGTGTACCATGTATTTACAAACTACATGAAGAAAAACCTCTGTGAATCATTGAAAAGCTTGCAGGCAGTGGGGCACTAAAACAGAGGCTAGTGCTCTGAGACAAAAGGATTTTTCCAAATGGTCCTGCCACCCCCTCCGTTTCTTCATGTAATTCCCAAGGCAGAACATCACAGAGAGACAGGACAATCACACCTGAAGTGTAGTGGGAATGGCGGCTGTGTCTAATGGCACCCAGCTCTTTGATTTTCAGTTTTACATCTCAAGCTCTTGTGCAGAGGCTGTGGTGTCATGTTCTAAATTGGGACTGACACTGTCTTTAAGTGTATAGACTTATTTTTGTATGCAACAATTTAGAATGGCAAGTTATTAATTAACTTACTTTACCACAACAACTGTGTGCTAGGACAGGAAGGACGGAAACAACACACACATCCTCTGAAATCTGTTTGTGTCTCTGTGGGGGTTATTGAGGTTTTCCCAGGGCTTGATCTTTACTCGGAGAGGCCAAAAAGCTATGCTGGAGTTGTTGTAGATAGAGAAGAAAACAGCATAGTGATTTGAGCTACTTTTTATTGTACCTCAATAAATATGCCGTCCCACGATAAAAAATCAAGCTGTTATCTTCACTGAATTTTCCATTTGTACTAAGAAATAGCCACAGTCTCTGTCATTATGGAAAATGAAAGCAGAATAGAGTATTTGATAACAGGCTTATCATAAATTTATTACAAGTAATTCTGTAACGGAGTGCCACTGTTTCCAAATAATTTTGTGTTCAATTATACATTAAAATAGTTCTTCAACTTCAATTTATAAAACCCTTTCCCCCATTAATCTCTTAAAGCTCTTAGGTGGGAGATGGCTATTACAGCTTCTACAACTTGGTCTGAAGATTTGGCATTACAGTAGGTACCAGCACAAAAAACAAGCATGTTGTCTCTTTATAAAAATATCAGATATGCTTACAAGACCACTGTCCTGTGGTTTCTCTATTCTGTGTGTCATCTCCATGTTTTCATAGCTGGAGACACACTAACTGCACTTCCTCTGAGCCAGAATTTCCGTGGCATGAATGGGTCATGTGGATGAGTCAGGTTCTTGTCCTGAACTGCTCTTCTAATATTTGAGAACTTCATGTAACACAAAGACAGCTGTACAAAAGCTACTGAATTGCAAGCATATATTTTAATCTTGAAGTTCCAGGCTCTGTAATAATTTTGGTTCTCATGTCTTTTAATGGCCCAGATCCCCTCTGTTCCCATAATGCACTGGAGCCCACATATTACTTTGTGTGTATATATCAAACTGTGTGAAATATTTCTAACCCTTGAAACCTTTAAGCTAGACAGAATTAATTTTGCATGAGTATCATATTATGCTGTCCTGTCAAAAGGGCAATTTTAAATATATATTTTCATTATAAGAGGTTTCTAAGCCATTTAGCTAAGGCAGATGAGAGATGAGGGGTAGGTTCAGGCAGACACTATGTAGCCACAGTCTAACAGCAATCACAGAAGCTGTGAGGTGACTCAGCTCTGAAAGTTCATCTGTTTTCGGTTTTCAGGAATGTAAAGGTTTTGTGTGGTTCTTCCACCAAAATGGGGAATTTTATTCTCTGTATTTTCCATTATGTGCAGAACATGCCTAGTGCAACAGGCTTCAATCTTCACTAGATAACCTGCTGCTGTTTGATAAAGTTCTTTAATAATATTATATTAATATATTCAACAACAGTAAGTTTTAAATTCAATTGCTGTTAATTACTTGTGCTTTTGAATAATTTACAGAAAAAAATCTATCCCTCTTCAACTGCAGTTGAGCATGCATCTTTAAATTCAGAAGTTAGCATTGTTTAGGCCTCCAGAAGAATGCTTTCTGTTGTAAATAATAATTTCTCTCTTTTAATATATCAGGCAAACGCTGTCGAGCACTTAAAAAATTAAACATTTCAATATCCACAGCCATGTTGTGACATCATATCAATATTTAAAATCTTTTTATGCATGTATGCTGGGTTGTCCAACTTCATTAAGGACATTCATCATCCCTGAGGCAGGAATTTCTCCCACTGGAGCCGTGGGATTGAGGCCTACCAGACAGATTCTTCCTGCTTCCCAATATGCTGCTACTCTCTGTGCTGCCATTCACATCCAAAGACAGATAAATAAAATAAACTACTGCATTAACCTTTCTTTCTCGCCACTCAGGAAAATGAATTTAAAACATAATAATTTAGCATGGAAATGTTTTCTTTTATGTGCATTTTGTATCTAAAATATGAAGAAATACATGTACATCTATTTCTGCCATACAAAATACCTTATCTAAATATGTATAAATGTTTATGAGGTATTTTATACACCCCTCGTTAAATAGTAGACCCATATTTATTTGTGAAACACTGACATTTAGAGAAAATTCACTTAAAACTGAATTAATTTTCCTGTCATTATGTATTATTACAGGAGAATTAGAAGCTTAACTTGTGGTCTGTCTTGACATTTTTGTTGTTTATTATTAATAGCTATTGTAATCTCAAGTATATTATTTATAAAAAGTGTAAAATTAGGAATCAAGTTTTAAATTGTTATCATCTCATCTTTTCAATATGAAACATTTAATTTCCCACAACACTTTTTTTTTTGTCAAAATGCTTCACAGACCCAGCACTTGATGCCTAATGATTCTCTCGGGTTTGCCACTGAGTTGCTCAGTTTTGATGCTTAAATAAAAATAAAAAACCCCTCAATATCAAGATACTGGTATTTTAGTTTGCTGTAGGAACTGCATCTTTTTAAAAATGTTTCCTTGAATGAAGCAAACCGATTACTGTAAAGCCTGAACAAACAGGGTTTGACTTCCGATGAGATGAGTTCCCCTGTCTCCTGTCTCCCCCACTTCTCCCCGTAATGTCATACAAGCAGTATACCTAAAGACTGCACCTGGTAGACTAAAGACCTAGAGATAGCACCTGGTACCTACAGCTACAAGACAGGCTTCACAATACGTTTTGAAGTCAGTTGGCCCATTTATATTGGAAAGCTGTGCTCTGGAACAATGACATTTGTGTGTACAGTCCAAAGAACATAGAAACGACAGTCGGTACTGGGACAACATGTCCAGTGGACATGTAGCCGTATTCCTAGACTGCATGCAGATGTCAGAGGTATTTCAGACAATTCTGTGCCGACTGGTGCCCATTGCTGATGTCCATGGGAGCGTGTTTCTATGGTACCATTTTGCATTTGGACAGAACTGCATCAGTCTGAATGTGACAAAGAGTTTTTTGAAAGCGCAGTTGTTTGAAAAGGCCAGAAAACAATACCAGGGCTCAATATGTTAGGCAGAAGGTTTATACAGTAAATAACACTGTAAAAATACTTTCTCTAAAACCACTGTTTCTTTTTATATCTTCTATTTTAATTTCAATGCCTTTTTTTGAAAACCTCCTGAAATTTCCTTCAAGAAGGAGCACAATAAGTCGGTTCTAAGTGGCGCCTTGTGCCTGTGGGGGGCAGTGCTTTCTCCATTAGGGTGCCCAAAGGGTACCAAGCAAGACAAAAGCCAGGGTCTGCACTTGATTGGCTAACAAAGTGGGTAGAGGCACTTATGAATTCAATTGCATTTACCCATCACCTCTTTTTCCATGGCTAAATTATTCTCTCATACTAACAGCTTCTATTAAATCTACCATTGCCTATTCAGGTGCTAATTGAGATGAAGCTTAGGTTCGTCAAGACGATTATAAGCAATAGCTTAAAATGGCTATAAATGGCCTGTGCAGGAACTGAAACAGTAGGGGGGTATTTCTCTTTTATCTACATGACACTAATAATAATAGGTAAAATTATCGCTATATCACAGCTGCAAAGATGATATGATATCATTATGGGTTTTTTTGCAGTCCTGGATGAAAAATTAATTTTTGTAGGAGATAATTTAGAAAGCATTACATGTCATTATATTAGCTTTACTTTTCACTTGTAATTAACACCACACAAATGAATCCACTCTCATGTCTCTGCCCCCTGACACTTCAGAAGTAAAAGTTTTCTAACTTAACTTCAGGCTGTGTTCTTTTGGATACTCCTAAGTTGACCAGTGTTGCAAGTTTCTAACAGAAGGTGTGCAAATAGTGGATGGTGCAGACACTGTGTTGGGTTTGCATGAGAAGTCTTTTTTTTTTTACATTTTGAAGGTCTAATCTATTTAAAAATAAGAAGTTAGATTATTTCCTAATACTTTGGCACATGGATATTCTCTCCTGGTCCTAAGAGATGTCAAGTTTTCACTGGACTCTTTATGACTTGATTTAAACTAAGTGTAGATGTATTTTCTATTTTAATTTCGATAACTAGATATCCTAATATATCTTCGGATTTGTAGCATTTATGTTTTAATTATACAAAAACAGATGCTTAAGAATTCTTTCCTCTGTAAAATTGCAATTATACATAAGAAGTTCAACAGAGCTAAGTCACATAAAGACATTTCCCCAATCGTAATTATAAGGAAATGTAATGTAGAACATTTCATTTTGTTAATGTAATCTTGCAAGTTATTTAAAGCTTCTTTATCCTGCATCAATTTTAAGATCTTAATTTAGATTCTGGCCATTGAAGGTGTGAATGGCAAACACCCACCGCATTGATAAAAAGTTATGTCACAGATTCAGCGAGCATTCCCTGCATATTTATTTTGGGATCACAGCTTGCTTCCTTCAGAATTTGGAGCTAGTGGTGAATGATTTGTAATCTGTGTAGCATAATGATAGGAAATATGTATCACAGTATATTACTGTTGGCTGTTGTTCTGTTAAAAAATGAAACACAATTGGTTATATCACCACAGTTTATATAAATAGATTATAACAGGTACACTCTTGTCATAGGTTACGTCATTAGCGACATATGTACTGCATTGGTGTCCAAATCACATCTTTACCAGCAGCCAATTTTCAAGGAAAAAAAGAAATGAACATCTGAACCATTTTCAAGTTGCTTTTAGCCTCACTGTGTTGTTTCTGGCAAAACCATGATGCAGTGCAAACAATATCTTCCATTACTATGGAGCTGACAAAAATACAGAAAAGTGAATGTGGTCAAACTGTACAACTACAGCAGCAGGAGACTTTAGCCAAAACAGTATTAGAAATAAAACAGTCCATGGCCTTAAGTCAGATTTTTGTTAAACAGTTTTCTGTTACTTCCATATGAAATTATATACAGTATTATGAATTACAGTGCAGTGTAAGGCTAAATCTACCACACTGCAATCTTTCGTTGTATTACATTGTTATACACACAACATTAAGGCACAGAATTAAATTTAACATTCCAATATGCTTATTTAATAACAGTGGAAAGGGAGCTGGATACGCACAGTTCAGGGCTGATTTCTGTGATGAAAATTAGCTAACTGCACCGAATGGAAATAACACATAAGTTTCATTTCTGATAATGTGATGATATAATTCTCACTGGCTGTGGAGACATTATCATTCCTGGTAATGCTCTCCCAGCTGTTTTCCAGAGTCCTTGTTAACCCGAGCAGAGTCCCTGAGCTGTGTACCAGGGTATACTATCGGCCTTTTCACACTGAGGATTCAGACTGCAGGGGGAAGGCCAGTCACTAATTTAGACTGTGGCCATACATTTACTGTATGTTAGGATGACAAAAGAAGGAAGAGAATAAAGCAGTATATTATCTATTGAGCACCATTTAAACAAAAATACATATACTGTATATAGATATACTGTACACCTGGATCTTATTCACACCCCCACCATATTTGCCATGACTCTTCACATACTGTACATGCATCAGATTTAATGCTGTAGATATACAAGTTCAACTTTCACCCCTGCTCTTGAGAATATACTTTGATTTGTTTCTTTTTCTGAAGACGCTCTTTGAGATGTTATCCTCAGCAGACACTCTTGTTTACCTGTTGATGGTTGATGTTGGGTTCAGTAGTTACCTTACTATAACTCTGCATTGGCTCCTATTTGGAAATGAAAATACTTATTGTAGAAATTAAACTGTCCGTGACTTTTGTATGCGTTTAATTAGTTTTCACAGAGTAATAATACATTTTAAAAGGATTTGTTACATGATTCCTTCCCATGCACTTGCTACTATTGTTTCAAAAAAGCCAAATTTAATAGTAAAAAACACAAAATGCTAGCTAAATTAAGGAGCATGTTGCTCCTAAAGGCCATTCTTTGGCATATTTGTAATGATCCATCTACAAAACTGTAGAAATATCAGAGTTTTAATTATAAAGCATTATTGTTGCTTTTTCATTTGCATTAAAAAAATAAAAAGCCCTTAAGCACAAAGCAAATAACACAATGTTAATGGCTGATTTCCAAATAGGTTCACATTTGCATCACACTAATGGCCAGATACTTTTTATTCACACTTTCCTCTTACTATTGTATAAACATCCAGCGGCATTTTTCAACTAAGGTTTGCAGAACGTCTGCAGTTAATGAATCAGAATAGTGCAGAAGCCTTTAATCTTGATATAGAAAATCAGAACGGAGATCAAAACATATCTAATGAAGGAATTCTTTCACCGGATAGTATTGTTCACATGGAGAACTGACCATACAGGTGAGTAATCCTCAGGTATGAGTCGTAAATTAAATTCTGTTTTCATGAAACTATTCCAAGTCACCATCTTTTATGCTGATCCAGAAATACTAAATAACTGCAATGGCTACATCCTTATTAGTAATTACATAAACAATAAAATCAGTGACATGCCAATAATTGTTCTTTCTTTGGCATATAAAACTGCCTGAAAAGGGAGACAAAACACCATACAGGAAAGACTAGGCTCTGAATAAGTGCAGTGTTACAATTGTTAGTTTATTTAAAATCACAAAGGTGACTGCGTTCCAATACTTATTTTTTAACTATGTTCTTATATACAATAGTCTGGGCCTTATGAAATACCATGGTTTAAAAAAAAGCAACAAACGTGACATTTTCACAGTTTTTATTTCTTTTATATTGCATTTGCTTTCTTAAAGTGTTAGTGTCATTTTCATTTTAAATGTGGATTACCAATTTGTCTTTGCAGCATGGGCAATTTGAATGCTCGGGCTTTTATGCAAAAGCAGAGCATTTTTCCCTAAATTGGACATTTTTATGGTTCTAATTTTGCCATTTTGACTGCAAGAAAAGCTGCCCCAAAGGGACTGTGCCTCTTATCTTTGTGCTCTTACATGACGCCTGGATGACAAGTTTCTTTAATATGCATGGAGAACAGCAATTTTGAGAGACTTTTTGTCCTCAGAGCTTGACATGGCAGATTCTGTTGGAATTAACCATTTCACCATTGAGGTTATATAAAATGTCAGCACTGTTTTTGTATTGGCTGTGTACCATCACGCTTTCAGTCCATCGCCAGCAGTTAAGTGTGAAGGGATGGAAAGAGACACAAACCAGACACCAATACATTAGCTGTGCAAATGAAGTTTTTTTTTTCTGGATGCGCCAACCCTGTTTATGTGTAAGGAAACCCGCGGTGTCTTCTGTTCAGAAAGACAGGTCAAATCTCACTTACTGTACTTGACATTCCTCTGGAATACCTGCTGACAGATTGAGGTTTAAACACTTTTAGTAAGTACAACACTAATTTTATACTTTAATATCATTTACTTACAAAGCACCTTGCTTGCTTTTTTTATTAGATATTGGTGAATGATAATGTACATAACTTAAAAAATACTTTTGAATTACGTTTGAAACACAGGGACAGGGGTTAATAATTGAGATATATTTATCTTCTCCATATTTTTTTAACATATATATGATATATGAAGCAATAGTTATTAGGTAGTTATGCACAGTGACAGTGTCATATAGTAGATATTTACTACATCTACTTTATTTAAAAAACAACAACTGCTCCCCTTTGGAAACAACCAAAATTTATTTTCTAAGTCCCCAACCTTAAGTGGCTTAGTGTTCTAAAGTCCCAGCCTTTCATCCTGGTTGAATGCCCTCTGACCCATCAGTCTTGTTACCAATTGATGAGCCAAGAAAAAAGACAGAGAATTTTCATGTTCACACAGTGATCGAATTCCATACATTACAACTTTCTAATGAAGAATACATCAATTAAAATTCAAAGTATACTACTGTATATATTCTTTTATTTACTTTCTCCATTAAATGTGAATATTTTAATAAAACAGCATGCCTTTCAGTCCAATACCCTTTTCTTTCTTAAAGGAAATTTAAATGCTAAAATGCTTTTTGAATATAAACAAACTTTAAATTGAAACCTTTAATTAAGAAGGCAAGACAAACTGTCACCTAACTTTGCTGAGTATGTGTGCACTTACTTAGCTACTTGGTGGCCTTCAGGCTCGGCATTCTGGTAATAAAATGTTTCAGGACAGTGGCTCTATTTGCCAAATATGCTCAGTAAATAAATACTTTATACACCTGAATGTATAAAGGTTGAATGATGTATAGTGCTCTGGCTTAACAATGAAACCTTGTTGTTCCAAGTGAAACATTACAGAATGCTTTCAGAGAACCATGTTTTCATAGATATAGGACATATTTAATATTGATTGTTTTTTAAATATATACACATACAGTACATTTGCATTTTCCCATATTCCCAAGTTCCCACTTTCACACCTTTAAGTAGTTATTTTTAAAAAGTATGAAAAGTACAGTTTTATACAGCAAGACCAAGGAGGCTTTTTAATAAGCAAACACAATGAAAGTGCTGACTTTGACATGTAATTCCAGATTTATCAAGAATTGTGCGATATAGTTTAATCATTTGCACCCTTTCTAAAAGAAAAAAAAATCAAATCCATTAATGTTACCAATTTAGATTTATTAAGGCTTTGGTAGAGTTCTTAAATTAATCAGCCAAGCTGCTTAGTGTTACTAAATTCTCAGAATTAATAGAGAATGTGGGGCAATTGCACTTTGGTTTAGAGATAATATTATTTCATTAAACTCAGATTTGAATAATTGATGAAAATAAACCTTTATGCAATTAATCATTTAATTTTCAAGTGATAAAGTGCAGCACTTTGTAATACTAAAGTATTTGATATATACTGTATTTTCACAATAAATTAACATGGTGTTTTGGAATATAATTCCTAGTTTTTGTCACTTATTGAAGCAATTTGGATTAGCGAATGTACTCTGTACTCTGTTACTGCCAATGTGAATTCCAGTGATAACTTGATTTATTTTATGAAAATGAAGCCCCTGAAGTGCCCTCTGTAATTATGCAGACAGTCCGGCAGATTTCTAACATCATGGTCTAGTCTTGTTAAGCTGCGGAGTTGCAAGATATTTTATTAAAATGTTTGCAAAATAATGCATTCTGCATTGTTGCACAGTAATTGCATCTGAATGCCTCCAGTTTCTTCCTGAGGTGGCATACTGTGTGGCTCTGCTAATTTTGCTTGACATTATAATGTTATTGGGGTGGGAGGTGCACCTATTACAGTGAGTGTAGCATGCGCGTCCACGCCACAGCTCAGTCTCTGTCTTTTTTTACAATTAAAAATGCATAAGGTTAGGAATGAATTAGATGCACTTTTCCCAGGTTCACTGATCTGTAATCTGAAGCTGTCACACGAGGCAGAAATAGCATTGGCAGACCTTACGACCCTGTGTATGTGAGCCATAGTACTTTCTCCACCTCTAATGAATCACTCACTGTTGGTTTTATTTACTGTTCTTCTTCCAGGTCTCATCCCTCACCTGTCCGACACGTTGAGTAGCCTTTCATCTCTCCCCGATCATGCAGCATCCATTGCCTCCACTGCTCCTGCCACTAGCACATTTACACCTAATCAATCTTGCAGCACTTTTTACTAGACGTGACGAAACATGGTGCTACATCCTGAAAGATGAGGCTTCATTGAAAAATGCCAGATCGCAACTTAAAATAGAATAAAGCAGAGGAAATCAGGAGTTTCTCCTTAGCTGGATTTCCCCTGCATCACATAGAAAAGTGCAAAAATAAAATACAAATAAGTGATAGAATGGTTTAGCTTAAAACTTTCCGCTGGAAAGCACGGATCGCAAACACAGTGTGCCAAAGTAAAAGAGTATTACAGCTGCGCAAACCAGACAGAGAAAATGAAGGTCTTTTGAAAGTTTATGTCTTCTTGCCTTTTATGTTGCATAGCTGCCAGGCTTGCTACAGGAACTCAAGAGATCAATTGTCAGGGCTCAAAGTCATTTGCTTTGAGTACCCATTTAAAGTTGGTAGTTCAAGGATAGGCTGGTTTCTATAAGAGGTCAAAGCTTATAATATTCTGTAAGACACAACAGAGTGCACTTACAGGGATTGCCAGTACACATACAATGTGCAATCAAAAATGTAAATGCCCTGCAACTGTCTATTTTTCTATCACAATACTTATACATATTTTACCTGGCTATACTATATAGCATTTATAACTTTGACTCCATTCTTGCTGTAAAACTGACACTTTTAATGTGACTTGAAAAGCATCACATATTTGGTTTGTTCTATCATTATGGTTTGTAGAACTGGCTTTTGTTAATCAATTAACACAGAAATCAATTACCCAAAGTTTGCTCAAATTTATGCCCACATCGATATAGGGAAGAAACGAGACTTTATGCCACAGTATTATCTTTCCAAGCCTTCATGAGGATAGCATTTGCATAGCCAATCATGGGAAGAAAGAGGCCTGCCCTTGATGTTAAAAAGACCAGTGACCCTGTCAGCTCAGTGTTTATTCCTTCCTTCTTTCCAAGCCTGGCTTGTCTTTTTTCACACTATCAGTTTACCTCAAAGATATACAGTCTAAAACATAAAGAGCACGATAAGGAATGTAAATGGCTAGCATTGTGGATTAAATAAGGCTGTTTAACTTGCTGCAATAATAGTTACATCATCATTTCATCACTGCATAACTAATATAATCATTCCTTTAATATAATCAGACTTTTTTAGTCCACTTCATATTTTAATATTGCCACATTTAAATAAGTATTTTTCTATGGAAATCTTAAAATCAGATGTATCATAAGTATAGTTGGTTATTTTCCTTGTTAGAAAATGTAAAGAAAACAATGCATTGAACATTTAAGCTTATTTGCATATACAGAACAAGCACAAAAAAAAAACTTTCTACCAAATCTCTGTTCTTCAGTAGGTCAGTAGGTGAGGTGAATGAAATGAGTGGTGGATAAGTACTGCTGTTTGTTGATGCAGGGAAAATCCTCATACCAACTAATGTTGAAGTACAGTTCCTCAGTGGTCAGCACACAATTTGCTCTCCCAAGTCTCAGTCTCTGTGACACATGACAGAAAGCTGAACAATGGACAGCAGGCATGTATGCTTGTATAAAGATGCCATGAACATCCATGCTTATACTACGAAAGCTTCCAGTCCTACAATGATAAGGCAAGTTCAAACTGTCAGTATTCGTTGGAAGACGGCTTGAGGATTTTGCCATATTGTTTTCATGCCTCTAATAAAGAGTTTCCTATGATCTCATCAGGCAATTTATGCTGAAGTACTTTCTCTGCTGATATTTAAAGATACAGTACCATCAGATGTGTAATGACTTCACATCATCTACAATAAGTGAAGCAGTGGAGATAGAGTACACCAGCAACTTAATAAATAAAACATCCTTTCTATTTTCATATACACTCAATTTTTTTAGCTTCTGGAGACATTTACCCACACAAGTCTGTGCTTTGAGTCGTCAGACTACAGGGTAACCTACCACAGTTTCCCACTAGAGTGTTGCAAATAACCCAAGGTAGGATATTTTCAAGCACTTCTGTCCTCATTCTATTTGCTTTTTCCCACCGCAGATCAAATGAATGCAGGCAAACCCACTTGCTGATTTCCTCTTGCTTTGGTTCTTTGGATCGCCACCATTCCTGATGGCTTGATATGTCTTCCGTTAATAACTAGGGCATGGCACATGTGCTTAGCAGAAAGAAAAAAACAGGTTCATTTCAAAATCAACACAAAGGCAAAGTATCCAGCAGGAATTAGGTAGATTAACAGTCATTAACTATAGATTAACAGATTGTAATGTCTGCTATTTGATTGTTTCAGCTGGCATCGCAGGATGAAAGAACTGTTTTCCAAGAATGTGTTTCATCTTAAACAAAGAAAAAAATACCTAAGAATATCCTCATTGCACAAGTGTCTCTTTAAATACAATACTTCCTGTTAGACTGAGCTGGTCTTGAAAAAAAAACCTTGCCGCCCTTCTGTTTCTTTTTTCAGTCAGGCTTTGGACATAAAACTAGTGGCAACAAGATTCTCACCACAGAGACAAGATTTCTAATGATTTTATTAGACTGCAAAGAGCAAAAAAAAGTCCCCTAGATATATTGTGACAGGTTAAAATGTGTACAAATTAGATGAACAGAGAAACTTGTAAATCCTGTAGTTACAGAATTGTAATACAGGCTTATGGATAAGCTGGGTTTGAACACGTTTCATCATCACAACCATCCAGGGAACCTCTAGAAACACATGCAGATACTCTTACTGTACACATACTTAAAAATTCCCTTTGCAGAAAGCATACAAACAAATAAAGAAGCCGAGAAAGAAAAACCTCTGTGAAATATCTATTTTACAGCACATGAGAAACATGCAGCTGGTGTAGAAATGAACACAGTAGGTTAAAGACTATGTACTGGAGAGATGCCACTGTCACATGACTGAGCGCCACACTGTTTTCTAGAACACAAAGGACACGGTAGTTCGGACATCTCCCAGCGTCTGCCCTGGACCCGCTCACAGAGGCTCATTAGACAGCCCGGAGAGGCAGCAGTGTCTCCGGCTCTAAGCCTCTGCTTTGACATTCACGCAGAGCTCCGAGTCAGCCGGGTCTCAGCTCTGATAAATTTGCATCTCTTTGAATGTGACGCTTGAAAAAAAAAAACGGGGAAAAAAAAACCCCAGCCACTAGATTAAATTTTGCCGTCTAGAAAATGAGAAAAAAGGCCTCTATCTCCTGGAGTCTACTGGGAAGATCTTTATTCTGATTCTTGTTAGAATTGTTTATCACTCTGACAGAGCAGGCCTGGGATGAGATAAAGGCACCGCTCCATCACAAGCCCTGACAGTCGTAGGACATGCAGAGGAATGAAAGGAGCCAGGGAAATATTATTAATAGATGCTGACTTGATTTGCCTCGATTGCACGTCAAGAAGTGGGGCCATGGCTTGATTGCAGCCTATGAAGTTCTGTCCAAAAGGGAAGCTATTTTTCATTAAGTGATAGAAGTCTTTTTTTTCCCTTCGCGTTGCTTTCCAAGGAGCTGATAACTTATGCAGTTTATTCTAAGCGTGCTGATTTGTGTCAGTGAGAAAAAAATGGAACTTATCTCTTCTTTCACAAAGTAAACTGCCTAGCGAGAAAGGTGGTTTGGTTGAGGTACTAACCCAGCCTGCACACATGGGCGATCTTTTAGTTTGCTTCTGTGTATAAAGGATAGACGTCCAAATGTATTTTGTTGGGTGGGAGCAAAACAAAAACAACAAGAACAAGAATAAAGTGTCATGCATTGTTTTTTATCCTCCTATTTTCTTTAAGACCCAGCTAAATTGTTTCAAGATTATCAAAAATACAAGAACCTGTACAGGATATTTTTCAAAATGGGTTTGCGGAACTGGGGCTTTTCAAGTGTGCTGTTGTGAAAGGAACTGCAGTTCTGTATAAATCTTCCTCACACGCACTCACAGACAGATGGGACAGCTAGTCAACGCATCACATTTCCCTCAGAAAGAACAAAAAATAGAGCTACGATAGGTAATGACAGCCTAATGTTGGATGATGTGTTCTGTTAGGAAGAAGACATAATGAAAAGATTCATTCATTCCGTCTTCGAGGCTGGTTGATCAAGTGGAGCCGCTGAAGTTATGTTAGAAATAAAATATATATATGAGCAGTAAAATTAAAGAAAAATGTGACACATGAACAATAACGTTTGATTTAGGTGGGGTACAGCATGTTCACTGTTTGAAAGTGAATGGTCTTTGCTCTGTGCTGGTTGTTGCAATGTGAACACCTGTCATATGCTCAGGAGGAGGAGTGTAGGGAGTCAGACAGAACACAATGGGGGCCACAGGAGGGTGAGTTTTTTATCTTTTAAAAGACTGAGCTTAAAACTTTGGCAAAAACTTGAAAAAAATGTAAACTAACCTCCTGGAGTTTGGAGGTGGGGGGTTGGGACTCATGCCTTAATATCTTTGCTTCATACACATTTGCAAGAGGAGTAGATCAGCAGAACTGTCAGATCTTCACCACCCATGTAAACCCACTTTGTGCTGTCTTAAAAATGTTACCTACAGTACTTACCAGGTCATTTTTCAGACTAATTGTTTGCTTCAGAAAACTACAGCATGTCATTGAGAAAGAATCTACAAAAAAATACATATCATGATAACTAAGACAACCATGTTTCTAATACAATTGACAGGAACAAGGTGAGCTTTTGAAACTGTTGTGATATTCAAACAGTGATTATGAATTCTGGAAAAAATAAATATAGCAGTACATACAAAACTCATAAGAAATGAAGTTTACAATCTAATAATAATCTTTAATCATTACTTGACCTTTAAATTGTTTAACTTTTAACATAGAATATATTTTATTTTAATTTTGTGCTGTGATACAGTACTTATCTTCCAGAATTTACATCTAAATAATTTTTTAAAGAAATGTGGAACTCGCAAGTCTTCAGAGTTTTCCACCATGTGTTGCCTTAACTGAAAAACTGAAATAATAAACAGTTTAGAAGAACTGTCTGTGTGTGAATGTACTTGCTTTGAACAGTATGTGCTGCTTTTAAAGATCAAGATTAATTCTGCCGCCAGGCGTGTTTACCTGACAAAACATTAGGTAGATCAAGATTAGTGCTAACTGAGGTTTGTGAAACTATTAGCATTGGTTTTAATATATTTTTTTAAATGTACAAAAATGTGACATCAATTTGATTTTAAATATACATGAAATCTGTGAATACAAAAATGTATTTTACAAAACTTCATATATAATGAAAAAGCAAAAAAAAAGACAGTTTATATGTCTACATTCATGAATAGAGGCTTAAAACATTATCAGTATTGGGTATTTAAAAGACATATCTATTCCAGTTTGTCTAAATATGCACTGCACAACTTTTTTTGCTCCCACTCAAAATTTAGTTCTCAAATGTGTTCTTAGTCATCCAGTACTTTAACAAATTCTGAGAGTTTACAGAAGCTTCTGGAAATCACATTGTTTTTTGGAGGCTGCACACAGAAACAGAATATTCAGAAGCATGTCACCATGTGAAAGACAGAGAATTATACAAAAATCTCATTAGGTTAAAGATTATGTATGCAGCTCGAGTGACAACTTTAAAACAATCACAAAGCATCCCAGTTTTGAATGTGGCATCCATATTCAAGAGGTCTGTGAGAAGAGCTCATACCAAGCTGGTGTCCACAGGATATAGTGTGTCTGAGGCCACTGTTCGTGGTTGTCTTTATGAATTTAATGTTTGAGGCAGGGCTTCATGGAAAGAAAAAAAATCAATTTGCCAAACCTTTTGCTTAATGCAGCTTGAAATCAATTATTTTTATTGGCCATCATAGTCTCCAGATCAGTCCAATAGCATATATATGTTTTATGTACTATAGAAAGCAAAAGGCAATTTGAAGTTTGGCATGGGGTAATAGGTAAAAAGCTCTCAGAAGAAGTGCCTGAACTTATTAAAGGTAACAAGAAGCACTTTCTGTATTTTATTTTAAGCTAAGAATCAATGAATCAATCAATGAATTACAGAGCCCTAGGTTGTGATTAATTGTAAACACTATATATTTATAAAAATATCTTAGTCATTTTTAACATTATTTTTTCAATATTAAATATAATTTTGCAATGTATTTGGTTTGCTAATTATATTGCTGTATAACTTGCTCTGTAGATTCAACATATACTGCTAAAGAGAGAAAACAGGTTTTAACATAAAGTTATTTTTATCTTATTGGTTCTCATGACGTAAAAAGAAAAGCATGAAACATGTCCCAAGTGAATCTACATTGTTGTGCTTATATATGTGACTGAGACTGAAGCATATGTTTTGTTGCTACAAACACATATTTCCTCCTCTGTAGGAACAAGGAAACCAACACCAGTCACACGCCTCTTTTCACATTATCTGTGAGAGTTCCTGGGCAAGTATACCGTTATAATCAACTTGATTTCTTAAATATTTCATACAGTTCCTTTGTAACATTTTTTTAATTGAAGCTTCAGCTCCGATTAAAGCCTTATTCACATTTTTGAGGGGCATAGTACCCCCATCAGTGCAATACGCATACACTTCAGAAATACTGCAAAAAAATAATTTAAAAATAATATGTAATATGATCAGTAGATGGCAGTAGGCATGAGATGCTCTCAAGCACAGTGGTACTCCAGGGAGTGTCTGAACGATGACTATTGGAATTTACTTTCTTAAATGTAATTCGCTATAGTATGCTCAGAAAGCAGATTTGTATGTTCCTGATCCTGTAAATGTATAAATTTTGACAGTTAAATGAAACACTTCTGATTTTATGGAGATCAATTGAAACTTCAGCACATTATAATAATGCTATGCTTTAAGATCCTTCAAAGAAGGTTATTGGCCTTTTCTTTAACTAATATTGTTGCAGGGTTGCAGGGAGCCTGAGACTATCCTGGCAAGTCAGGGCAGGTGGGCAAATTGCAAATTAGGGATATAAAAGCAGGTACAGCAGAAGATACAGTACATGGTTATTAGAAAATGGAGCAGACACTGACAATAAATAAAAGCCTTTCTGATAAGAAAGGTTTTGAGTCTAGATTTAAATGCACACAGGGTCTTTGACACTCTGATATCCTTTGAGCTTCTGGGGCACAGCAAGAGAAGCCCCTGTCACCCACTATAAACACCCACTATACTCCAAGACACAAGATTACTTGCAAGCAGCCTAGTCAGGATGCTGGGTGCTGAATTCTGGACATACTGAAGTTTACTCAGTGGGGATTTAAATTCCCTAGTGAGTATGGTGTTTTGTAATGAATTCTAGAACAGATAAATGTATTGGCCAGCTTTTCTTAAGCTTTTTTTAAGTTACAGTTAAAGACAATTTAAGACAGAAACTGGCATTATTTCTAAAGAGTTATGTTTTTACAATATTTTGCCATGATCAAATTTAGACCACTAAAGTTTTCCATTTGGATTGAAATTCAAGCAGAGTGCCATCCATAGAGAGGGTCACTGCATTAGCTTTCTGTATGTGATGGGAGGTGCGGAGTAGCATGACTTCAGTCTTGTTGCAGTTTAAGTGAAGGAAATCATCATCCAGGATTTAATATCAATTAGAGAGCGCAGAAACAGCTACATCAGTATCTGGTTTAGTTTGGCTATAATTTTGAGTATCATCAGCATAGAAATGGTAATTCTGTGTTTTTTATATCAGACCAAGTGGTCACATGTAACTACTGAATAGCAGGGGGCCCAGTATTGAGCCTTGGGGAACACCTGAAGTTCTGGGACCAAAATTGAGCCATTCAAGTCTGAAGTCATAAACTCCAAAAGTACTCTCAAGATGGAAGTGTAAAATGTAATTATTAACAGTGTCAAAAGAAGCATTTAGGTCTAGGAAAATTAGGATAGATAAAGAACATGAATCAGCTGCCATAAGTAGATTTTTCAGAAGACCTTACAAAACGTATTGGACAGTGCCTTACCAGGACAAGGTTTAGATACAGCTGTCCGTATTTGATCTGAGACATTTCCCCTCCCAAGCTTCTAGACATCTATGTAGATAAGATTCCTCCATGTCACATAGTTCCAATCTCAACTTAACTTATATACAGTAGCTACCTACATACCAGCTGCTCTGTGCATTTGTACAAACACAATGACGACATTGTCGTAACTTGCTTACATGGCACAGCTAGAGACAAGAAAACAACACCTGGCTCCCTTGTATGCATCAGAAAGTGGTTCCTATTTCACTCCTGCATCATCTGCTTGTACTGCTCTATACTTCCGCATTACGCTCAAATAACCTTGTGTCATTCACATTCTCTCATTTGTTTCACACTAATATTTTGGCTACAAATCTGCTTTGTTCCAGTGGAACTGCTGTGGAACTGACTTGCTGTTAGCTTAACACTTTGAATTCTGCATCAGTGTTTTTGGGGATTCTTTCTGTGGGGTCCGATGAAGCCATTAAGGTGCAGCAGCCAATTCCCTCAGTCAGCCAAGCTACTGCAAATATACTCTGCATATTTCATCCCTATCTTGCTTTTATTAGGATCTAATTGAACTACTGGGTTAAACTACATGGTCTTCAAAAACCCAGTGATTATAATAAGTGAAAATTATTGAAAATAACCTATGAGTTCAACATTTTTCTTTTCTCATTTATTATAGCTTACTTTTTTCTTCACCAAGTTCAACACTATATTTTCCCAGTGTTCAGTACTGCACCTGTGCAAGTCAGACTTTAACAATCATATTAATATTATATAGTGTAGCATCTCTACAAATGTCTTTGTATTGTAGTTGGCAGACCTGCTCTGCAAGCCAGTACTGGAAGGAATTGTTACTAATTGATCTGAACTCATTCACTGCCCCTTTGGTACAGTATACAGTATCTGTATGGGCACATTTACTTTATCACATACCTAAAGTAGATAGGTGCCTTACTTACTCAAGGTACAAAAGCCTCAGCTGCTAAACTGACTAGTGGTCATCTATGGAAATAATAACCCTTTTTGTGAGCTTATTCCTGCTCTATGTCATGTGTTGACTTTGGAGACTTATGAATAAATCTGCCTGCTACATATTGTCTAGCAGCACCTGAAGGTGCAGCAGGTAGGATTTCCATCCTTCAAACTGGATCATGACTGAAATGTCCTGTAAACCAGAAGGCAGTGAGCTATAATGGTACAATCCAGTCACAATTCCACAGAAACAGTTTTCTCTTTGGCAGAGTCAGCTAACAGAATCTGCCAGCAGCCCTTCTTGAGGTCCAGGGCTGTGAGCTTTATGGAGGACCCAGGTGGTTGATGAGCTCATCCACTTGCAGTAAGCATCAAAACGTGGAAACCATTGAGGTGATGAAAACCTTTGCACATTCTCTTAGACCAGTTGGGTAACTGAGACCAGAGCTGTGAGGCTAGAACATAGACTGAAACTCCTCAATTACTTCGAGCTTCTCCACTTCTGCCTGAAGCACCCATCTTGTAACTGCGGGCACCTACCATGAGGCACCCTCACCACTGCCCCAGGAGGAGTAAAACTGTCATGTAATGAAACAGCATTCATTCTTCCAGGAAAGTTAGACTGTTAAACTGATGTTATCAATTCATTTGCATCATTAGGGCTGGCTTGTCTGTGGCTCTGGGCACACACACTCCTAAGTAACAGATCAAGGACTCCCGTCTGATAGTTGTGGAAATGACAGACAAAATGCCATGGAAAACCAACATTTGTAGACTAGTGCCTTAGTCTTTGTCTATTTTTTTCTCATGACAGGCTGCTGTTCATCAGCTTAAGGAATACATGTTTCTACAAGTATTGACCCACACTTGAGTACAAAGATTCTCTTAGATGAAATGCACTTTAACTTTATTTTCTTTCATGCACTTTGCTTTCTATTGAGAGGACAACTGGTCTGCCCTGGAGGAGCAAACCTTTTCTATCTCCACGTACACATTCTCACAATCTATTTTAATTCTGCTGTATTCTTCAATGTACAGTATCCTCAATCATTAGAAATTTTAACGAATTCAATTTCTGACAAATTGCATGTGTTCAGTTAAGTCAGGTTAACAATTCCAAATGAGGTATTAAATTAGTTGTATAGAGGCAACATCTTAAGCGCTATTGAAGTTGCACTTCATAAGCTACTTTGTGTCTTTAATATGTGTAGCTGAAGTGTGAGAATAATACTAATTAAACAGTTTGATACTGGAATATACTGGCACTCAAGGCAGTTCTAATTATTTCCTTTAAAAAAGGAAAAAGAAACATTTTAAAGTGGATTGTGTCATGAAATTCGAAGTACAATATTACAATGTTCCTGAAATGCCAAATTGTAATTCTCTGTAACATATTTATTCTCCCTCATGCAGAGTGTCCTGAATTGTTTTAGACGTACTAGCATCAGCATATTTTTCTTTTACTTTCTTGTTTTTAAACAATTTTGCTAGCTTTTATACAGCATACAGTGCACTGAGAGCTGAGGTGGAACGTTTTATACAACAGTTTAAAGAGAATGTGTTATTGTTCGTGTTTTCAATGAAACACTTTCAGCTTTTCTGAGTGTCTTCAGGGTGTGCCTAGATTTCTGTCAAGAGTCTTTCTTATGTTGTGTACTTTACAAAAATCTTAAATAATGACCTTGGAGGAGAATTGGGAGTATGTCCTTTACTGCAACACAAGGCATTAAAAGAAAGTAAAGACAGAGTACTTGGATGTCGCTGACATCTGACAAAAGTCTATTATTTAATTCATTATCAGCATTGTCTATCCTTTGCAGTTGACTATGATTGTCTTCCAGGAACCCGAAGGTGACTGATAAGACCCATATGGGATCTATACAATCTCTGGCAGATGGAGCAGGTATTGTCTCTGGAGATATGAGGTTGTGTCCTGTGCAATCTAGTTATGATGGGCTCTCTTCAACAGTCTCACTTTTCTTCCTCTTTTTGACATCTTTGCATCTCAAAGTACTGCATCTCAAATTATGGTCAAAGTCCATAATTTCCCAGGAGTTGATACTGATTTTGCTCTAGTTTGCTTTTACCAAATATTTTAAATAATTCTGTTGTCCCGAAGTGGCTCAGCTGGGAGAAGGGAACCTTCTTTAGGAGTTTGGAGTCTGACATCCCCAACAGAGCTGATAGTGTATGGTCACAGCTTCAATACCTGTAGTGTCTGCTTGTGAGAAAACACTGGAGCTGATGTATCTGTCCTCCCACTTGACATAATACTGTCCTCAGAAGATTGGTGATGTGACTCTACTATATTATCCTTGTTTCAGCCTAGTCTTCTTGTCTTTTAATTGGCAATGCAAACTCACAAACTGGAACCAGTACAGGCTCTGGGACATTATTGACATTTATCATCAGTTACTTTTTAAAAGACAATTGCTTCAAAACTAACAGCACTGTTCATAACATTGACATATTTTATTTATTGCTTTTAGAAAAAATCAAGTCACTTTTTCAAAAGCATAATGTTATCTTATCTTTATTTTTATGCTAGTTAAAAAAATACTTTTTCAGAAGCAATTAATACTGATAGTTGTGTTGAATTATTGTTTCTAGGAGCTTAATAAATAATGAGTGGGACACATTAATTTCATTAGTTTTATCAAAGTAGTGTATAAATAAAATTAGTTATTCCTGTCAAAATTGTCAAATTAACTCTAATATGTTATGCTCAGATGATAGTTATTGTTAATTATTTTTGTTCATCATTTAGCTTACAGATAGTTTAGAGCTCACAATTTGAGTTTGTAAAATAAACAAAAAGTACTAGCTAAGTCTTTCAGTGGATGATGATAAATTATTTTTAAGGAAATATAGCTTTCTTTTATGGCCTTGAATCAGTACTTGCAATAATCTGAGGGCCTAGATATGAATATTACAATTCCCATCAAACAGTTTCGGCACAGATAAACTGGCACTGTTGCACATTAGTGGACAGTCCTGCTCTTCCCTTGCAATGAATCACTCTGATCCTAGTGAAGCAGAGTATCATTGGACCAAAACAGCAAAACTACAGCTGCGAAAGAAGTAAATGCGATGCTGCCCTCTAGTTTAAAACTGCCAAGCAGTAACATAGAATCATTAAAAGAAGATAATACATGTTTTGCAAAATTTGAGAATCAGAATTATCAGTTTGGTGGTCAATTTAATTTAAAACCAACAATATCTGGTGGCTATCCAACTACTTTGTAGAGGTTGTTTTTCACCTCAGTATTTGTAGTTTGAGAAAAAAAATTGCAATCAAATAGAATTTCATAAATTTACATAAGGATCTGTGACAAAATGTTAAACACAGACATTTAATCTAGAACTTAAATGATTATATTGTATGCTTATTCAGGAAGACTAGTTGGTGGTACTCTTCCTTCAGGACAACATTTCCTTGACTAATGCCAGAGTCACACAAGGAGACCAGAGACACTGTGCTGAAGAGACACCTTCCTTTTGAAGAGAAGTTAATTCAAGATCCTGAGTCTCCATAGTTCTTCTTTTATTCAACTGGTGAAGCAATTTTTCACTTCTCTGCCAGTCTGCAGACTTCTCTTCAGTTGTGGGACTGCTGGTGCAGAATGGCTGCTGTGTGTCACCCAGGTGGGGCTGCAACTAAGTGGTGAGTAAAGTGGATCCCCTCCTGTATG
Source organism: Lepisosteus oculatus (assembly GCF_040954835.1). NCBI lineage: Eukaryota > Metazoa > Chordata > Actinopteri > Semionotiformes > Lepisosteidae > Lepisosteus > Lepisosteus oculatus. The sequence continues at coordinate 1,490,670 of NC_090703.1, forward strand.
TTAGTGTTTTGGGTTCCTTTGGGATGAAATGCAATAAACGATTGGAATTATTTATTGTGCCGCTAGGGGTGGGGGGAGGGTTATTAAAAATATAATTAAATTGCAGTACGGTAATGATAAAATGTTTAAATCTTCCAGTATACAGCAACATTGAAAAAGGAAAGCAAGTTGCTGGAATCAGGCAGTGGTGTGGTTTTTATACAAGAAATAAAAAATAATAATCTGGAGAAAATGTGCTTGAACATATTTTCATTCCTCACAAATGTCAATTTGCTGTTTGAAAATTTTAAAGAAAATCCCATTAAGCACATTGCCAGTTGCCTCCCACTACCAGTTAAAATGATCCATGTCACCACAAGCCATAAAACCAGCAACTTTAATTATAACAGGGAACTTTTGACTGAACTGCTGTGCTTGTCTTTCTGCATTTTCCTCCTTGTCTGAGAACCCAGTGACATTTTTCCTGTAGATCCCAGTCAGAGATAAATGTGCCAGTTAAGTATCCATTAGTCTGTGCCATCCCCTTTGAGTCTGAAATCTGCTCAGATTAAAGTTACACTGCTTTCCCAGCCAAGCCAGCTTCCTTACACTGCACTACAGTAAGTGTTCACAATAGTTCATCAAGACTTTCACTGCAGTATCCAAAGATCACAGCACAGTAAAAGCCTGGTCTGTGTTGCAGTATTCATAAAGGCACTTGGATATACCAGCAGAGCACACTAACCGACTAGTATTGTCTAACGAAACATCAGCACATCAGAGGACTAAGGCCTGGAATTCACTGATAGCTGTCGTAATTGGAAAAGAACAAGTAAAGATGTCCTCAAAAGTGCTCCCACAATACATGGGGGGTCCCCAGAAATATGTTATTATCCAAAGGCACCTCCCTCTATAACTCAAATGAGGAAAGCACTGTACTTAATATCAACTTACATAACCCCTGCAATCAGTATTATTTTGTGGCCTTGCTTTACAGTCTTAATTATATTTTGGTAAATATTTGTAATAAGCATTGTGGAGACTCCAGTGGCAGAACAATAAATCTAAAAAAAATCATAATGTACATGTAAACAGACATTGTAGAAAGGAACAAAAATGCTACACATAAAGTAAAACAGAATGTAAAGCTGAGATGCGTAAAGCTGAGACTTATGAGATGCGTAATAATGCAGATACACTTATAACACACATAATACACTCGCTTATAACACGAACAAAGTACAGACAAATTTCTAAAAACACACATAAGGTGCTCATAACACACACAAATGACACGCACACATTAACACACTGTTGATGTTTATATATAAAGCAGGATGATTCCTGTAGTGTCTCTCAGACATCCTGTTTATCTCTTCGCTACCACTTCGCTGAGCCTTACCGTTAAAGACACTAAAGCGCTGTCCGCTGAAGAGCTCTCAGAGCCATTAGGGGGCGTCCTGTTGCCTTCCTTTACCATTCATTGAGATAAAATACTAATATGAGTTAGCAGTATGAGGTAGCCAAAGAGCGCCAAAAACAAACACATTTTAAATATTTGCAGTCTGGATTCAACATAATTAATACAAATTTAATTGCATTTCTAAATCCAGACCTTGATTTCATAGCTGTAAGAAAATATACAAGCTGAATCCTGTATCAGCGCACCAGTTGTGATAAAGTAAGATGAGCGAGATCTCACTATAGAGTGACTGAAAAAAATCCACTTTGACATGGAAAAGGATCATCTGCACTGATGGAGCTCTCTGTGCAATGATTGACTGAACAGGGATCTTCTCCAATGGTGTTATCAATAGTAGTGGTAAATCCTTTAACATACAACAACTGGATAAATGATAGTCCCTTGTGTTGCATTTTCATTGTTTTTTTAAAGTGCCAAGCATTGCACTTTCCTCTGACTTACTGTGTTTTCTCATATGGTCTACTGTACCAGAAACAAATTAACCCAAAAATAATGAAATGCAATTAAAACAAATACGATTTCAGCACTTTGACAATCTGTGTATTTTAAATGATTTCACATACAATAATTTCGGATGAAGTCTTGATGTTCCTCTCATTTTCACAGAAAGGTGTCGCGAGAGGCCAGTCAATATCTAACAGCGTGCAAGCTTTATCTGCAAAATCGAGAAATTCATGCACAAATGCGGTATGCGCATGTCATAGGTAGAACTCATTACAGGAATGAGAATAAAAAAATGAAAAAATGCAAAAAAAACACAGGAAATTACTGCACTCCTCTGCAATTATTTCCACCTGTCCCCACCCACTGCCCTGGGTAGACCCTTACACTGACGTCCTGCACCGAAACTCCACGTCAAAACGAGCCACAAGTCTTCCTGCCAGAGCCTTCGTACTGGAGTTCAGTTAAATAAGGACTGAATAAGAATAAGCTGAGGTACAAAGGGGTGCATACTCCCAGCTACACCTGCACACGTCCATGAAACAAAACCTGATCTTGAATGGTTCCTGATCTTGAATGCTCTTGGGACCTTATCAGGTGGGATCACTGAATTATATCACATGTAGATATCACTGCAGAAGTACAATTTCTTTATCTTAAAATTGATTCAAATTCAAATACTGCCCTACAGAGTAAAACAATCTCACATCTTTATGGTTCTGAAATGCTCTGTATCCTTAAAATATTTTCTTACTGCATGTATGAATTATTAATTAGAAAACCACATGAAAATATCTTAAAATGGACTAGAGGAACTCCATCAAGATCCCTTTGTCCAATCACCTGTTTTAAAGTAGTTCACCTTTTTAGGGTTTTCACAATGAAGTAACTTGAAAAGATGTAGTTTATATCCATCCATCTTCCGATACAGGGTCGAGTGGGGGCCAAAGACTGTCCTGGCACGCAACAGACGCAAGGAGAGCACTCCCTGGATCGCACATCAGTCTACCGCAGGGCACACACAGACATAACACACACACACTCACACCAGGGCCAATTTTCCCAGGAGCCAATTCACCACCCAGCATGTGTTTGAAACCAGAGCACCTAGAGAAAACCCACGCGAACACGGGGAGAACATGCAAACTCCACACAGACAGCATCCTAGGGCCCCATCCAGCAAAGGATTTACAATTAAATTATTAATTACAATAAATTATAAATACCAAATCATAGAGTTCTTCAGGTCCACAGTCCTGTTTCAATTTAGGATGCCCAGTAATTGTAGAAAAAAAAAATGTAATGCCTGTGATGGTCAGATTTGGTCTTGATCTCTTTTCATTCAGGGAACTGAAGAGGTGTTACAATTCTTTATCGATATTACTTTTTCAAGCTTTTCAAAATCTGCTCAACTTTAGTAAACATGATGGTGCAGTAAAACTTAAAGATGGTTTCATGAAGGATTTACAGTGCAAAATAGAAAGAAATGTACTCACAAATAAGCTCTATTAATTTACATATTAAATACATAATATTTTTTAAAGGAGATCACAAGTGCCATAGTGTTACATTGAGAACTGTACTAAATGGATATCCAATAAGTACTCAACAGACAAAAAGGTGTATTGAATACTGTACAGTATATGCTTCATGAGTCACAGCGGGTTTTAATTGTGCCAAAATTGCATACCACTGCTTATTCCGTATTATTGTGAGACCTGAATAGGCATTTGAATGTGACAAACTATTGATTGTGCCAAAATGGCCAATTTGTATCAGAAAAGTAATTTGAGGAATCAAAAAACTTACTGATTTCAATTTTAAATTGTGAAATTTTGTGTAAACTGTTTATGGTACCAGATTATTAACTGCTGCCATTTAATGGCAGGTACAGTAGCAATTTCCCTGTAAAATAGAAATACTGTATATATTCAGTTGTAATTTAACAACCAAACCATCTATACAGTGTTAAAAAAGAAATTGAAGCATTGTTTTTTATGTCATGTTTTGAATGCGTTGGGTATAAGTGCAGTACTTCCTTTCCTCTACACCAGTGTAAAGTGCACGTCTTATAGTTCCGCATTTTCAACCAAGCAAGGATACAACATACAAGCTTCTAAGTCAGGTTCATGATATCATGCTTTTGTCTTTGTTTTTCTGCTATTAAGTCCATTCAACTTGTTTTCAAATAAAGTGGAAATAACACACAAAGTGTATTGAAAAATGCGGAGGGGACTGTGTTGTAATATTACAAAGTGTATTCTTATATTTACAGTAATAGTGAAACTCACACAAGTGAAGCAGATGATTTAAAGACTTTTTTCTTCAGAATATGTTGTCCCTGCTCATCAAGTGCATCTGTATGTGAGTCAGTGTGTAGCACAAACCATTGTGTTTCCATGTCGAGAAGTCTGACAACGCCACTTGTTAAAATATGATGCAGTTTTGTTTTCCCAGAAGACAGCTTAGGAAGACAGTGCTGGGATGGTGTGTGCGGCAGTGAAATTAAAAGTTTTTGTCATTGCGACACCTAGCTCCCAGTAAAGGAAGGAACAAAACCAAAAAGAAACAATGATAGAAATAAAACTTTTACATTCTTCCTTTAAAGTACCACATCTTTTACTGAAGTTGCCCATTTCTACAGGTTAAGTATGTGGGAAATGATTAACAGGAAAGGGACTTTCCCCACAAATGATAAATGGGTACATAAAAGATGACAGCTTGCAGGTTTCTTGTAAATTTCTAGCCTTTTTTGGTTATCTCTGATGTGCGCGTCATTTCGGGTTATATTTCAAACGCACAATATCCTTTCTGTGAAGTGCAAATTGACCAAACTGGTATCTGAGTTAATGCAAAGTGTCAGTGCTTCAGGAAAAGGGCTGGGGGCCATTTGACTACCCTGTCTGATGAGTTTTCACAGTCAGGGGGTGTTTGAATTTTATACTGGCTTGAAAGCTTTAATTTAATTTGCACAGTGGTTCAGGGAATAAACACCAGTTCTAAATTAATTTCCAGTTTTGATCATTTTTAAAATTAGCTTGTGTTTCCAGAATTGATTTTCTTGATCAGAGGAGTTGCCTGTGCCTCTGGCTAAATTAATATATTGTGCTGTAAACATTAATACAACAACGAAATGTACGTACAGGGATTTTTAAAGGGAAAGTCTTATACTTTTATTTCTTGTAGACACATTTATGACCATTTACAATAAAGACAATACATGCAAAAGAGTGTCAATAGATAATAAATACAGATTCTAAACTGTTTTTTTTTATTTTGACAATAAAACCTACGATCTATTTCACCTTTGAGATTTATTGATTAGAAACACTGTGCTAAGCATTAGACAAGTATGTTCAGCCACACTTTTTGTTTATATATATATTATACTTGAAAGTCAAAATGAATGACTGCGTGGATATAGTAACACATTTTATTGTAAGTATATTTCATAAAACAATGTTAAAAACACTTTAGAAGAAACTACCAAAATGTGCAGATATGCCCTGTACAGCTATATTACGCTTGCTGCAGAACTTTATCCTGACATGCTTCAAATGCTGAAGCTGGTCATAAAATAAGAACAGAGATTCAGGATTTATAGGGAAAGTTAGTCATAGCACTACTGTGTATCTGGGTGCTTACACATAACACTTCAGCATGTATTCATTGACAGTTGCAGCACATAGAGAATACATTACTTAATGAATATTTCTCAATTAACTAGCTATTCTGCAAGTCTGTGCTTCCAGTATGTTCACAGGTGCACCAGAAGTAATCGATGGTGAATAGTGTGCCAGCCTTTCAATAGTATAGAGATAGTAATCATGATAGAGTATGATAAAAACTTATTCTGGATATTTTCTGTAAGATAATCAATTGCAGTGCTATGGTGTGGATAAAGACCACAAAAAGCATTTCGCATGTATTTTATGCAGGGAAACATTTACAAACTGCTTCAGCATGTTTGGACTGTTAAGGTGTAAACTAGCAGTTAGGTGACATACATTTTTTGTACAGAAACCACATACACACCTGTGCTTTGCAGCTTCTGCAAGACAGAGCATCATTAACTGCCTTGTTTGTGGAACTAAGTGGAAATAGTAAGTAGAACTTGAAAAAAAACAAAGTTGTTTATCTGAACATTTGTTAAGATATTTTCAAATTCTTGTGTTTCATGGAAAGAGTCAGGAGTATCAGAAGTACAATGTGAAAAATGGCATGGTTCCTGAGGTGGACACAGAGATGGACACTGAGGTGTCCACTGTCCTTATTCCACCTCTTCAGCTGAAAGGTGTATTGAAACAATTTGCAAGAGGATAAGTTAATGATTTCTGACTGCAGGCAAATGCTTGTGTCCTCGTGTAAGAAGACTTCCTGGCCTACTAACAACCAGTAAAGGTCATTGCGCAGGGGGGGGGTAACTGAAACTTTTAGCTGATACATAGACAACTGCCCTAACTGCCACAGATGTCACCTTTTCTGATGTGAAAAATATGAAAATGATTGTGACAGTCAAAAGAAAAAAAAAAACAATTTATCTTTACAGTAAAGGACCTGGGGCTCTAACCACATGCTTACCTCTGGTACCGGCGAGATGAAGGCGAGTAGTGTGGTTTTTCTGTTTTGTACTTCATTGCGCTAGCCAAACCCCACTCAGGAAAAGGGCGCTTGTTTTCGTGCCGTTATCTCTTCACACTATCCAGCTGCTCATGTTGAATCTCACTTTGTGACATAAACACCTGTTAGCCTTCTCCAAAGAGTCTGATTCTCAGAGCCTCTGCAAGCAGACCTCTCAGCTTCAGCCTGCTTGATGTACAGTATGTCTGCCCATGCATACTGTATAGAGATTTTACTGTTATAGTACTGTAAGATCATCCACATGAGTGTGTTTCAGAGGACTGATTACTCCTATGAGTACCATATTTTATTGCTCTAATATTTTTCTCAGTCTAAAACCTTGTATGTTAATAATTACATCCATAATAAAACAAGCAAAGGAATAAAGCCGGCTTAATAGTTGTACTATATTTTTAAAATAGATAAAGACCTTTTTGCGCGGCAGGATAAGAAAGTCAATAGGTTTAGAATTCTTTGCTGTATGATGTAGTTTAGAAATCACTGCGAGTAAGGCCCAATTTGAATGTGGAAGGTAATGGCCGAAGGTACATTCATCACTAAAAAGATAATTCTGTCATTAAATAGTGATGTGTTAGTCTGAGTCCTTGAACTCGTTGTACAGGAGCTTGTACGCTGGGTCTTCCCTGTTCCAATGAGAAGAAGCCCTTGGAGAGGCTCCATGACATTGAAGGTTTCTCTGCCGATGGAGGGCATTGCTTTTCATGAAGGGCATTGCTGGGAAAAAAAACTGGTATCCAAGGGGTGGAGGGGGATGTGGAACAATATCTGTGGTACTTTTTTACATCTTTACCTCTGGATTCTGCAGCTCATGCCTGCACGTCACGTTATTGTTCAGCTTCATGTAGAGGTCATCTGCTCTGTAGCACCATGATAATACTATATATGCAACATGTAGATAAAGAGTTGATTTAATCCACAGAAAGTTTATCCTTATGTTCTCTGGTCATGAACAAAAATGTAACAATCTACTACACACTACAATTTCATATGGGTTTGGGCTCAGAAGGGAAATTCATTCACATTTATAAAAAGGTAAAAATTGAGCTAAACAAACCTACCAAAAAACAGTACATTTCCAACACAAGGATTATTCTAACAGAAAAATGTAAGTTTGCAGAAATATTTATTTTCTTCTATTGTCTTATTAATGAAATTGGTCATCTTGTAGTTAGTACTAAATTCATAATAAGACAAACCTCACAGAATTAAAAAAACAACAGTATTAGAAGCACTTTGGACATATACTAGTCTGTACAATAACTAGCAAAACTTATTTGACATTACACATGAAATTTTGTGGAGGTATTCATACAGATTAAGTAAAGATCACAGCTGTTGATTTTTTACAGTCTTGTCTGTGTTCATTATCCCAAAACATTCCTGTGTTAACCTGCAATATTTGTCTTGCAGGCCATTTAAGATTCAAGGAATGCATGCATAGCAGCATATTCTGACATAAGGATAGCAAATAATCCTGAACTTTGAGTATCAAACTAGCCCAGTATAAACAGTAGCTTTTCTGATAATCTAAATTTAGAAGAATCACAAAAACAAGGATTAATTACTAATCTATAGTATAAGAGTCCGGAAATTAGCATACAAAGCTGTTTTGGAAGGTTTAGATTTACTTTAGTCATCTCTCATTCTGTTTCTGAATGTTTATTGTCCCTTTTTTAGAAATTCATTTTCTGTTGCATGGGTGCAAAAAAAACTCCTACTCAGAGGGACAGTCCCTCTTTACAACCCAATAACATCGTTCTCTTCATTGCTCTCTTCTGTCCTTGAATATTTCCACCCAAAGGACCAGTTGTCCTTTGTAAACATGAAATGTGTCCTCTGCTGTACTGTGGTAAAGCACAGTAAAGAGCTGTAAAGCTTAATTAAAACATAACAAAATCATTGTAAGACATAAAAAGTTAGAGTCAAACCGAAGAAAAAGAATGTTAATATGTACAGGGTTATTAGTATGGGAAAGTATTAATATGGGAAAATGCAGTACCATGCAAAGTGAAATTGGTCAAATTTTATGTCTTGAGTGCATGTCATTTCAGATGACAGCCCAGTAAGTCTATTAATTCATTATTTTTTTTATTTTCTGCTATCCCTGTTTAAAGGAATAAAAAGAGCCTAAAGATCAGGAATAAAGGATTACAAGATCAAATAATTTTTGGATTTACACACCTCCATAATCCAGTCATACTCGGGTTCCAGTTGCTGGATTAAATATTTTAACTCAAATAATAACAGTAGCCTGCTGACTTGAAGGATTTAAAATAGGCTAAAAATAAATGTTGTCTTTTTCATACTGAAAATATTTATTGGAATAAACTCCAATGAGATAGACTGTGCTAAAACTGGTTCCCTCCCAGATAAGATTTTGTGCTTCTTAGCATAAAGTTATAAAAATATCCTTACAAAAGCCCACTTAGACTTAAAGTGTACTGCACTTCTGTAAGACAAAAGCATTAGACATTCAACATCTTTGTCATAATTTCTAGTTTAAATCATTTCTGTTTCTTGATTTCAGAGAATTACTCAGAAGGTCCCTTGGTCCAGCTGCAGGACTTAAACATTAGTGACTCTATTCCTTGTCTGTGCAATTCTGCCTGACCCGTTAAAGCTGCTAAATGCAGCGTTTACTCCAAACTGTCAATTAGCTGCCATTCCAGTTCTGATTTTAACTAAAAGCAATGCCACACTTCATCTCACTGACCACCGCTGAAGATGCAACAGAGTTTGACTGCAGCTGACATTTCCCTTTCCCTGTACGCAATTAATAAATTTTGTCTTTGCATTTCATCTGCATACAGTGTGAACTTTCTATAAGAGATTACACTGAGGAAGGGTGGGATAGCCGATGGTCTCGATATCCTATTTTCCTTTTTTCTTTTGCCTTGGATTGTTCTTCTGTGCTGCAGATACCCACACATTTCTGAATATTCAGCATAAAAAGTTGGAATCTGGTAAAAGAGGGCTGAGCATTTTTTTTGTATTTGCCTAAGGTAATTTTAAAAAGGAGTTGAAGAGTTTAAAATTAATTAAACTGCTGTCTGCATCCAGTACATACACCACTGGTAATTCTGAAAGGTTATTAATTGAGCTGTGGTCACCAGTTGGCAGTAGGTAGCTGTCCAGTTCTGGAGCTCAGCTGGGATTCCCTGGGTATCTCACTGACTCCAGTACTGGAGAGTGCTTTGTCACACTGCCTCAATAAGTCCAGGCAGCACACCCATAGACGGAAGGTGCATTCTGTGCCCTGGGCAATTTGTTTAATTTAATTGGATGTTTAAACTTTGCTTCATTCTAGTTCAATAACAAGTCTGCTACTGTCCCAGGAGCATGTCCTTACCGCATCCTCTTAAAAACAGTCCATTAGTATCTACTGCTCTTGTGCCTCTGTTACTCCTTTGTTGCCTAGGCAGCTGTGTCGGGCCTACCTCTCCATAGATTAACATAACCTTCTACTGAGATCGCTGTGCCGAACCTTCAGCCACTATGTTCTCCAGGGTAGTCAGGTCTCTGTTTCCATGCACAGTCCTGCTCTGGTCCCATGTATCTGCAGATGACAAACCCAGCAACATTCCAAGCAGGCTGTCTCTGCCTGCACGGCACGGATTTCACCGGGATGCTGAATGCTTATGTGCTCTTGTGTTAGCAAGACTCTGGGACTCTCTTCTCGAGTCAAGCCCCACAGTTCCCCGCAAGGCTTATGTATTACTCTCTGTGCAGGAAAGCTAGCAAATCCAATTTTTCTTGCTATACAAAATATGGAGTTCGGATATTATACTCACTAAATGATGATATGGCATCTCCATTATATACAGTATATAAAGTACAAAAAATCTGGCAGAGAGATTAAGAAACTGATGTAATATGATTAATTGTTTTGTGTTACACTGAGGTTAGAGCCTATGGTACTAAAACAGGAGTTTATATAATTGGTTGGCTGTGGAATATACGGTACGCAGTCAGAGCAGTGCTGCAGAGAGCCTTACAAAGACTATATTCATAGGCAGATTATGTTCTTGTATATGGCCCATAGTTACAGTTCTTCCCACACTGTGTCAGACACTGTAAATTATGTGTTTCTAAGGCTTTGAAATATTCAGTGGTTAAAGGTTACATCATTACAATTTGAGTATACATACAGTATATACTAGTAATAATGTAGAATAAAATAATATATTTTTCTCATGTGGCAGGTGTATCTACTCATATTGGTCTCTTGGATGATGAAATTTTTATCATAATAAATTTAAAAACAAATAGAACTACATTCTGTATTTTTTTACATAACTTGCACTTTTTCAGTAGAAATAAGTGTCAGAGTTACAATTGATATTTTTCACAAGCTAGCAATTCTATATTCACCCCAGTTCCCTTTTCTCTGGATTCTAAAGATGTGCTATTTTAAATCAATTAAACTTACCGAAAGAGTAAACCTCATTGGTTAATATAAAGATGTACAGAATATGTTTTCCATTTTAGTTTTTTTGAAAGTGAAATGTCTGAATTATCACTGGATGAGTTATGGTTCATTCAGTTGATTTATACTGTATATGAAATAACAGTGGAAAGTGATAAAAGGCTATATCCTAGATACTCAGAGCAACATTTCAAATCTCCAGTGGGTATAATAATACATTTAATCATCTCAACCTGGATTAAAAAACATAAGAAAGCGCATTACATCCGTATAATTAATCCAGTTCACAGAGAAACCGATCTCTCCACTTACCCTAACCCCCTATACACACACATTTTCTGTTTTAATAAGCTAAAAACAATCCCATGTTGTGATAAACACAAGAATTCAACCATTCAAGCATCAAATGGTAGTTTAAATAAAGCTCTGGAGCTGCAGAAACAGGCCTCTTATTTCATTGCTAGACTCATACTGACAAAAGAGGGCAGTATGATGACATTGACAAAGTGGACAAACTTTTCTCTTCCGTTCCTTGTCGCTCTGAGTGAGAGGAGCGTTCAGATTGCCTGAAACAGCAGAGTTCCTCTGGCTCCAATCACAGGGAGGACTTTAACATGTGCCTTTTAAATGATTAAAACCCATAAAAAGTGAGGAGGGATTTTCACTTACCTCAGATGGGAAGCTGAAGAAGAAAAAAGCTAAAATTAGTGATTCCATGAATATGTTTTTTTAAACCCTTATCAAACAGATATCTAAATACAGTACATATATATTTCAAAATAAAAAATGAAGACTTCAAAGGGAATATAGGCTATGTATTGTTAATGCCATAAATTTGAGTATTTCTCAGCATTACATTCTTCCCTTGCCATACGCATGTAGGGAAATTTGCACAAACTCAGGTCTCTAGAGTGTGGTACGCTATCTGAGCCAAATCACATCACATGAAATCAAGTCTTCATGGATGTGGAGAATAGTTGCAGTGCACGACACATTTTACTGTCATTTTTACCACGTTCACTGGGCTTAATTTTGTAAGTCACATTTACTAGCATAGACGTAAAAGCAAATCTGAAATTTGTTTGAAATTGATTCTCTAGCAGAATGTGTGAACAGTTATTATTTTCCAGGATTTGTGTGTCACTGAAAGAAGATGGTTGAAAATAATGGTATGTCTATTATCTTAGAAATATTAAGATAATGTAAAGAAACAGAGGCCTTCATTATGCATGCTAAAAAAAATCATAGAAAATAAACTGTTTAGTATAGACATTTTCAAGAAGCCAGTATTGGAAGTTTCATTTTTATGATTACAATAAACAGAAATATACTTGCTAACATTATTTAAAGAAATTCTATTGATAAAAATTATACACATTTTTCATATGTAACCTTGCTTTCTTCTACATGCTTGCTGCTTATTTCACATAATTTAAAATACAAAGATAGTTGGAGGACACTTTCTAGTAAAACATGGTTCCTGGATATCCTGGTAATACTGTTGTGACCTGAAGCAGGACCAAAAGTACTAAGCAAATTTTCTTTTCAGCAGTCCCAAGCATTCTTCAGATTTCATTAGTTAATAGCTCATGCGCAAATAGTGCTATTATCTTGCTAGGACATGATTCCTGTACCAATTAAGTTTCAATCCAGAAGGAATTACACAATACTACAATATAGAATGATACTGCTCCTCCCTGGGTATTCTTTCAATTTCACTAAAACATCCCCAAATCATCAGGGACTCTCTATCCTATTCACTCTCGGCTGAGCACAGTAGCTGCTGCAGTGTTCCCTTCTCTGCTGCCTAACAGATGTGCTGATTGAAGTCAAACAGCTGGACCCCAGTTTTTGGAAATGAGTACAGTTTTGTCTCGGCTCCTGTGGCTAATCTATTATGCTGATGTCTCTTCTTTTTTGGCTCCATGTTATTTTGCTGTGAAGGGGCAAGGGCGGCACTCTAACACTTAAGAATCATGAATTCACCAGAAAGGGTATGTACTGTTTCTAGAAACATGCATTTATGAACCCCAAGAAACAAGTCGCTTCACCTATATGGATAAACATAGTTATATAATACTTCATGTAGAAGTTCTACTGTTACAAAAAAATCTTTGTTCATCTCCATTTAACATCATTTTTTTCCCTCCAGAATGTTAACCTCAGAATACACATCACATTTTTAATGCAAAAAGAAAATCTGATGAAAGCATCGTGGTTTATCTCTTTTTTCAGCACTCATTGTGGTCTACCAGCAAAAGTGAGGCATAAATCAGGGACAAAGAAATCTAGAATATTATAATTTGGCTGTTAGAGAACAAAGACAATCGCTTCTAGTGTTTCCTCCTATATTAGACTGCAATTTATTCAATATTATTCTAGCTACTTTGTATAGGAGTTCGTGTAAGGTATTCAAAAGTCAAAGTAAATAAAACTTAAATAATTTGCACAGGAATCCATTTAGTACTTGAGTGTATTCAACTCAGAAAGACCTCAGTCCCTTGAGAAAGCCTGGAGTGAAATATGCTATTGCACTTTAAAATGGGCTCTGCTAACCAATGAATTAAAGAAAATTAGAATACACAGTATTTTGCTTTTTCAGTAGTTATGAGGTGATAAATTACTCCTGCAAAATAAAATTGATATAGTGCATAAAAACTCTTTGCTATGTGTGAAATTGAATTTAATATCTATTCTTTAAAAAAAGAATTGAGAAAGGGATGCAGTCAAATTAATTCAACACAGAAAATACTTTACATTCACAGATTTTGTTTAAATAATGTAGCTTTTTGGATCACTGTATCATTACAAAATAATTGCAGACATAGTATAATCCTTTTCTATAAAAGCACTTTTTGTAATCACAAAAAAATAGTATGCCTTGAATTAAATAAATCCAAATAGTATGGAAAACTGCATTTATAGAAGGCAATTTTTGTACTTAAATATATTTAAAAGGTAAAAATGAGTTTATATTTTAAATGTCCATTTTATATTATGAGTAGGAACTCTGACTTGATTCAAACTGGCAGATATTTAACAAGAGCAGAAAACACAAGTACAGGGCACTGAAGCTATAAAGTTTAATCTGCAGATGTGAAATAGATGATTTTTGCAAATTAACATATATATGCAAATGAGATTTTAATTAATTGCAAAATGTATTTTGATTAAATACTCAAAACGTCATGATTCTAATCTTTACAAAACTTTTAATTAATTTTGCTAGTTAAACCTCATCAACACATCCAATGGAGCTTAATTAGAATCTAGCCTCTCCCTATAATTTTAAATGTGAAAATAAAAAATTAACCATTGTTATCACATTTGTAATGCAACCAGTAAGGAAGATGGAGCACTGATAAATTTGCAGGGTCCTAATTTTCACATGCAAGTAAAATAATGGAGCTAATTGGCAAATATTCTAATATTGATTAAATTAGGCACACTACAGTTTTTCATTAATTCATAATTCTAATACCATAATTCGGATCATTCTCTACATACTTATACACAGCTGAATTAACGAATGAATCTGCTTCTAAGAGTGAGGAAAAAATAAATGCATAAATAGCCAAAATGTCAAAAATAAAAAATGTCAGTATTATTTTAGTGCAATAAATGTATAATGTTATGTTAAATGCTCACTTTCTAATCAATTAAGGCTTGTGTGTTGAATTATACTGTGTATAATAAAGATGATTTTCACATCTTTCATGAAACTTTTGGTGCTTTTTCTAAAAAATATTACTGTAAGATTTTCTGATATTTCTGTATTTTATTCCTTTGAAGTTTTCACCAAAAGGTCTTTACTCAGGTTTTTCAGATTTCTCCTAAAACCTTATATTTCTAAGCCTGCAAAGTATCAGCCTTTCCATTGCGAGTCCATTTAAGAATATAAGCAGGCTTACAGGGATAAATCCCTCTCAGGTGCTTGAGGTGAAATAACCAATTACACGTGATCACTTTTGACTTTTCTAATCTCCATGTATCATTGGATTTCTGTTGAATATATCTGTGAATTTAAGCCTTCTCAAATCAACAGCCTTTGTCTTTGTTATTTAAATGTAGATCTTTTTTTGAGTCTACTGCTATGTCTGTTTGGTGAAAGGCTGGCCTTGTGAATATCTAAGATTGGTCACTCTCTGTTGAGGGCAACCACTGATGCAGAAATCAGAACAAACACAAATCCAGAATCCTGAATAAAGCCGTTTGTTTTTACTGGCATATGTGGGGTTGTTCAATATTTTACAGATGTGACATAATACACAGAACATCTTTAAGAGGATCTATATACTTGAGAATAGCACATAAATTTCCAAAGTGTTTCTTTTATGTAGAGTTTCTTTATGGATGTAGACAGAGCTGTGCTGGCTTTAAGAGTCAGTGGTAGTTTTGGTCAAACAGTGTAATTGCAGATTTTTAAACCTTTCCCACATTTTTCAATTTTATAATAATGTTGTTCTTTTTTACAACACAAAAAAATACATTTTATAGCATTTGAAGCTTCAGCATTTCATCGACATAAACGTCTAATGAGAACTGGTGAAATATAATAATAATTATTATTATTATTTTTATTTTGTTTATTTATGAATGTGTGTAGGGTAACTGTCACGATCGTAAGTCCCTCCTCTTAAGGACGCTCCAGCCCTTTCTTGTTTGTATTGATTTTCCCTCACCTGATCCTGTTCAGCTCTTCCCCTTTAAAAGCCAGATGCTCCCACAATTCCAGGCTCAGCTTTGGAAGATGGACACCAGGAAGCCCGCCTACCAGCTAATCCAGTAGGGGCTCGATGGCATAGGCTTCACAACGGTTTGCCTTGCACATGCCGCCCTGAGCACC
Source organism: Lepisosteus oculatus (assembly GCF_040954835.1). NCBI lineage: Eukaryota > Metazoa > Chordata > Actinopteri > Semionotiformes > Lepisosteidae > Lepisosteus > Lepisosteus oculatus. The sequence goes on from NC_090703.1 coordinate 1,506,486, forward strand.
AGCGCACCTTGGACACGCCCCCATTTTCTTCTTCCAGCCCTGATCCTAGTCTTTTTTCCCAGTGTTTGTCTCACTCCCCTCCAAATTCTGTCGTCTGCATAGGGTCCTGAAAAATGCTTCATGACAGTAATTAAAAAAACTGTACCACAGAATAGAAATACAAATAAACTAATAACAACAAATCAACAGAACAAAGGCACAGCAAACTGATCCAGTAAAACCCTGGACCCGATACTTCCTGTAGTGTGTCAAAACTCTGTTTTAACATTGCCAGGACCTCGCCTTCACTATCATGAAGGATCATCCAAGATCATCCAGATCATCCAGGATCAGAGTCGCTCTTGACACCTCAGCTTCAACTCTCCACTCAGAACAAGTGCTCTGTCATCATGCCATCTGAATTTTTCCTTCAAGTCTCCTAACATCAGCAAGCCTCCCAGAAAATATAAAAAACTGTAGCACCTGTTTCTGCAGCGTTTGTCTCCCCCTCCCCTCTCTCCCCCTTCTTACTTCCCACTCTCTTTTTACTCACTCCCACTCCGCATAAAGCCACAGTTTTTTGGGCTCTTCACCTCTTCCCTATCCTTTCTTTAGCTGTCCACTGCTGGAGTTCCAGGTTGCTGACTACCACTCTGCCCTGCGGGTGCGAGCACATGGAGTCAGTCTGCACTGGAACCGGGCTTCCCTCTTTACCACCGCGCTGTCTCAGGGGCTTGGGCCTAGGCAGCTACAGTGATGGGTTCCTGCACCTCCTCCCCCCTTTTTACTTTACCCCCTTTTTGGTTGATGTCCAACCGGTCAGTACCGACCTTCAACTCTTCCCCCCCCAATGCCTCTCACTGGATACAAAGCTAATATTCCTTATTTTTTGGGAACATTCAGATTGCCATCTAGCTAAATTAAGCAAGCAGCAGTCCTTTTCCGTATTAGTCTACTTTTTCAGGCCAGCAGCTCTTTTGGGCACCAGAATCTTCTATTGCACAGAGTTCTGATCTCAGACTAAGCCAGTAGCTGGTAACTCCCTGCTTTCCTTCAAGCTTGGCAAATCACGCATAACACCATGACAACTGCTACATACAAAACGACAACATTGTTGTACAGTAATTTGCTCATATGGATACAGCTGGAAACCAGAAAAACAAGAACATAGGATCCCGCTCTCCTGCAGTCATCAGGAAGTCGTTCTTATACCATCTCCTCGTCACCTATGTCTGAACAGGAATCTCAAGCTGCTCCTTCTTGGTACGTGCGGAGTCCTCCCAGTTATAGAAGTCTATGGTGTCCAAAATCTAAAATATACATAGCTGCCTAGAGAGAAGGCAACTTTTGGGACAGGACCTCCAGAGATTTATTTTCTTCCAATGGGAATTTTTGGTTTCCGTTCCACCCCACAGGCTATACGATCCTGCTACTGCTGCCATCTGTTTGCCTGCTCACATTCTGTCACCCACAGCTCACATGCTTCTCAGGCACCACATCCAAACATGCTAGCTCATACAAATGCAAGCCTGCATCATACAATACAATCGATTGTTGCACGAATATGTTTTTGGCTATACTGTAAATCCACTCAGTTACAGTGAAACTGCAGCTCAACTGACTGGCTCATGGCTCAGCGTTTGAGCTCTGCATCTGTGTTTTGTTTGGGGTGGGGGGGTCTGGGCAGCCTTGTCACTCAACTTTCTCTCGCACCCGTTAGAATCCAACCGAACCGAATAATAATAATAATAATAATAATAATAATAATAATAATAATAATAATAATAATAATAATAAATAATTGCTTACACTTATATAGCGCTTTTCTGGACAGTCCACTCAAAGCTCTTTACAGGTAATGGGGATCCCCTCCACCACCACCAATGTGCAGCCCCACCTGGATGATGCAACGACAGCCATAGTGCGCTAGAACTCTCACCACACATCAGATATCAGTGGGGAGGAGAGCAGAGTGATGTAGCCAATTCATAGAGGGGGTTATTAGGAGGCCATGATTGGTAAAGGCCAGGGGTAAATTTGGTCAGGATGCCGGGGTAACACCCCTACTCTTTTCAAGAAATGCCCTGGGATTTTTAATGACCACAGAGAGTCAGGACCTTGGTTTTACATCTCATCCGAAGGACGGTGCCTGTTTACAGTATAATGTCCCCGTCACTATACTGGGGTATTAGGACCCACATGGACCACAGGGTGAGCACCCCCTGCTGGCCCCACTAACGCCTCTTCCACCAGCAACCTTAGTTTTTCCCAGGAGGTCTCCCATCCAGGTACTGACCAGTCTCACACCTGCTGAGCTTCAGTGGGTTGCCAGTTGTGAGTTGCAGAGTGATATGGCTGCTGGCAACAATGGTTGGATCCGAATCTTGCACGCTTCCGCTCGCCTATGTACGTATATAAGTCTCAGATCTGGGACTTGTCGTAGCGCATTTCTGTCATACCCCTCCTGCCGCCCCATCTACACTCCTGTGGCAACTCACACTGTGGACGGGGGTTTAGGCTGTCGGTTCCCTCAGCCAGGAGAGCTACGATAATCATACACTGCATATCTTGTCTCTTTCTTGCATTAGGGTCTAACTGAACCACTGAATAAGGTCTGAGACACAAGTAATAGTTTTTATTTTCTCTAAGAACCCTGTCCCTACAACAGTGAAATGAGAGTTACTGGAGCCTAATGTAAACACTCCCTCCCACCAAACTATAATCTCTCCTCACTTCTTCCTGTACCACACAGCAACTGTACTCCTACACCACTACATACACCAGACCTCCGACAATTAAATGTAAGCCGAACTTTAACTTAAATCTGTACTTAACTGAGTTGTACTATTGATAACGCTATATTATTTTGCGCTGTTTGCTCTGTTTGTGTACTTTTGCACAGTTTTTAACAGATATGGGTACTGTCATACTGGTATCATACTTGTTGTTTACATTATTGTTATTGTATTTACTGTCTATTGTCTTGTCTGCTGTTCTGTATACACTGCACCTGAGAGACTAATGAGAAACACTTTTCATTATACTTTGCATCTGTGTAAATATAATGAAAAATAAAGTTGTATTGAAATAAACAACTGGTTATTGACATGATTTTTTTTTGTATGGTTTGTTGTTAAAATTAGAACAACAAACATTATGTTCAAATTATACACTGAAAAAAGCATCGCATAGGGTCTACTACAAGATCTGACACAGATTTCAGTCCGTGTTCGTGACACTTTCTGACGCTGTTTTGGAAAATCATGTTTTTAAAATGTCTTGGGCTATGTTTTCAAAAATGGTGAAAGTTGAATAAACAGTGTTTTGGGGGGAGAAAAACAACTGGAATGTTGAAATTCCTTTTACCTGAGGCCATAACCTTTAATTTGGGATGGCAATAAAATGTGCAATTGTTTTTTATTTTCTAGAGAAGCAAAATTCTCATGTGGCTCTGTGAATGGAGAAGACAAGAATAGAACAATTAAAACAGTTGAGAAACCTTGATTTAAATTCCACACTGAAGCAGAGCAGCACAAGCAAAATTCTCATGTATGACATTATTGTCAATAGATAAACTAACGAGTAATGGAGATTCTGAGAACCAACCCCATATTGTGCTATATTTTCAAGTGACCATGACATTCCCCTCTATTTGAATTGCCAATTAGCCTTCATCCAACAGATAAAACCAGATGTGAGGGCAGGACAGTGAAAAAATAAGACCGTTTTTTGATACTTCCACTTTGTCATTTCTGTTTTTTAGAAACCAGATGTTTAAGGGAAACCCGGAAACTGTGTTAGCAGCTTCCATTTGCTTTGCAGAAACTATCAGATTAATGCATTTTGTCCACCCTCATCTCTCAGACAAGTGATGCCAGTTTCCTTCTGCTGAGATTAACCCCCACAGGAATGTGCCCTGATGCTGTTCATCATAGAAGAGGTAGGATCTCTTTGGTGAATTGCTGGCCCTGATGTGCCTCATGTATCTTGGAAAGTTGACTAAATTATATGTTTCACAGCAATAATAGCAGGTAGCTAATAAATTGGAGCCATGGAATTTTTATTTAATCTACAAATCACTTTTGTGTCTTTCTTACCAAGTGCCAAAACCTAAACAGGCAAGCTATAAATAGCAGGGTACTGCATAAATAATCACTTTCATATTTAGAACAAAATCCACATGATTTAAGAAAAAGCACTCTCTTTTCTTTTCCCACATTAAAGGGGAACGGACAGTAGGTTTTGAATAAAAAAACCTTCAGACTCAAAGAGTGTGGCCTGTGTGAATGTGTTGAATTTAGTTTTAATTTCTTCAATTTATTTGCCATTAATCATCGGGCATGATTCAGTTGGATCAGCAGTATGACGAAAGTTAATTACTTATAGAGTGGCGTTTTGGCAGCGGTGGCTTTAGTAAGAGCAATGGCAATTTTTTTTTGCCTCATCTTGTGATATATGAATACAATGTGTAGATCTGGTTGACTTTGTGAACTAGATGCCAGACCACATCAGAAGATATGCTGAGCTTGCAGAGTGCCCTGCAAAGTTTCTCTCTTCGCTTTCTCCTTTCTCACAGACACTTCCGGACTTCTTGGGTTTTAGCTACACTTTAACCCGATCGTGCACAAGGCCTAGTCTCACCGTTAGCCAATACACTGTCTACAGAGTATCTAAGGAGATGAAACTTCGAATAGAACGTTGAGGAAACATGTTGTAAATTGTTAGGGGGTTGGATCAGAACAAAAGTTCAGCAGGAAAACTAAAAAGTGCAGTGACAAGTGAGGACAAATGTAACAGGTGCAGTATGGCTTTGGGCTTTACCAGCATTAATTATTTTTAAAATGAGACCAGTTAGTCCTGCTTCTATTACTTGGATTAATGCCAGAGTTTTTTTAGAATGTTTGTGAGAAACCTGAAAGAACAATTACTTCAATAATAAGAATAACGTCTGCCAGTATAGGCGATGACTCATCTTGGAGTTTTAGTGGACTAAGGGGTTGATAATGGATGGTTGAAGAAAAATATCCTTTAATGTTTTTAACGCCTTTTATGTTGAAATACGTATCCATTGAAATCTTAGTGACCTTCAACTGCATATAAAACTTGCATGCACAGACCCTATTGGAATACAAGATATTTAGCTATAGGGAAAAAAACAAACATGGGACTGAGCCTTTATTAGAAATTACATAACACAGCCAAATCAGCATTTTGAATGCAACATGTTGCTTTATGACTACTGGAACTCTTACGTGGTGGGGAACCCAAATTAAATTTCTATCCATTACAGTGCTTATAGATACTTTTTATAATAGTTTTGTAAAATTATACAGATAAGTATTAAATTTAATCTGAAAGGGTCACATAACCCTTTTTTCATATTAAGTAATTAAGCCTGAAACATTGACAGTGCAAAATTCCCAAGAATTAGATGCCAACATTATTGTTCACTTCAATGTTATTTTTATTGCATTGTTGCCTTGAAAATGAAAGCTAAGAATAATAAATTAATTACTTGACTTTTATTAATTTTTTAGCATAGGCAGTCTCCAGTTTTTGACTAGTTTTTAGTAATTCTGATTGGTAAATTACTATAAAAGCTGACCACTCAACTTTATGGTATTTTCATGGATAAAAAGCTTCATATTTTCTGATTACATGGTTAATAATGATTTTAAAATGTCATGCTTGTCTACGGCTTTGTTTTTGCTTTCCTGACTTTAAAAAAACATGTCAGGTACTGAACAATCTGTAACACCAGGCCAATTAGGATAAATGTATCAATAACCTTAGATGTTTTCCAAGACAGGCAAGAAGGTTTGTTTATTTGTGTGTGTTGTGCTGTTATGCGAGATCCTGTTTCTCACTTGATTATATGACAACTCCACAAGGGTGTTGCCTATAGACATTTTGCCCCAGAAAAAACCACCCTGAGGTCATCCAGCACTTGCATTGCAGTTCAGAATGTCTGCAGCTCTGCTGCCTGTAACCTCTTGCTTCAGATTTGTCATGACTGGCTTAAGATCACCCTGTCACCAGTGAGCCCTCTCAAGCCACTTCTCGGTCTAGTGCTCTGGTCTGAGAGGCTGTGTATTAAACTAGGAGAACAAATACAATGTTTTATCTGTTGTTTGAACCCCCTTTTATAAAACATAAAATGTTCAGTTTACCCTCTTCTGTCCTAATTCTGCTTCATGCTCTGCAGTAGGGGTCTGCTCAAAGATAGAAGCATCTTAAACACAACTTTCAACAAATAAATGCACCAAAATAATAAAATCCAGAGGTTATTCACATGAATATTGACCAATACTTAGTTCCCAAACCACCTTTGTAAACTGGGTCATGTTAGAAAAGCTGTAGGAAAGGGAGTGAGAACTATAATAGTAAAATATTTTATAATAGTATAATATAGTAGTATTTTTTAGATATACTTCTATTTTTTAATTAGACTTTGCAATCAACCTCTTAATTGTAACAAAGAACACTTTATGTTGCATGATAATATGATAAAAGGGACAAAATTGTTTAATTTAAGAATTAGAATTAAACATCTATAAAATGATCCCTTTGCCCATTTGAAGGTCAAATGTACCAGTAATGCTTTATAGGGACAGTCTAATTTCTGAAAGTTTTGTTTTGACCCCTAACAGGCTGAATATACATAAGGATGTTTAAAATACACTAGATATATTTAAACAACGCAGAAACTGTAGATTTGTTGAAGTGAAAGGAAAACAAAGCTTGGATTTCAAGTGCCAAAATATGGATTAGAGTGGACTTTGCACAAAATGCATGTCATCACACTCAATCATATTAATGTTGGCAGTGTATGCAGGGTCTTGTATTAATTTAGTCATGAGTGTATTTTACTTTTTTGTTTATGCTAGCAGACTACACTGCAGAATGAATGCAATATTTTAGTTAAACACTCCAAACCTCTTAGTTTTGCAGTCCTTATACACCTTGAGCTGAAGGTGAGAGGTGATGAAAAGAATACAGATTTTACACAGGCAGTGGCAGCAGAAAAATACTATTGGTCCTAGAGATGATATTGGATGATTGATACTGAAGGATAAGCAAGAGATGATGAAGAAGTCCAAAATAAATGCTGCCCAGCCACAGTTTTTTTTATCTGGCAGAATTTAAACAGCAGAGATTTCTCTATGAACAACGTGTGGTTTGCCATAAACAGTAAATACACAAACAATTACATATAAACCTGCCAGAGCTAATAAAATGACATGCAGTCATAATGGTATAGTACAAGCTGATATAGAGAAAATATAGATCGGATTACAAGGAAAACAACATGCGCTGACGCTGTATTCAGGCTGCAGCCTGTTCTCACAGCTAGGGCTCTCCCACATTATCCAGCGCATGTATTTCGTGAAACCTGAAGCCTCACTTGGAAAGTTTCTGACCCGTTGAACAATCGTCAAACCAGACGGGTAATCTAACGGTCTCCAATGGCACCCTTGCTTTTATTTCTTTTATTTCTTTTACAAGTGAGGGTGCAGAGTTTGCACAAATAGGAGAAGCTTTGAAAAATAAGCCCTCATTTGCGATAAAGTGGATTCAGATGGTTGGCTTTGACTCAAAGAGAGTGGCTGGTTTGGGTCAGCTTATTATTTCAATGGATACGAAGCAATGATGTTCTCAAGTCTGGTGTTTTTAAATTAAAGCCATGGTCATTATGATTTAGGTCAAGGATAGACTGCTTAGTAACTCGCTATATTTGGACCTTTGGTTTGGATTCGGACAAAGCAACTTTGTCTTTGACACCAAGTCTGGGAGCTGAACCAAGAGTAATCAAAATTAGAAGCATCTGTGGGCTAGGGAATCCCAATTTCAGAATATACAATATGGTCTGAGCTGTTTAAAAAGCAACTTGTTGTAGCTACCATGAACAAATATAGACTTTTTGTTTTATATATTTAACCTTTCTGGAAAATGAAGCCACTGTATTAATTACATACGGCTCTCCTTGCCTGCACATTTTATTTTGCAGTATAAGAGTAAAGCTTTTATATTATTTGGGCAAGGCATTTCTTTTGTGTTCTGAATAAAGGTTATTTTTAAAGGTTTGTATTGAACACAAACTACAATAAAACCAAGTAAACACGTTATCTATTCCTATGCTGAGGCTTTTAGGTACCCAAGATACTCGGAGACTTTCTATCATATTATACTAACCGAAAAGAAAAAAGTGTTGACTGTTGTTGATTACACCATTTTTGGACCAAGAAAATGGATTTCCATATGTATTTACTGTGCATATTTATTATACTGCTGACATCTTTCATTCTTATTGCTTCAAAAATTACCTGCAACATCATCTAAAACTGCATGTTTTAACTAACATTTCTAAATATTCTGTGGTTGCATTCCAGGCATATTATCATCACCTGCCGGCATCAGAGACACCTCTCACTTTGGCTTTTTCTAGAAATTCTTATAAATGTAGACAATATAGTGTTACAAATTCCTGCATTGCACTCTAATTTTTATGAGCAAAACTTTTGAAACCAGTACTTCCTGTTGTGATATGGAATATTTAATTCACCCCTTTTAGGATAAGTAGAACTTATCTCTACGGTAGAGAATCAATGTTAAACAAATGGCAGTAGGTGACAGTGCTAGACAATGTAACAGTTATATGCTGACACTGAAAATGGAAAGAGTTAAAGGTCAGATGGTATTATTGATGAGAAGTTTTGTGTTTTTATGAAACAATTGCATTAGCGTGCTGACATCAGCAACACCTGAATGTTTTTTTTAAGTTGCAAGTCTGAAGGCAACAGACACATTTTAGTTTAATGTATTTTACCCATTGCTAAAGTGTGTATAATTGGTGTAATGCATATATGTAACCACTGTGACACAGGAAGAAGCTGTCTGACAATCTCTGTGCGAGTCGGTCGTCAGTGGATTCTGTGCAGAGAGGATTTCCTACAGTAGCTCAGATGGGATACTGAGGTGAAGGGAAGTCTCTTTTCTCAGTGTGTCTGAGACTCAGAGTTCTCATGATGTTACAAAAGAACTTGTTTAAAATGACCAACAATAAAAGATCATATAAAAGCTGAGTGACTGAGTGACTAATTCTGACATTCCAAAGTCAAACGATCATGACTAAGTTGATCTTCATGATGAAATGAGATAATATAAAAAATACATTCTTGAATTATAAGATATACATAATGATACACAGTTCTTTTTCCCTCTATTATTTTAAAAAATCCAAGTAAACTGAAAACCTGTCTGATCACCAGATTCTTCTGTAGATAGTACTCAGAGAGATTGCTCACTTTGCCAAATGTGACCACTAGGATATATCCTATGAGCAGTAGAAAGGATGTAAATGAGACAAGGCCATTTGGTTATCAAGTTAAAGTTTAAACATATAAATACAGAATATCTTGACATACAGTATGTTTGCCTTTTTTGGTTCCCCAAGACTACGTAAATGATAAATTAATATAAACACTTAAGACTTCTTTAAGTTATGAATTTCCTATTTTGTATTGATAGTTTATGTTTTAGATCCTTGCACGTAAAACTTTGCACACAGGATTGAATTTTATCTAATTCTTTTTTAATTTCATTTGCTGCTTCTATGGTGCTTGTTAATCCACCTCATTAGAAAACATAGCCAGTTTAATAACTACTGTATGGCAAAATCTAAGTCATTGATATAAATGAGGAAGGGTGGTGGTCCTAGTGCAGATCCCTGTGGTACTCCACTAATTACATTACCCCAGTTTCAGCTTTCACCCCATTCGCTGGGGAGCTAATCTGTGGAGGGGGAGGACAGCCGGGAATGAGGAGAGAAGATAGGACGGTGAAAAGACATGGACAAAAGTAGTGAATCCAGCCAAGGTGTTATACAATAGGCAACAAATGGGACACATTGACAATAGGCTTGGCCCTCAGCACAGTAAGTTCAAATGTGAAGGAAACAGCAGGAGGAAGATTTGATTACAGCCCCTGGGACTGAAATTATGTCAAATTTCGGCAGAATTCAAGGAGTGCTACAAAATGTGGGAGGTTAGAAATGTGGCTGCGAGGGTACAGAGACTTTTGATCCAATGTTTGTAGGAGACACTTTCCAAAGTGTCCCAGTACACCTGCTGATTTCACTGCTGGAGGCAAAACTGCAGCTTTAGAAAATGGATTTGGCAATTCAGTCTGCTGGGTCCAAAACAATGGCCATATAATCACCCATTTCTCTGTGGTGAATAAGATATTGCTGAAATCCACGCAAAACTGAGAGATAGTTAAGGATTTACTAGAACAGGAATCATAAGATTTTAAATCACGGCAACAGTCACAATCAGTGGTTCAGGCGCTGGTGATATCCATGTGATGAAGTGAAGGAGAGGCTAACATCTTCACCTTGTAGACTCTGCTGACAGAGTGACGGGAACAAGCAGAAGGCTGAGCATAGGTTTGAATGAGGCAGCAGGGGAACAGCCACACACAAAAAAGTCCCAGTTGAACATGACAGGACAGGAGCCCGGCAGAGCTAAGGTAATATACTGTATACAGGTATGTAGAAAATAGAACAGAAGGACACCGGCTCGGGTGTGCACATCTGATGGAGAGGCCACAGGTGAGACAGCTGAAAGGGCAAAAGCCCCTAAAGCAGGGATGAATATAAGCGGAGGAGTACACTGTTCAAAAATAAATTTGAAAATGACATCCCGTGTTGATTCAGCAACTTCTTCAGACAGGCGACAATCTGGCACTAAATATTTGGAGCAGTGGATTTGGCTAAAACATTCTGGCAAACTGCTATAAGGGTGAGCACTGGGAGCAATCCAAGCAGTACAGACAAAGAAATGACTACCAAACAGGATACAAAGGCTGGCTAATTTCCTTGTAAAGCCTGTTTCTGGAAAAATCGGGAGGGTGATCTAGTTAAAAAAGCTGGTTGCTAAAGCCCAGAAAGCAGGAAGATAAAGGTGTATATCCAGAATATTTGAATACAGGCAGCAATAAGTAGGTTGCTCATTTGACCAGCAACTGCAGTGGCAGTGGGGACACCTGTGAAGTGGTTGGGAATGTGAACAAAAAAATTAACAGAGATAAGTGAGGAAGATGTGTTATGTGATTTGGTGAGGTTAAGGGCTTGTCTTCTGCTTTGAATCTTTGTTATGACCTCCAAACCTCCCCACTTTACTTCATATTCTTCTGAATTGATAAAACCACCATACTTACATATTTTGATACTTATGCACAACTGACATTCTCCTAAAATGACTCTCTCTGACTCTGAAAGATGGACTTGTTCAATCGAATCTGTGTAAAGCCAGAGTACCTCTTAACCTGAGTTTGCAGGTAGAGGAGAGTGGGTCACACAGACAGTCCCAGCACTAATAAGCTCACAACAGTAAAAAAAAAATCAATAAAAACAGGAAAAAAAGATAAAGTGTATAACATATACAGCATGTGTAGCTGTAAGGCTGTGGCATAGGATAGTTCCAGAAGCAGCAGATTTGTTATTTTTGGTATGTTTTTACAACTGCATCTAGGCACATCGTGTCATCGCTTTAGCGTTTACATTAGTAAGTATCGGAATACAAAAATATTTATCATGGCCCATAGCTGTCTAATTTAAACTTAGTAAAGCATATTGTTTACACCTTGGAGCCATGCTCTATTTCTTACTTTCCACTGCCTGAAGTACAGCAATTTACAGTTAAATTGCAGCACTTTTGACTGGGAACATTGAGTGTGATGAAGTCAGACAATTTTTTAAAGGACTATTGGTCACTAGAACTTTGTTTCCATCTTTTCATACAGGCTCTGTCATTCAGGTTTATACTGTTGAGTAGTGCAGAGTTGTCCAGTCCTTGCTCTAAGAGTGGTGTGCCTGCAGGTTTTCATTCAGATCACCAAGTTACTGTTGACTTAGACCTGTTTAATGGCTTTTCCCAGCTCCTCGGGTGCAGGAGCTTTAAGGGAACCTAGAAGCTCTACAAACTCACCTGCATTGTAAGCCCAGGAATGAACACCCCTGCAGTGGAGGGAGAAGGCTCCAGGCTCATTATTTGATAACTTTCCTTTCTATTTCTATTCTGAAAATAAGTGATGATGGAGCATTTAATGCAAGGTTTCCTAACTGTACAACAAATAAAGATGAAGTACATCTGACAATTTAAAAAAATGTCCACACACTTACACATTAACAGAGGCCATTGGTTATTTAACATTATTCTGTTTCAAACATGAAATCGTTGTGTATTTAATCAGACAAGCTCAGCTTCCCTTGCTTTTTTAAACCAGTACTTATTATCAAAAAACAAACAGTTAAATTCACTCTTCAGATGCATAAATACGATCCTTCAGAAAACACTACAATAGCCACAAATTGTGCAGCCATTATATTTAGAAAACCATCTGATTTTGTGATATTGTCCTATACACTTTCAGGATTTACAAATTGAGTCTTACACCCAGGACATGAGACTCAGAAGAGAATGTGTGAACCTGTTGGGTCTGCTTTTGGAACACAACAGGCTTTTTACATTTCAGAGAGAGAGGCACAGAACGTACAGCCTAGGAGGAACAAGCAGAATTCGTTCAAATCTATAATATAGAAGGCTAACACCCACAGTCCTTCTGGTTAAAAGCTATTTTTAATCTTTTCAATTGTAATGTGTTGAAAGAGTTAAAATAAGAATCCTGTTTTTTTACACTAAGCACTGCATAGCTTCTCCTTGATCCCGCTCTACCTCTCCTTTCCTTTCTGTCTCTCCCCCATCTGCAAACTGCCCGACCACAACAGTTGTATGTGTGCATATGAATAAGTGGGACACATACAGACCCTCTGAAATATCTGTGGTTAGTGGCGGGGGTGAGAGGAGGGAGGGAGAAGGAAAGAGACTCGCTTTTAATCAACAAGATAATGGGTGCCATACGTTGTCACCACATTCATTGACTGATTCCCCTTTCCCACACTACAGACTGCACCAATTGCTTTGTTGGCCGAGTGGAAATTTTGTCCTTTTTTTTTCTTTAATACATATATATCTGTATATAAGAAAAAAGAGAGAAGACTGATCTTCAAACAAACCTACAATTTAACTGGCGTCGGAATGTTTACAGCCGCAGTTTGTTTAAGTCTGATAAAACTCACCAGCTCTGAGCAATCCAGCGGAGCCCCACAGCGCCCCAGCCTATCTCCTAACAACACGGGCCGAAAAACTTTTTATTAGTTTGATTTCAAACATCTTTTTGCTTTTTGCCACCAGGGGTCTATGCGTTATAAGCTTGGATTAGAAATGAAGACCTCTTTTAATAAAAAGTAACTGCCTATTATGTAATATCGGTTCGAAGGCATGTTCCCAAATTGATTGTATTCTCTAGCAGTTAATTAAGTTATTACAGTATATTCCACTTAATTTGTGATAATAAATTACACTTTTGCTTCTTTGACATGCATATCATCCATGGGATGATTAAAATCAATATTGTAATGCAATCAGGGTGTCTAACGGCTTATTTATTTAAGTGTTCTTTTAAAATGTAGACCTTTTTAGCACAAAAAAAACACAAATGAAGAAAACCAGTTGAATTATTTTAAACTTAGAACAATTACTTAAAAGTTTGTAACATAAAGGTTGCTTAGAAAAATTTAGGCACATTATTATTGATCACATGAACAACAGAAAGGAACATAACAAATAACATGAGGGTGACATGGTGACACAGTGGAATGGTCACCACTGCCTCCTCACAGTGTTGAGGCCCTGGGTTCAATCTCTGGGTGCTGTCTGCATGGGGTATCTATAGTATATTTTCCCTGTATTTGTGTGGGTTTTCTCCTCGTGTTCCCATTTCCTCCCACAGTCCGAAGACATGCTGGTAGGTTAACTGTCTTCTGGGGAATGGGCTCTGATGGTGAGTGTGTGTGTTTATGTCTGCGGTGTGATGGACTGGCATCCTGTCTAGGTTGCATCTTGCCTTGTACACATTTTTTGCTGGGAGAGACTCCCACTCCTGTTTGATCCTGTGTTGGTAGTAGTAAGAAAATGGATGGATGGACACTAATACGAATCTGGGTAAACATGTTTTAATTTTACCTGGTATTTTTTAGAATGTCTTGTGTTTTTTATGTTACAGTATGTGTTGTTATTTCCTTGGAAATTGTTTGTTATTATTGTTATTCAGTCAGGGTTAGGGTTGGCTTGCTGTGGTAAAAATAATTTAATGTTTTAAATGAGCTTGACACTTTTATCTACCTAATGAGGCCAAGTGCCTTTGTGTAGTTGGAAGTACAGTGTATGACTTCAGCTGCTATTAAACATCTTTTTTAAAACAAAAATATTTTCTGACCATTAATAAGAACACGAGGGGGAGAAGTGAATTAAGTTAAGGTACTGTGAAAAAGTCACTAGTCCCTAAGTTTTCTTATGCAAAGTGTCAGAAGAAGAAGAGGACTGTAGCAAGATGCAGGTGGTATAATGTGACCTTTCTTAAGTCATTATAAAATACATAAACAGCAGCTCAGGGATAGCATACATTAGATAAGTGGAAATGGACCTTTGCATGACTGAAACAACAATAAGAAGGTTCTTATTTTGCAGTTCATTTATTAAGACAGTAGTGGTTTTAGGTCCATAGGAGCTTCTGACACTAGGTAATGGTTAATGAACAATGGGGAAAGCAGCCACCACCACACACACAGACATATACAACTTATCTGTTCAATTAACAAAACTGTTGTTTGATGGGACTGACTTTTGGTCAAACTGGTACAAGGCCAGCAGCAGCTATAGTTTACAGACTGTATCTCTCAGGCAGACAATTTTTTTCCCTTTGTTTTTAGGCTTTGAATTAAAGTCTTGCATCAGTGCCAGTTAAAGTGGGTGAGTGTTGAATCATGTTATAAATCAAGTCTCTTTTGGTGGTGTGGATTTTCCATTTGCTTCTGAATATATCAAAACTGACCTCTCAAAGCAAAACTGCCCAGTCTTGGGTACAATACTTCCTCACCTGCATTTACAGCCTAGTCAGCTGATCGGCACTCCCATATAGACCCCATCTCTTCAGCATGCCTTCCTGTTGACTGTGCCACTTGTGGCTCCCTGTTCTCACGGGATGGTGAACGAGATGTAAAGCTACAGCTCAAGTTCAGATATTAAGCCAATTTTTGCTTTAGCAATACAGGGCAAACAATGCGTTTCACACCTTTCTATTTCTGTATTAGTAGAGTGCAGTTAGCCACCCAGCTCTGCATCACCATCTCCTCTATTTCCACACCTCCGGCCCACAGAGCCCAAAATAGTGCCAAACCCACTATGCCTTTCAGATTGGGAAATGTGAGCTGTCGTGGGGTTTCTAGATAGTGATCACTTCAACAGCCACTATGAGACGTGTAAAGGGAAGATCTTTCCTAGAAGGGCAAGCTTACTCCCATAAAATCCGGTGTTTGATCTTCAATCATTTAGGATATTCACTGCATTTGTAGCGGAGCTAGTTCGGAGACATTGACGTCATCACTCTCACTGCGCGTAGCAGGGACCTCAGCTGCCTGGGCTGAGGGAGGCCTCCTTTAGCTCATGTGGCTGGGACCCTGTTGTGCTACGCCGGAGACCCGGGTTCGTGCTCCAGGTGCTGCAAGACGAAACGGGGCGGCGGAGGGCATGAGACCGTGCGGAACCACGACAGTCACACATTTTCCCATTATTCTTCATTTTTAGTTTCTTTCAGATGGACAGTTTTTTTGCAGAGTGGTTTATTGAGTAAGACTTAAAATGCTTCTTGGATTGTGGCCCTGGGGGACTGGGGTTATTCACCTATGAGTTTTAAAGACAATAAGGACAAACATAAACATTTATAAAAGCATTAGTTTAGCAACTTGTCCATTTAAGCAATGCAAAGCCCAGCCTCCATAAATTCATGAAAATGATGCTTTCGTTGCTTCTCTCGGTGAGTTTAGAGGAATCTGTGGTGCTTCCCATTGTCTGTCCCCCTTGAAAGGTGTGAGATGTTTTCAAAGAGAGATGGGTGGGAGGGAAGTGTGTGTGTGTGGTAACAACTGCCACAGTACTTCATTGGTATCTGACTAAGCCAGACTTCTCACACCATTTGCTGATCAAAACAGATATCGTTCCTCAAGGAGGGGAAGCCTTGAGGTTTGTTTTGCTGAATGGCTCCTGAGTTTCAATGAACTGAAAATGCAGTTATTACCTATCCTATGGGTTTCTGGTTCTGCCTAATTGTGTAATAACCTCTAAGCACTGCATAATGAGAAGCCTGTTGAGAGGCTGTTTGGCCTAGTTTTGAGGTTAACGACCAGTGAGATGGCAGAGCTGATAAGTCTGAAATATGTGAGTGCAGATGTGTTCAATATCCTCTCCTCCTCAGAGAACCTATGCAAAAATCCCCCCAAAATGCTGTTATGCAAGCATGCACAATGTGGCTTTCAAGGAGAGGTTAGAAACAGTTAAGAGCTCATAATGGTTTGTCAGTTGCTCTTCAGTGCAAATCACACACCAGGTTTTGTTGTGGCTAAGGCTCATAGTCAACTGTTTCACTTTCCAAAGCTCATGCTTTGGCTGGCTGTATTGTTCACTTTTTCTTTTGAACCTGTCGTAATAAAATAATGCTACAGCCTCTTAAGCTTACAGTTCTTTCCTAAAAGTTAGATTGCCGTTGGTAAAATAATGTTCCCTAGAACAATTAATTGACACCACCACCCCTTTCACTAAAATAAAATACATTTATTTTGTAAACCTATTAATTTTGCTATTGTTCTTATTAGAAGCAGGATATTGCTGGATTGGTTCTTTTAAGAATCATCATGAAACAAGCCTTTTTATCATGAAGCACATTATAAAGTTTTTTTTTTCTTCCTGGAATAATAGAATGGTTCCACTCCCCAAATGTTTAAATAGTAATAATAATAATAATAATAATAATAATTGCTTACACTTATATAGCGCTTTTCTGGACACTCCCCTCAAAGCGCTTTACAGGTAATGGGGACTCCCCTCCACCACCACCAATGTGCAGCATCCACCTGGATGATGCGACGGCAGCCATAGTGCGCCAGAACGCTCACCACACATCAGCTATCAGTGGGGAGGAGAGCAGAGTAATGTAGCCAATTCATAGAAGGGGATTATTAGGAGGCCATGATTGGTAAGGGCCAATTGGAAATTTGGCCAGGACACCGGGGTTACACCCCTACTCTTTTCGAGAAGCGCCCTGGGATTTTTAATGACCACAGAGAGTCAGGACCTCGGTTTTACGTCTCATCCGAAGGACGGAAATAATAGTGATACTTTATTATATCTGTAGCATCAGATCCCTGCTCTCTAATACTTGTCTGTGAACTGAATGTCTGTTGCAAGCGTTCAGAGCAGCAAGACGTGCAATCAAAAATCATACCACTACTAGCAGATAGGAATCAGAAAAATACTCCAATGACAGTAATTTCTATTGCCTGAATTTCAATGAAGACCCCAAAATGTTTTTAAATTGTATAATTTAATTTATTAATAGGTCTGTCATAAACTCTTTAGTTCATGGCAATAGTAGGTCCCCTGCCTTCTGTTTAGTGAGAACACTTATAATTTACTGCTGAAGTAACAAAGTGGTTTTTGCCACAAAATCATTGCTGAAAAACCACGGCACACTGGTTGGTGTGAATCCCAGTCATGTGGGACTACAGTGTAAGGTCTACAAATCCTTCCAAAGGCTTCAATTTTCTGCGCTTGCAGGCCCCAGGAGAAGACAGGATCCTTGGTAAGCAGATAGTTAACAATTTGAGAGGTTCACAAGTAAGCCAGAAGCATACATCACCAGATGGTCCCCCATTTCATTTTTTTAAAATATACTGAGCTTAATGTGAGAAATTGTCATGTGCGCACCCCTGAGAAATACAGGATTCTTGACTTCACCATGAACAAATACACAGAATACCAGAGAGATAATATACACTAGCTCGATCTCTGATCTCCAATTTAGTACATTAGTCCTAATGGAGGCTCCGGTTCTGAACTGAGCAAAGCAAGAATATCCTTAAGTCAGAGGTTAAAGTCCTCTTTTTTTAAAAAGATCTAATTACAAAAGTGCTGCATCCTAGAAAACTGCTTCTTATTCAATTCTTATATTCTACCTACAATAGCACTACTGTACATCAGTTTTGGTACAGTAGATGATAAATTATTTGTATCCCTTATGCACACAAAATTATAAAGTAAATATTATTCCCTAATATTTGCTTGAGCAGAAAAGCCCATAAGTGTTTTGGAGTATATGACATTCAAGTCTTGTTCCATCTCTCACTGAAACAGTTTCTTATGGAACAGTTCCACTATTAGAGAAATGTGTGGTTTTAAGTTGAGTAAAACAACTTTCCTTCTTTAACCTCTAATCAACAAGCCATGAAACCATGGCAGTGTGCAAATCAGAGCTGTTCTGTGAAACTTTACCCTACAAACACATGTCTCCTCATTTAAATGTTGTGGGTGAGTTTGAAGTTGCTTGATTTAAAATACATAAACAAATCAAGTGGCTTTGCCAAGCGTTTCAGTATTTTTATTTTTTTCTCATCCATTATAATTAAAAAATGAACACAATAAGGATGAAAAAAATGTAGCCACCATGTAAATTGACACAATATACTGTCAGTCCCAGCACCTCTGTGGCTCTGAACAATAGAGCACTAGGTACAGGACAGTCATTGTTCATGGCCATTGTGCATAGTCCTACATGGCTGTGCAAACCTCCTTAGGACTCAAATAGCAGTTGATCTTGGTCTTGGCAACAAGTGCAATAAACTAAGAACCCCCATCCTCCACAGTGCAGGTATATCAGCTCCACTTTTAGTACAATCAATAGAGGGAGGCCTATGGCCTGATTGACTTATGGGCAAGTACTGCACTATTCAACAGGTTTTCTCAACCTTTTTTGTTGAGGCCTTCTAAGAAAGTGGACAATTTCATCTAGAATGCTACTGCAGGTTAGGGCAGGGGCCAGTTAGCATTGCTCCAGGAACTTGTGCTGGTCCCTGGCTGAGGGGCTGAGAAAGATGGCTGTATTATGAAAGGATTTAGGTCTGGTTCTTCCACTAGAGACTGTCTGTATTTGAACCAAGCTTTACTTTATGTTAACCAGTCAGATGGACAAACAGAAACTGACATTCTATTCTCTCGTTAAACTGGGTAGAACGTTGCATGTGATCCACAAGCAAGAAAATAACCAAATTTTGTCATATAATCCAGAACTCCTACTGTACAGAGTTAGTAACAGAGCCCTACCGCAGGAGAGTAAGCAGCTGTACTGATTTAATAACATATGGCACATGGTATGCACTAAAGCAATCACTTTAATATTTTGCTCTTTGTATTAATATTGAGATACCACATCACACAAGGTAGACGTCCCTTTGTAAAAGTATAATTACAGCTTGGTTAAATTCTTTTATTTTATAAAAGGAGCAAAAGGCGTTACATTTTAAAAGTGCAGAAAACTAACACTAAATTCCATTTACAAAGGTCTAGCCGGGCTGCTCTCTACAGACTAAGGTTTGTATTTCTGGGAGACTCTTCAAAGCTTGATTCAGTCTCACTTGAAGCCTAGCTGTCTTGATGTTCTTATAGTTAATCCTCGTATAGTTATATTACACATTTTACCACGGTTTATTTGAATTTATTTGCGTTTTAACAGAAATTATGAAGTCATATATTCTATAAATGTCCCATGACACATAATGTCAATATTAGAAAGTAAACATATAAAATCATAATACTCATCAAATGGTAAAGCATTAGATAATACTTTTAGTATAAATTAGATATAAAGTCATTCTTTTTGGTCCTTTTTATTCTTTACATTACTATCCTTTCCTTAGAATTTGCATTCTTACTGTTATTATACTGTTATCTTTTTTTTTTTTAAAGGCTACAAAAGGCATGTGTAGGTTAGGCTTTTGACTGTTTTTGTAATAATTAGCAAAGTTCAAAATAAAGTATTGTGATTTATTTTCTAACTGAAAACTGAAAGCACTGCACATGATAACTGACACTTATGAGCAATCTGGGGTTTTCACTTATTGGGTGTTGACATGAGAAGCCGTTAGAATTACTCAGCATTATTTTCACACGCTGTGTACTGAACTGACTGTAAAGAAAATCCAGTTTAAAGGTTCAGATCACCTGCTGCCTGATTTTCTGATGAAGCAAAACAGGCTACCTTACCTAAAAGAGCTGGCCTGTCTCTCAGTGCAACACAGACTTACTGTTGATTCAATAACCAGAAATCACTGCTACAAAGCACAGCTACAAAACATTTTGAAGTGTTTTGATTGTTCAATAACTCAAATAAAGTTAAGTTTGAACATTTGAATATTTTCGCCCTTTATGGAGATTTTTTTCATTTTTCTTTCTTTCTTTGCACCAGCCCGCTAAAGTTTCCTTCACTGTGCGGTGTCAGTACAGCCCTGGCCCAGACTCTGGGACACCCATATTTAGTTTCTGGCAACAGGCTCATATCTAACTTGCCAGGACATACTGGCAGCACTGGAAAGGAGGCCATTGCATCTTTACAGTTTACAGGAATGTGTCAGCAATAATCTCTTGGCGATCGTTGCTGGAAATTCAAAATGACAAACTAATGAAAGCATTGTGATACAATATGGCAGCAAAAGCCTTTCCTAATTGTGTCTATTTAAAGCAGCTGTTATGAGCTCTGATTTGGTTAGAAACAAATACATCTTACATGACATCACCCCATTGGTGTTGATTAATTAGAAGCTAGCGATTGTTTTAAATAAACATAAGTAGCCAAGGAAGGCCGTTAATGATTCTCTATGTTTTGGCCAACAAGACCAGTTGGTTTCAATTAGGTCGGCTCAGGGTGCTTGAGTCTAAATATTATCGGAATAATCTTTCCCGTCCATGTGTCCTCTCCTGTGGCAGCAGAAAGAACTGCTCTGGCTTACAGCTTGAAATCTAATTTCAATGGTGACCTCTTGGCAAGCAATACTCTCTTTTTTTAAGATGAAAGATGACTGTGTTGAAATCCTTAGAATCTGCCTTTGCTCCTTTTTCTAAAACACTAGCAAAGCACTAGTGGAAATACATTATACACTTTTTAAAGATAGGAAGGCCTGTTTGTTCAGGGTGCAGACTGATCTTCATTCAGAACAACAGATGGGGCAGTGCTTTAATAGATAAGCTTTTCTTTTCTTTTTTTCATTTTAAAAATTATGCATCAAATTTAAGGTAAAAGGTCTTAAGATGACTCTGGAGAGCTTATCAAAGGAGTCTACAAAAAAGTGCAGTCCTTGAAAGGGCTTTTTTAAAGGTAATGGTGTACCTTCGAAATCTTGGCAGTTGTCATGTTCTTTCTTTTATAAAGAACCTCAATATCTACTGTACTCATGTTCATGGCAAAGTCAGGCTTTGTTTCATTTGTTCCAGGCCTGAGATTCTAATAATAATATTTATTTTTGTAGTGCTTTTCATGACTTGTGTAGTGCCTACTCTGTCAGGCAAACAGTACTGATTCCTTTTAGTATTTAACAGAGAAGACTACAAGGGATGGTCTGTTGATTTTACACAATGCATTAAACATTAGTTAGAATGTTAGGATCATTTTTGTCCATCAAAATACAAAAAACAATAGTACTACTTCTGAGTCAGTCCAGAGAAGAGGGACCTGATGTAACATTTCCATGCTCAAAGGAATGTCCTACACTGACAGACTTACAGAACTAAATGTTACAATTCAATTCAGCTTTATTTGTCATTATACTTACACAGCTGCATAGTATAATGAAAAGTGTTTCTCATTAGTCTCTGAGGTGCAGTATATATGTAGAACAGCAGACAAGACAGTAGACAGGAAATACAATAACAATAACAGTGTGAATAACATTAAGGTACCAGTGCGACAGCACCCATATCTGTTAAAAACTGTACAAAAGTACACAAACAGAGCAAAGTACACGAACAGAGCAAAACAGTTCAAGTTCGGCTTACATTCAATTGTCAGAGGTATGTCGTATGTAGTGCTGTAGTACAGTCGTTGTGGGTGCAGGAAGAAGTGAGGAGAGATCAGAGTTTGATGGGTGGGAGTGGAGGGGTCAGGTTTGAGAATTGAGATGACAGAGTGTCTAACAAGCAGATCGTTGAACAAATGTTATAATTCTTCCTTGTTGAAATGAACGAGATTGTGAATACAGCCTCCCCTTGGTAGTCAAAGGTTGGGTCCTGTGAAAAAGGACATTAGTGTTGGTACAGTATGTGGTTTCTTGACATTTCATCAATGTACAGATCCTTTTGCCACAAAACAACAGTACCATCCTTGTCTGCTTCTTTGGCTACCAGGTTGTCCCTTTTAGGGAGTGATCAGAAAGCCTGGAGCTTTCCCTGGGTGTGGGTGGACCTGTAGTAATTGAGAAGAGAAAGATTTGGGAATGTGGTTATTGTCTTGGTAATCAACTGGAACAAAGTATGGGTTTTGCGGTAAATGGTTATTTCATTTACACTCTTGTGCAATATAGCCATTTAAAGTGAAAATGAAAGCAATCATATCCTGTAAACATGCAAAGGTTTCACAAAGTTTTCCTTGTCTTTTTATCATTTAAATATAAAGTAAGGACATAGAAATTAACTTCAGTGTTGTCCTGTGAAATATGTTCAACACATAGTGCAGTTTGGAGAGGATCCTTTGTTCTCTATCATTTAATAGTACTCCATACATAGTCCAATATCTAGAAACATAGTGAGCTGGAAATGTAAAATTGCAGGAACTATCTTCCCATGCCCTTGTTTTGTTAGATATACAGTAATGCTTATCTGCATAGTTCTGCAAAGTCCCTTTCCTTTAAGTCCTACTGTATGTTCTGCACATTTTCTTTTAATCCAACCCGTTATAGCACTTACTTAAAGGTAAAACTTTTAACAGGTTCTGTATTTCATAGTAAACATTCTGTTAAAGTCGACATTCAGTAATGCATGTACATAGGAATATTTGAAAAAAGGTTTAATATTTAACAGAAACACAGGAACAGAAATGACTGAAATGAATGCTGCTGTTCTAAGTGATGTATTTCCACTGATCTTGGGGCAATCGATTGTTTTGATTCATGTTTCGCCTCAATGTGGTCAAAAAGACCTTTGGCATTATGAAAGGTCATTCTAAGTACAGTACCACTTCTTCTTGGTGTCGCAAAGCCACGATTACACATTTTGTTGTATGAACGCTTCCTGTGCCTGAAAACTAAGATACAACTGGCTTTTTGTAAAACATTATTATTTATTGTGAAAATATTATTGTAAGAATTTGTTTCAGGAATTCCCTTACTTTACAATAGACTTTCTTGATGAAGACTCTTTCCTTTTAATGATATCAGTATCTAAATTTTCAATCTAAAAGACATAGATAAAAGTTTTGTTTCTGTGCATCTGCAATGACTTGTAATTAAACACTTTTTTATGTTGGGGCATGGGGGGAATAATACTTTTTAAGAATCATTTTTTTTCAACTTAACAATTTAGAAGTGAAAATGACTAAGTCAGTTGCAGACTCATTATTTGTGTATAGGTCCCCAAATTAAAAAAGACAAAGGAATAATAAATTGGAAAAATACCTTAAGATTTATCTATGGAGAGATTCAACATTACACTGCATGTGGTTCTTCTATGTCACATGGCTTCAGTTTCATTAGGGCTGTGTGTCATGTCAGGATTGTCCATTTTCTACTGTAATGCATTTTTCATAGGTGCATTTATATGTATTTCCATTATAAAAGCACCTGTGCCTATAAAGCTGCATGTGCATTTAAATAGGAGTTGCCAAGAGTAATAAGGATGTTCTGTATCTGCCCTCATTTGTTAGGAACCCACACACTGTACAGTGTCATCATAATACTGTATTGCCATATCTGTACACTTTTTTTAAAAGTGTTTGTTGTGGATCCCGTTAATAGACAAATTATAATTCTATGCTGCGCTTCCAGAATCATCAGAGTTAATTGGCAAACAGGAGACTGCGTTGCTGGTACCTGTAAGTTATGGTTTGGTAATTGCTCAGAAGATTGAAATATTTTCTATTCTGAATTACAAAATACGTGCACAGCAGTACTTAGGAGACCATCAAGAGCATTGTGATCGAAACTCACGTCTAAATTATCTTGCTCCCATCGTGTCATTAGGGCACAGAGGAGGACACCATGAAAGCACTGCTGAAATCTCCTTGAAGATGTAGGGAAAAAAAGAGGGTATTGATCTGTCTGTCCACGGATATGATACTTAAGCCTGGTACTCAGAGGTAGAGAGCCAGAGATCCATATCTCAAAGACTTTAATCCAACCTGTTCTCTTCTTGGATTGGCCTCCACCTCAGCCTCTTGACAACTGCTCCTGCAAGATCAGACATAGAAGATTTTATTATTTATTTATTGTTTCCAGCTCTTCAGCTAGCAGCACAGTGCAAATGCAGATGGCTGTGCTCCAGTAGCAGTGTTGTGGCCAAGATGATCAAATATTTCTATATTCATTACTTTTTTTCATTTTCCAATGAAATTATTTCAATTCCTGTTTTCGTGGTTCAAAAGGGATGATTTAGCCCCTGTCTTAAAATGTACTAAAGGGCATTAACACATATGCTGCTGGTGTTTTGAAGTGCAACTTGCCCTGACAAGTTCTGGGTTTGCAGTGTTGTGTGCTATTTATATAATTTTACTTTAAATGTAGAGTTTTTCTGTTTATATGTGGTCTTTTTCCTCAAAGGATCTTTCATAAGTATGGCAAAATAACATTTTCTTGGGAGGGTAAGGAACACTTATACTTGTTTTGAAAATTATATAAAAATAAGATTCAGTTAGATATTAAAACATTAATATTACTCAATCTTTTGTGTATTACTTAATAGTTTTATTACTGTTTTGGCAGATATCTAAAGATATATAGACGTTTTCTAACATGCAAATGTACAAAGGACTGGCAAGCTAAAAACATTTCCGGTTGTATTAGGTATGATCCTCTCCCAAGTACACTGTAAGAATGTCACTCCTGAGAACAAAAGCCAGAATTCCCACTCCTCGTGACAAGTGAAAAATATTACACACACACAATGCATGAAAGCAGCACACCTCAGCTTGCTCAGATGCCTGGAGAAAAAGAAAGAAAAGGGAACTTGCCTTTATGCAGAATCATAAATACTTTACTCTGAAAACCTGGCTGAAACTGCAGTAGCTCAGTGAAGTGGGGCCAGCATTTCACTAGCACTGGATCTGGAAACCATTTTGAGGGAGTATACCACATAAGATATGAAAAAGGGATTGAGTCTGGAAATAAAACGTAAAGCCAACAAAAGGTCAAATAAATTTAGATTGGACTCATTTTTACACACTGTTTGAGTCCTGGTCTTGCTCGTTTAAGAGGGCTTCAGGATCCTTAATGTTCACAGTATGATTCATTCAACAGTTTAATGCCTCTAAGAGCCACCATGATGGGTCATTAGTTGCCTACTGCTCGACTATCACAACTTTCAGAAGAGACCCCAATTGTTTGGAGCCTATTCCAAAACTCTAGACTTGACTTTGTGTGACCTGATGATACCCAATACCGAGATAATATACTTTCCTTTTAAAATGCAAATGAACAATTATTATTTTTTGTCTTATTTTTCAGCACGAATAGCACAAAACATAAAGGCAATATTTATGAATGCCTTGAGGTTTTTGTACAGGCATGTAAAAAATCATTATTACATAAGACTGGAAAAGCCTTTGATACTATGCGTAATAGGAAATATATTTTCAATAATGTCTCCGAAGAGCCAGCAGCTTGAATGGGTGATGCTGTAAAAATGCAAAAACAAATGATGAAATCATTAGGCCAGATATTTCAGTGAAAGGAGGATTCTGCTGGGCAGTTGAAGGCAGAAATCAGCTGCTTCATGAACACATGCAGACAGACTGTAGGAAGAGAGTGCTGCCTACCTGCCAGGGCTGAGATAAAGGTCTGAGCTGAAAAGGATCCCATTCTCCCTTCTTCTCTCCTGCGCTGCGCTTTCTGGTCTCTGGCAGATGTTGGCATACTAGTCCGAAACCTTAGGAGGTCGACTGGGGCCAGCAGGCTGGGGTGAACAAATTGTATTTACAAACACGCAAAGAATTAATCTTCCTTGTAACGACTCAAAGGAGTCCAGACAACAGAATGAGCCAAGATGCAACAGCTTTTTAGCATAAGAGTGAATAACCTGGGAGTTCTGCTTCTTATTGCTCACGCCATCCTTAAAATATCGCCTATGCTTGCAAACTTTTGTGTTCATCATCACTAGCGATGCAGAAAGAATTTTTTAACTGACTTGAAGTCATCAAATTTCCCTTGGATTCAAACCAAGATTGCATTTTTGTTTCTATCAACCAATTAGACAGCTGTGAACTGTTATTGTTGTTTAGTTACACTCCAGCAGGTCGGCTGAAGGATTGCACAGCAAGTTATCGTTATTTTCTTCTTTTAATTGACAGCATTCACACGTAAACCTTTTCAAGCAACATGTTTATTGTGACATATTTTTTACAGATTGTCCTTATTTTAAAATGTTTTTGCTTATAAGGATAATCATATATTATTAATAAGGTTATTAATCAGTTCTAGTGACCCCCCACACTCCACCCTGAACCATATACATCACTTATTTTTGAAAACTGTTTGACATAATTTTATTATTTCCAAATTGCTCTTTTAAATCTAATCAATTAGCCACATTTCAAGAGAGCAAAGGGGCTAATTCACTCTATTATTTTTCAATATTGTGACACATATTTGAAATGAAAGTACGGTAAATATAGTGTTACTTTAATCACTACTATTTATTATTGGTCTTTTTAAAGTTGTTCATTTGGGTTTAACTCTTACTTTGGCATTTAATATTCAGCTTTGTGGACTTATTTTAACAGCTTAGCTCCTACAAGATGGCTTAAATAGTAACCAAGGTAACCAGCAAGCAGCAGAGAAACTTGAACCAGACCTATGACATTGACAGAGGTCAGAGGTCAGGACTGTCTGGATAAGCACCCATTTGAAAACTTCCTGTGCTATTTGCCTGTCTGGTCACTGTGTCTGACCTTCATGTCTGGAAATTCCAGAACAAGAACGATTTTTCTGTTACTCATTTATAATTTGTGAAACCAGATTAATTTATGTTTATCAGAGGTACAAATCTGCCAAAACGTTTTCTAGTTCATTATTATGAATAAAGTCTGATGGAATAACCAACAAATGAAGAATGGGATCATTTTAAACATTATTCAATTTGTATATTGCTCAGATTTTGTAAGTCATATATTAACACTGTGCTAATTATTGGGTGATTGATAGCACAGTTTAAACAGTGAAAAGTAAGGAATAGTAAAAAAAGGAGTCTACAAAATTATTTTTGTTAATAACACTGTAATAGTTACAGAAGCTGAACTAAAGTTTTCTTTCTCATCCCCAAATCCATGTCATTGTCTGTACTGACACCCCCAGTCAGACGCTGCTGTGAGAGCCGGGCCTGGAGCTGCTGGAGAGGCTGGAGAGGCTGCTGTCTCTCCCCATGTGCAGGAGGCCCAGACGGGCCCAGGTGTGCTTCCTTCACTGCACAGCCGCCCCATAGGAACATGAAACAATCTACGAAGTCCTTCACTGTACTAACACAGCTCACCTTCAGGCACAAAACAGGCAAGGCATCCTACACAACGTATGAAAGAAAACAAAATGTTTATGAGATCATCATCTAGAAAAAATATTATGTTAATCTTAATATGCGACTGGAAAGATCAGGGGTGGGTTACTGAGCCATCCTACCTGGTTTGCGACAGGAAAACTATGTAAAAAAATTCAGAGATCTGTTATGATCCCATCTAGATTTACCAAGGCTTATTTCCGCTATATCTTAATGGATATATACAGTGTCACCTGTGTATTGCGAGTGGTGTGGGAATGTTGCATTTGCAGTCAAAACTTTATTGTGTCCAGTATAACTTTACATGTCAGCAGGAGAAACACAGAATCAAAAATGCAAGGCCAGAGGACACCATGTGCAAGTGATTGTTGTTGCTTGTTTTCTTTCACTTTGCATTTTACTGTAGGTCTTTTTTAACTCTATTTTTAAACATGAATAAAATCTGCTACAATGCTGTCTAGTAAACAGAGGGGATGGGGTTGGGGGTTGGGTTGTAGGCACTGGTGACGCAACTCGTCTACTGGCTGGATCCATCCTTTGGTTTGGTCCCCAGCACTGACCTAGACTGACCTGGCAAATCAAATGAGGAGCTGGCTCTGATCTGAACCAGAGATGGGCTGCCCAGCCCTGCTTAAAATTACAGTGCATATGTTGCTTGTGTAATGGCCTGGGGCCCCTGCACTGTGAGAACAAATGAACAATTCATCATCCACAGCTGTCCGACAGGCCCAGGTGACTGCAGATTCAAAGCATGGGGGCAGGTTTTAATCGGCCAAATGCTAATTGGATGGTCTGGAAAGATTAGAGCAGCCCTGGAGCACATTTCCTATCAATAGAGGCATCTTCAAGACTACTAGAAATCAATGGGCTCCTTTTTAAGGACAGAATACTATATAAACAGCTAAATAATGGGATACAATGGTGACAATTAGAATTATGATTCCTCTGCTGTGTGCAACATTTGGGTTTGCTCAGTATTCCCATTAAAGAGAAGGAAATCCTTCAGAGAGTGTCCTTATTTATCTTTGCTTTTCATTTATATTTTTCATGTTTAGTTATTCTTTGTTTTTATCTTTTGTTTGTTTCTAACCATTAGGAAGCAGAAGTGGATTGGACTGCTGCCTGTATTGTATTGTATCAGCATTTTAATTCTTTGATATGTATTATTTTCATGTGTTATCATCTTGAATTTAATTCTGGGCAATAATGACCATACTCTGCATCTAGATCGTAGCTGTAAGCTGCAAATGCCATAAGTCTTGATAATGTGAATGTTAACGTTATTTCTGCTACAACTGTTTGAATAAAGAAAAGCTGCAAATATGCACACCTGACAAATACAGAATGTGATACAGCACTGATAACCCTGTTGTCAGTGCTTATCTCTAAAACTGCACATTCCTCAAAACAAATTGTCCATAAAGAGCTAGATGAATGGCTTAAAGAATACACATTTTCTGTATTAAACTTAGAACTAGTACTGTATTTCTTCTATATAAACTAATGAATGTGTATAGATTTAAACTTCATCATTGAAAATGGAGTGGTTATTTGACAAATTTTAAAACCAAGTTTTGTTAGATATGTTTTTTATGAAAACCTGGGATCATTTTTGTGACATAACTGGAGGGTGGTAGTAGGAGCATGTGTGTGGTGAGGGGAGATAACTGTAAGTCACACATGCACCCACTGCACAGACATGAATCACCAGAAGGGTATCAAAATATATGCTGTCACTTTTGGTCCACCACATACTGTAATTACAACAGGAAAGTTGTAATTCTATATATCCATTGTATCACTTACATCATGCACCCCCTGCCTTCAGACTTAATATGTGCGATGTAGTGTTTTGTCTTCCTATAATGCATGTTGCCAGGCCCTGCTTCTCTACTGCCCTGTGAAAACACTTAGCAGAGGAGTACCTAATGGCATATACTTGTTATTAGACTGCAAAATACACTACAATGTCTTGAAATCGCATGAAGGATATCCAAGGCATGAGCTTGAGTTCATGTGGCGTGAAGTTAAAGTGACTCAATTGCTGTAGTGTCTAGGGCGAGCACCTGCTGTTGCCTCCATTCAGGACTGGAATTGGGAGGTATTTCTTTACAAAAAGACTGTTGGGAACCAACTGACCAGCCACATCAATGAAGCTAACACTTTGCGTTCCTTCGAGAAGTGGCTGGATAAAAGGTATTGATCAATTACTGAATAATTACTGATCAAATGGAGTGGATCAACTTGCCTCATAAGACTTTACTCTTGCAGAATGCACTTTTTAATTAACAAGCTTGTACAGTATGTATGATATGTCTATTTTTATTTGACATATTTATTTTTTGTTTG
Organism: Lepisosteus oculatus; assembly: GCF_040954835.1. Lineage (NCBI taxonomy): Eukaryota > Metazoa > Chordata > Actinopteri > Semionotiformes > Lepisosteidae > Lepisosteus > Lepisosteus oculatus. The sequence continues at coordinate 1,536,506 of NC_090703.1, forward strand.
AGGCATTCACAGATTTCAAATACAAATCCAAATCAAATTTATACTGTTGCTCAAGCTGGACTATACCTTTAAATCCCATTAAATCAATAAAGAATGACAGCATTGTGGGACAGTTTCAGAATCCAAAACCATAGCCAAAGTGTCCATTAACTAGTTGTTCCTTTAAATTACTCTGTCCCCCACAGCTTGTAGAGTGGTGGCATTCTGCTACAGGTAAATCTCAGTCACAATCAGAATATAGTCCAGGCTCACACTGGCAATATCTTAAAAATTATACAAAGATTTTGCAATCAGCTAAGACATGAAATGTGTTCCTATACTGAAATAGTCCCCGTAGCTTACATGCTAAAACTACACCGCAAATGTCAGCTCACAGTCATCTAGGCTCACCCTCAAAAAGGCTCTTCACGGGTGAAATGTTCAAGTCATTCTGCTCCAAGATCTCTATTTGAGTTTTCACTCAAGAGCAGACCTTCTTTAACAGAAACTGGTCTTTTTTAATCAACATCAACTCACAAACATGTCTATATCTTCATGACCCTGCATCTCTGAATGCTTTTTATGACTAAATGATGAACAAATTAAAGATACCTATCAGCAAACTACTGTTCCAACAAAGGAACAGTATGGGTTTCGCCTTCTTTTCATCGTTTATCATTCATCGATAAACTGCCACCACAAAAGGGTTGATATCTCCATCCATGTGAGAGCAAAACCTTTTTGTTTTAAGTAAGAACATCCCCACTGCCCAGGAGCCTGGGGCAAAACAAGAGCTCATCTGGCCAAGCTGAGCATATGAGAACAAATAATGCCCACAGGACAACCTTTAACTCCTCTGCGCTGCTGCTTCTGTGGCCTTCTGTCTGCCAGCTGCAGGAGTTTTCTATCTGGGTGACTATTGTCCTGCATCCTCAACATGACAGCTTTGTAGCCACGTTGTGTGCAGTGAGACGGTCAAACATGTCCATTTTGTTTACAACACATGCCACTGTTTTTATGAGTGATGTTAGCACACAACTTGCCGTGCCTTTCTGAGACCTTAAAAACAGTAGCGAGCAAATTTGTGCATCAGTGGAAAAAAACATCACTTTGGTTCACTGTAGCCTGATGTCTTACTCTGAAATCAATCCTCTTTCTATATAGATATTTATAATTATTTGTGTGACAGACTTAAGGCATAGAAACAGCGGCCCTGCCTTCACATTCACCTTTGTTTAAAAGCAAGTAATTGGCTGGGAGATCAGCAATAGGAAGTTGTGCTGGAGAGTTAATCGAATAGCTCCGAAGAGAAAGGCAAGTCTAGGTGGGAATTTTGGAGAGGGCTTCCTGCTTTTTTTGTTCTAATCACTTCCACATGCCATTAATTTTAGTCTTTGATGACCTCTGAGAGTATTCCAGGCCATGACAACCCTTAGAATTTACAGTTTTTGCTGGAAGATTTCCATCACACTCAAAAGAATTGACTGCTTGACAAAGAATTCTGCATGTTGCTGAGGGTTAGCTTTGCCTTTATTACAGTATTTGTTTACAAGACTTTTACAAGCAATTAATGACTTTGAACATGCTGTACATAGTAGCATAGTGGTAAAATTGTGTACTGTACTTATTTAATTTGTGCATGTTAAATACCCAGTTATATTCATGTCAAAAGACTTTGTTTTGGTAGTGCATTGCTTTGTGCCAATATGTCTGATGTGCTGTTCTTTTCCAGGTACTTTTATTGTGAAGGTCACTTTTAAATGGACAGCAATGACTCTGTCCAATAGTGATCCATCCGCATGCCACTCAGGCTTGGAAATCATAGCTAATGTCTGTTGTTTTTTGATCCTTCCATCTTGTGACATGAAGAAAACGGGGAGCTTGTGAGTGATCCTCTTGTGTGTCATTGATAAAAATAATAACAAAAACATTTGTAGACATTAGTACTTATTTTTTCACTTACTGCCACAGACAAAAGTACCACGAGCAGCTGGTTCATTTTTTCAGATGTATTTTTTTTTTCATGTCTAACAGTTTGATCAGGACATATTTAATAAACTATAGGTCTACAAAACATGATCAATATTGAAATGTTTCAATATTCATGTCTTTAAGTGTCCCCTTCCTGAAGAAGTTGATGGGAGAATATGCTTCCACAGTTTTTTTTAAGAATAGTTTTTGTGCTATGCAAAAGGAAATGTTGTTAACAGCTTTTCAGGATTGGAGTAATTCCACCTGCTCATACCACAGACGTTTTAAAGCCTAGCAGTTAAACGGGTTCTCCAGATCACTCTAGTTCATATGAAGATGCTCAGGATATTTTCAATATGACCATCCACTGTCTTTCTGCTTTGGGTTTTCTGCTCCCTGAACACTGTGCCACTTTAAACCAGAGGTGGTACCCCAGTTGTTATCCTAGGGAGATGAATTATTTTATATACTGTATCCCTGTCAACCTAAGTGTACATTATTTACTCACAGATAGCAGTTGAACATTTTCACATTCTCTTCTTTCATCCTCCAGAATCCAGATGTATCCAGGCACTGTGTGAATTCATCACACTGAGGCATGTACCTTGCCTCCAAACTCTACGGTGGCACAGTGTTAAGTTTTCTAACACTGGCACTTTAAAAAATAATTTCAGCACACATACAGCCTTCCTGATAGAAGCAAACAAAGAAATGTTAAAAAAGGCTTTACCCTCTACAAGATTAACTACCAAGAAGCACAGCACAAGTTGACAGATCGTCCATCACTAATTTAGAGTAAAAGAAAGCTGCACTAAGCAGGTACTACTTATCAGGCAGTACTGTAGTTTTCCTATTCCCAGGAGGCTAGCTGTTGTTTACAATGTAAGTATGAAATAATTTTTCTGGCTTACTGTGGCTCCCCTAGGAAGGTACAATTACAACAGTAACAGAGGATTAATTAGAGAGGTTCCCAATGGAAACGTTAGAGAATTCAGCCTGGTCAAAGGGGAGATATTAGCAACTTCACACACAGGTAGTTGAGGCTGAGCACATCCTAGGTAATTAATAGGCTGGAGTACAAGTGGATGAGTTATTTATTGCTGTTGGCCTTAAGACTCTTTATAGCTACAGTGAAAGCCTTTTATTATTACTGAATGTGTAATGATGCAGGCTGCGCTGAAGGTACTGCACACTGAAAATTAGAGGTGGGCTAACTGACAGCAAAACAGGTCAGGTATGTTGGGTTTTAGATATTTTGAATTGAGTAGCAGATTTAGGGTAAAAGGCTATTCTAACAGGTTACACTTGATGTATTTTTCTTCACTACAAATGTTATAAACATAGTAATTGACAAAAATCTTATTTTGCAAGTGTAAGAAATTAACCAAAATTAAGATATCAATATTTTACTTAAATAAACAAGGGAGAAACGTGAGAACATTTAGATGTTTAACCCTTTCATACAGGTCACTCCTCTGAGGTAAATAAGGAGCTCTGTTTGCACCCAGGATTTGCCACTTGCACAACAAGGAGTCAGTCTGTTAAATACTGAGATGCATCTTTCAATTTTACATTCTGTTTCTCCATTTGAATAAAAAATTGATAGCCACATGCTGAGCGCAGTGGCTAGTGCTCTAAAATGTTGACCCACCGCACTGCACTACAAGACCGTATTCAAGCGTCACCCCGAGCACAGGGATCTGAAGTCATTTTGAAGTTGCTGTGCGAGTAATCTATAAAGGGCATAATGCGAGGAGGGGGAGGAGGGGTACTGGGATAAAGAGAACGGTTTCCATATGGAGATGAAGGGAATATCTGGAAAACTGCCACCGATCTTTGGCTGCTAAGTTGAGGAGTTTCTGCTAATAAACAGAATATTGGCAAGTGGCTGCCATAGGGGAGCTTGCAGCTACATCAGTCTTATCCCACCCCATGAGAGGCTGTGTGTCGTCAGCTGAGGTTTGGTTACACTGGAAGAGGGCCTGTTGACCAGCACCTCAACCTGTGAGCAAGAACACCACTCACTCCTTCTTATAAATACAATGGACAAAAAAGCATCCATAAACCTAAAAAACATGAGCATGGATGGAAAACAAACTCTCAGTACAATAGTAATAGAGTAATAGAACATTTAAGTATTAGGAACAAGTAATAGGTTTATTCCATGCTGAAAAAAAGAAGAGAGAAAAAACGCAACATTCCGGCCTTGGAGTCTTCTTCAGGTGTGAGAGATAAGGCAGTAGGCAAAGGTAATGTAATGGGAGAACAAAGGCTGGGAGGGAGGAGGGGTTAGAGGCGGGAGCAGGGGACAGAAAGAGAGGCCAATCAAGAGGTGTGAAGTCAGGATAGGTGTAGAGAGGTGTGAAATGAAACTTCCAATGAATGGAGAAAATTTAGTAGAATAGTAGTCTGTCGTTGAGAGAGGGGGGAAGGTGTGATCCTAGCCGCAGGACAAGTATGGTTTTGGTAGTCTTTCTGATGTAAGAGTTCGGAAAACCATCTTTGAGAACACAGACGGAGAGATTAAAGTGGTCTTGGCCGTCAGAGGTGAAATGAGAAACAATGGGCTTGGAGAGATCTTTAATCTTCACAGCCCTGACGTGTTCTCTGAAGCGGTCTCCAAGTCTCCTTCCTGTTTTTAAGTATAAAGTATTATTAAGTATAAGGTAATTAAGTATTAGGTTAAACTTAAAACTTGGCCAAAGCTTCCGTTCTATATTGAAAATTGTGTGAATAGAAATTGAACAAAAAGGATTGCAAAGTACGTGTGTAGTAGCACAGACATGGAGCGCACATAATCTTCAGTACAAAAATCTCAGTGCGTTACTGTATGTATGTGTTTAATTATGAATTTATTATCTTATCAATAAATGTAAAAATCCATGACCAAAATTTTAATTTTAGTGTCCAAGCATATTATTATCTTGCATGTGAAAAACTTTAAACAATTCAAGAACTTTTAGTGAATACTACAGTACATGCCTAATAGGCCAATATATTCTTTCTTTAAACATGAGCAACATGAACCAACTTTCATGAAAGCAGATTCCAGCCAGCCAGTTAATTTACAAATAGACTTAATTGTGAATGTTCTCCCACAGGCAGACAAATCTATAGAATGTCCTCATTTTAAGCATCTTCTTCTTGAAGATTGGTAGAAAAAAGAAAAAAAAAAGGAAAGTTAGAAATGAGAGGAGGACATTCAGTTTTACTAGCTCAATGATTGCTGTTTGCTAATTAATTTGATGATCTCCTTCGCCTCTTGGTGGATTGGACAGGAATGTGTGTCTGGCTGATGTATCACCTCAGTGATCGTATAAACATCCCATTAGATCACAGTCCGGTACAGTCAGAGTTTGAAAAATGTCAGTGTAAAACTCAGAGGTTGTTTCCTCAATAATACGCCATTTTGTTTGCAAAAGACCATGAGATCAGACGGTTCTCTGCACACTAGAAGAAACTATAGAGTTCAATCTGCGGAATTTTAAATGCCACTGAATCATAATGCTGCTCAACAGCATGGGTGAAATGAGAAAGTAAGCAGCATGAGAATCAGACCTGATCCAGGATAAGGAAATGACACGGCTGCCGGAGAACGAGACCTCCTTCCTCCCAGCAGGATTCAGTCTGCGTTGGGACGCATCTGCTCAGGGATATCCAATTGTATTAATGGGGATAAGAAAAACCTAGAAAATGTTATTGTGGAGAAAAGGGTAGAAATGTAATAATACATTACACATGATGATGGTGCTGATTCGCACTGCTCAAACTGCATTAGGGGATGACTTTAGAAAGAAGACACTGTGCCTTTAATGTAGTATGGAGTTTGTCAGGAGAACAAAGGAGATAGGATATCCCTAATCCCTGCAATATTAATGTCTAAAATGTCATTAATAAGCTCCAGACTCTGAGCCCGGGACCACACCAGGATGAAAAGTCTGCGTACATGAAGGTACCTGCCAGGTCTTGTTTGACAGGGCCTTGGCTAATGAATGAATATAAAGCTATTCCAATCAATCACACAGGATTTATCTTCGCCCCGAGTCTAGGTGAGGTCTGGTATGAGGTGACCACGACTGTCAAACATGCTGAAGCTGCAGCCAAGAAACTGTCACAGCATTTCAATAAGGCTGGTATTAATGGGAGTTTACATTTTTTATGGTTTGTACTGTATACGATTGGTGCTCGTGGGTGTGTGTGTGTTGTTTTTCTTCTACGGACAGTTGGACTATTGTCAAAAGACAGCCTAGTGCTGCATGTTGTGGATAAGCTGTCTTCCACAGGCCTGATACAACAGCCTGTGAATAATACAGGTCTTCCTGCTGAGGTTTCAAAAGATAACACAAAGAAATCTCTTTGTCATCTACACAAGTTGTGTTTCAGAGAAAAGACCAGACAGTATATACTTTGTAGCAGAGGTGTGTTCTATGTCCATATGTGTGCCTTTTTTTAAAAAAAAGATCAATTGCCTACCTAAGTTTTTATTTACTTTAATGACATGCAACTTTTACTATTGGACAATACAAACTTATCAGTGAGATGGGCTATGTGTTAAATAATGGAGTTTGCTTGAATGAAATCAATGTAATCTTTCTTTTGATAAGCTATGTGATGCACTCTAATTGGAGTTTCAGCAGTGACTCAGGTTGGTAAAAGGGGTGTAAAAACACTTCTGTGATTCTTTACAAGGGAACCAGCTTGTGTGAAACCAGGGAAATTACAATTCACATGTATTTCCTTCAGTACCATCAAGCATCGGGATCACCTTGCCAAACAATCAAAAGAATATTGTGATTAAAGTCTTGCATGTGCCTTAGCCAGTGTCCTACTGTAAATAAGTAAGACAGACAAATGGCTGGTGTGCCAGACTTCCCCAAGTCACAGAGCAATTTCCCCAGAACAGGCTTTCCTACTTCCGCTCAGTCTCATTGAGGACTTCATTAACCCATTTTCTAGATAATTTGGTCAATTATAAAATAATTCTATTAAACACACTGAGTATTTCATCAGGTATTGCATGAATGTGAACACAGAGACAAGTTCTGTAATTTCACATCCTTACTTTCTGTTTTTTTTGGAAATAGAATAATATCACATATGACTTAAAATTAAGACACTTTAAGGTAAGGTAAGAATTAAGGTAAGGTTTTAATTGTACTGTATGTATAATACATATATGTGCATAGAAAAGGAAATTAAAACTACAAAGGTGATTCCATTATCTAAGCAGATGCTACTGAAAGAGATAATGGATTCACCTCTGTGGTTTCAATTTTCTTTCAATTAACTTCATGCCACACAGTTGTTTTACTGCTGAATTTACAGATACATATTTTTTTCGAAAGACTTTTACTTGGATAATAAAAAAGGCAGAGATACTTAAATACAACTTTAAAACATATATTTCTTTAGAGTGTACAAAAAGTGTGGTGTGCTACAAGCACAATTCTAAGCAAAGCTTGACTGTATCTGTTTAGCAAATATCGTACTTTTGCTGCCAAATGACTTATTGAAAGCAGCACACTGTACCAGATCTGCTCCACCGATCTATGGGAATGCTACTACAGAAAGATAGCAAGAGATTACTTACAGTATTTCAAACTGACCATTCAGGGAAAAGTAATCTTAAGGTTTGCAAGAGTTTTGGAAAAAATAAGGGATGAGAAGCAAATAAAAAGTAGGATTTTGACTTTGTTTTTCTATAATAGGCCCATTTTTTATTTTTCACTGAAAGTGTATTTATTTTTTTTCACCTTTTTGAATAAAAATATTGATCTCTACCTTACCTCTTTCTCACCTTTCTATTTAACAAGTCCTTCAAAAGGTTTAATATTAGAAGTATATTGATCTGGTGTGTCTTGAATATGCTTGTAAGTTTTATATTACCCACTTTCATTCACTTGTGAGCTTTTCTGGATTTAGTTGATCATTGGACATTAAATGAGGGAACACAGTTAGTTCCTATTCTATCGTTCAGAAGAATAGGTCACTTATTTCAGCCAGTCACAATCCAGCATTTTGGTTTTGTAGGTGTTTTCTGTTATGCTTATATTTGCACTTAGAAAAAAAAATGCTTTTAAGAAACACACTGGAAAAGGTGATTTTTTAATGTACATTTTAAGAAAAAATACTTTAATACTTAATAGGATTAACAGCTTGAGTCATCAAACATTTTTGGTCCACACCTCACAGAGACAGCATAATACAAAGTCTGAAAATGCTGTTACTGCCTGTCATTCCTTTGTATGTAGACCAATAGCAGCCTAAGGAGTTACATTCCAAGGCACCAACAATAAAAGCAACAACATTATATGGAAAAACAGAGAAAAGAAACAGCTGGCAATAGTGCTACTGGTTAGTGGTGAACAGAGCAAAGTCAAAACGTGTGAAAGCTATTATTTTAATTCTTTTTGTTGAAGGTTATTTCTCAGTATCGTCATGTATCAGGTGGCAGCAGAGTGGCACAGCTAGAGGGTCGCTCTTCAGTGTAAAGCATCCCTGGACACTGACTGATAAGCACTGATAAGTGCTTAGAGGAACAGGCCTGTGACTCCAACCTTCCTAAAACACAGAAAACTGACACTGCAGGGTTCACTTAGACAAAGCTGATTTCTAGCCCCATGCTAATTTTGGAAGTACAGTACAAATGCTGATACAAAATGATCAGATAAAGCCCTCAATCGAATTGAAAGCCACTGTAATGTGCCGCAGTGTTTGCCAGATCTGTCCCTAAGGTCTCTGTCATGCACTGTGAGCGTTAATGCTGTTTTGTGTACAATATCTTACTGTATGTTGTGCACAATCCACTCAAGTTTCTCACATACCTGTACTGTATGTCAAAATGCAAGGTATGTCTGTGGCATGGGTAATGCACAGCAAAGCAGATCATAAGAAAATAAACAATAATGTCTGGGGAAACTGTGAGCTGAAGCACTTTGGTGAGAGATCTCAGATCTCAAGCCTGTTTTGCCCAGAAAGTTTCCATTGTCTGTCTCTGTGTAGTCTTACTTTTCCCTTCACTGACCACCTAATAAACACAGAGTGGCACTGTAGATGTACAGTATTCTAGTCTATAGAGTTAAGGAACCAGAAATCAAAACAATTACACTGCTTGTAGGAACCTAGAATTACCTACGCATAAGATTCAGTGCAGAGTCTCATTGGGAGACTGTTTCATCTCAACCCAAAACTCTTTCTCAGAGGTTTTTTTATTGGAATTGGGGGGTTTGCAAAACTAATTTTCTCTTCATTACGCTAATCTCTTGCATGACATTGGATCTGTATAGGGATAAAAGAAACTTGCCATGATGACCTCATAGCCGTTTGAAGACGGCTTCATGTTGGAAGGGCAGTGCACAGCCTTTAAAATGCAAACGACAGTGAAAACAACAGCTTAAGCAGTGTAGTGCGTGGGGGGTATCTTCAGAATATTATTGTTCTACATAAGTATTTTATCAATAAAACAAATCCTTTTCAACAATAAACATGGGACAGCCATGTGCAGCAGAGACTGTCCATATGTTCCTGTAAAGTGTTCAGGATTCTCAGAGTCAATGAAGTAATGGTCTGTCATGGCAGTAGGTAATAACTCTTAAATTATCACAAACAAATATTTAGCAAAGGGCTGCACCATATTAAAACATTCCTACTGGAGCATTCAAAAAAGAAAGCCTCCAGTGTCGGAGGCTCTTTATTTGCAGCCAGACCAGCCAGGGCAGGCATAACTTTCAGTTGCTAGCTCCCCATGAAAGTCTTGCAAGCCGCAGAGTTAATGGGAACCAGACTAGGAGATCAGCATTGTCACCAGGAATTCATCACGGCCAAGGCTTTTCTCAGCTTGGCTCAGCAGTGGGAGGTCTGGGTATGTCACGCACTGCCACACCAGGACCTGGTTTCCAGAAACTTCTAGCAGCAGTCCAAAACCGAAACAACTGGAAATCACATGTTGACGACCTCTGTGGGGAGGCAAATCAGCTTGAAGTCAATGGAACTCAGGTGGCAAAACACATTTGCTTAGTTCAACTATGTTTGCACAGACTAAATATATTTTACATTTTTTCACCAAACCTTTACAGTTTTGCTGTCACAGAGAAAACTGTAACAAGCTTCTGAAACAAATTTTATTTAATTTAGTGCTTTTTGATGGTATTGTATAGGTGATATTTTTCAAAGCACTCTAAGAACCTGTTTAAGTGGAAAAAAACATAGGTATCACATGTTTCTAGATATTTGGCACAGAAATGGTGGTGTTCTTACTAAAGACCTAAACCGTGGTATATCAAACCATCTGTAGTTCTGTATTGACTGCTTTCATCACAGTCCTGTGAGCAGTGACATTGCCGTCCCTGGGTGGCCCAATCCCCTGCCCATGCTGCTGCTGAGATAACAATGGAAGTCATGGTTTGGTGACCAAGAAGGTGGTCCAAACAATATGCTTTTTGATTTATTAGGTGGTTCTGCAGAAATATTTCGATGAAGTTTCACCTATGAAAATGTACCACAGCAAACGAGCAAGTATTTTCAATTTTCCTATGGTTTTCCAGAGCTTATTGGAACAACTCTCTTCCTTAGTAAATCATGGTTTCACCATATTTTTTCACTGTGTTCCACTATGCAGTGCCACTATGATGTACAGTACTTAGTATGGTTCAGCAAAGTGAAACTTCAGAAGGGATAACATTTCAGAATGCGAGGCAAGTCTTTTAATATTATAAATGGATTTAGGAGTCTACTTGGTATTTTCCTTATCTTATGTCTTAAAGCTTTCCCCGATCCATGACTGTATATACTGTATGTACTGAGTACTGTATATGAATATTTTCATTCACACTCTACAGGTATTGTTGTCATAGATAATAGAGGCATTGAATAGTTATTTCCTGAATATTGCTTGGCAAATCAAATATTTTTCCCTGATTATATTTATTTTCACTAAATGTTTATCCTTTACAGTAAAATAATCCTCACTGGAAATCAATCACTCAGCATGTTGGGTGAACACAGATGTCATGTTCCTGGTGTTTTTTTATATTCTGTTCTAAAATTCTGTTTTTTCATGCAATGTGCAAATGGATTATTCACTTTTTAACAAAATAACTTTACAAAAGAACTCAAGTACACATACAATTGAAAATAACATGGAAAGTTTAAAGATCCTGACAAATATCCAAAATGGCTTTGCAAAAGTATGTTGTTGGCCTTATATCAGACATTACATTAATATGCTGTCAATAGGTAGATTATTATATTTTTTGCTTTCTATAATCTTATAAATAATATAAGAATTATGTACAGAATTCTATCTACAGCTGTTTGCTTAGATCAAACTTGTATTGCACAGAATGCTAAACACCTTTACTTTTTGATTGACATTTTAAGCCCAAATGAAACATTACCCTTTCTCACGTAAAATATATTCACTTCCTATGGTGATACTTTTAATCTGCTTCATTGTGACCATCAAATTCAACAGGCTTACAAATAACACCTTACAAATAAAATACTTATTTGTCTGCAAGAACTACTGGTATTCACAGAAACAAGTTTGGTTGGAAAACATTACAAAAAGTCCTTAGCCTGAAATGTCCCAATTTAGTACATTTTTAATGAGGAGCTTTTGTAGTTAGCACCAAGACAGTAAGATAAATGCATCTGTTACTTGTCTGCATTTAAGCATTAATTAAGAGACCTTAGAAAACATGCCCTACCCAGCCGGGTTGCAGAAACTCTAAACAGGTGAACAATTTCAAACAGAATCTGCTTAAAAAACAAAACAAACTTTAGAAACATAAAATTATTTTAAAAGTTCAATACCCAACCAAGGCAAAAAAGCCAGTGTGTGAGAGACACTATAAACTTCAAAAGATGAATATTACGTCAAAATACAAACTATTAAATCAATGAATTACTGTAAATTGTGGTCAGGCATTCTTTCCAAGTGAAGCAGCTTTATTAGAGTCACAATCATGATTTTTTAATCAAATTCATGTAATATGGCTCCTGCATACTGTATTTATGCCCACCCTACAGAACGTATTTACAGTACAATGTCTAAACATTGCAAAATCTTTTTTTTTCATCAAAAGCTATCAAAAGCCATAATAAAATAGAGCTGGTACAATTGAATTTCATTTGAATGTACTTAAAACCTTTCCATTTTGCAGGTTGCAAAATGCAACTGAACCTTTGGCAATGATCAGTGGATGCCCCTGGTAAAGACAAAGTCCACCATCTCTATTCCTGGGAAGGGTCAGGGTATCCCAGAGACCATCACGGAAGATCAGAGCATAAGGCAGGACAACACTGTGGTCGGGACACAGCAGTTCAAATCTACTATTCCAAATAAATCACATTCTGTACTCTTTCTCATGCTGTGCTTGCATTACAAGCCACACGAAAGCCAACTCTCTGGAATAATATTTTGTGGAGACACTTTTTTTCTGTAATTTGTGCCATTTCTTAAGCTTTGAAAGTTAAACAAGTGCTTCACGTTTCATACCCATTTTTCTCAAATCCAGAGCTTTGACTCCAGTGGTGACTGTTGACAGTACAGAGGTGTATTTATGGGTTTACTAAAGGCATTTCCTGAAATTGCTTTACTGCAGCGCATTGAGCATAAAAGTCAGTTGCTTGTTCCTATATTCCGATTTTAATAGAAAATTCAGTAATTCAGTGTACCCCACAATATGCATTTTTCATAATAATTTTAATGAGATTTCAATATTTATGTGGAGATGAATGTATTTTAATGCACTAATAGTTAATCAAAATGATTAAGATAAAGCAACTTCATAAACATTACTTACTAATTTGACTCAGAAGGGAATAATGGAAATATTTAATTGACGTCTGAATTCGGGGGGCTAGTATTTTCAATCTCTGAATGTGACTTACTGAACAATAAGCAACAGGTGCTTTCAA